>NC_090579.1:300000-600000 GCF_017918235.1 Porcisia hertigi | reverse complement strand
CGACGACACTGACACACCGTACAAGTCTCTCAGGTGTTTTTATCACTGTATTTGTTTTTTTCTGTCATTCTCTGAATTGCCCCCCTTTCCTGCACCGCTCTGATTGGGGGAGGGAGGGGAAGGGAGGAAGGGAAGTGAAGGGAAGGGAAGGAGGAGAGGGAGAGGGAGAGGGAGAGGGAGAGGGAGAGGGAGAGGGAGAGGGAGGAGCGCCGCAAACACACAAAAATAGAAATCACCAGAAAAGTAAAACGCCGTCAGTGGAGAAACAGTAGTTGAGAGTCGCTGAACTGAACCCAGCAGAGAGGGGGGGGGGAAGAGAGACAACTAGACAACTACCTCGGTGACGGGAGTGGGGGTAGTGAAGGGAAGGACACTCAATCCCTTCCAAAAATAATAAAATACACAGAGCGGCGTCAAAAAGAATTTGATGAGCTAAGATGATCTAGCGGGCCGGTTAGGGGAGGGGGAGGGGGGAAGAGGGAATCTAAAAGAGAAGTACATATATTATTTGAAAATGTAGTACAAGTCGCACATGTACGCATAGAAATATACAAAAGCGTGTTAGCCAAATGTTGCTGGGGAAAAGCGAACACACACATACACACACACCTTTCCCACCACATCATCCATCACCCCCAACCACTTCTCCCCCTCGCATTACCTCACCCACATGAACGTGCATGCGCATGTTACATGTATGGGTGAGGAGGAAGGGAAGGAAAATAGCGGGGGCGGAGGCGGGTGTGTGTGTGTGTGTGTGTCTCAGCGCTCTTGCATATATACACACGCGAATACACCCCACAGAGGACACACGGAGGGGACTAACAAACAGTGAGGAAGATGCGGGCGACAATAAAATCAAAAAAAATCATCGATATCATAGAGGAGTCACAAGGGAAGATGGAAAAGACGCGCAGAGACGGACGCCTGATCCTTGCACCACGTTGTCATAGTGCGCCTATACCGCAGACAGCGGTATCTCGGGAGGCTCTATCGCGCGCGGCCGTGCACAGAAGATGAACGGCAGGACACAACGGTGTGGAATGGGGGGAGGGGGGGGGGGGTTACGTGATTCAGTCAGCTGGAAGGCTCACGAATCCACGCAGATCATACGGGGAGTGCCGGTAATACTTTCCCGACAACGACACCGACGACTCCCCAAGCGATGTGACCGATGCGTGCGAGGGCTCGGACAAATTGTCGAACGCCCAGCCGGGTTCTCCGCGGCAGTCCACGCGGGAAAAAACAATGCGCTTTGCCCCGCGCTCAGCTAGCGCAAGCGGCTGGGATCGCTGCGGCTTCCATTGCAAAGGAATCCGCTGAGGCGCCGGCGTCGAGTACAGCTGCCCTGAGTGTTGCGGTGGCTGCTGCGGTGTGTGCGGCGGTGTGTGCGGCGGCACGGGCTGCGGTGAGAACTGCGGCGGGTGCTGCGGGTAGAACTGTGGCGGGTGCTGCGGTGTGTGCTGCGGCACGGGCTTCGGTGGGTGCGGCGGCGGGTGCGGCGGCGGGTGCTGTTGCCGCTGCGGAAGGCGGCGTTGTGCCTCCGGCGAGGGGCCGTACACGGGGCCGCAATCCGCCTCATCCACCTCGGGAATCCAGCCAGCCGCGCGAGCAGCATTCCGCTCAACAATAGGAAACCTAAAGTACTCTGCAGGATGCACCTGCCCGGATGGCATCAGTCTCATATGACCTTGAAGCTGCTGCTCAGCAGAAGACATTCGACTGGTGTGCGGATTGCTGCCATACGGGTGGTGACAGTAGCCTTGAGACATAACACACGCTCGACTAACAGGCATCGCCACCTCCGAGGAGCACGGCTCACCGCCTCTGACACAAGCGCTGGAGGAGTCCCCGTGGCGAGGAGCGGTGTACGACAGTGAGCACGGCTGTGGCTGCTGCGGTGCGTGCTGCGACTTCGAAGAGGAATAATGGTGCACCGCGCCAGCCGCGTGGGACAGGCTTAAGCGCCTTGCCCTCATCTTCCCCCCAATCTTCGGGGCGAACTGACACCCCACGAGTGCGGGGCGTAGGCGGTCCTCCACGCGCTTGAACTCCATCGGGTTCGTCACAACGCCGATCAAGGTCTGCACGACGAAATTTCCATACAAGTCGCTCACCACCACCTGCAGGGCGGCTGGGTTGAACACCAACTCGTCCAGGAATAGACGTCGCACCGCCGGGACGTCGCCGCAGCACCGCAGCACGACCTCCAGTACATTGCTGGAGTGCTTGTTGCAGCTCATCTTCAATACGCTACCAGCGAAGTGTGCCACGACGTACTGCGCGGCAGTCGCACGATCGCTGTGCTCGATTGCACACTGCACCATGTAGTTTGCAAAAGCGTCCATCGACAGCGCAGCAAGCTTCGGCAGCAAGTCGCGCACCAACTCCGCCTTCTGCGCAGCGTCGCACAACTCGAACACGCGCATCAGCGAGATGCACCCCTGCTGCGTCACCGCAAGGAACCCCGCGCTGTCTGCAAGCACACGCACAAGTGCAGACAAGTCCACCTCGCGCCGCTCGAACAGAGACTGCAGCGTGCGCCGCGTGTACGGCGACGTGATGCACATGTTCAGCACGACCGACGCGTGCATCGCGCCAATCAGCGCCTCCGTCTGCTCCGCCGTGCACGCCTCCACCAACGTCCGCAGTACGTGGCACCCCTGCAGGTCCACCGCCACGTCACGCAGCCGTGGGCTCAGCTCCGCCACCACAGCATCAACCACCTCCGCCTGCTGTGTCCAGAGCGCCGCCTGCAACAGCGCCTTGCCCTGGGGCGTGCACGCAGCGTCCGCCACGCGCCCCACGCACGTAGCTCTAAACGCCTCCAACAGCGCCGCAGGCGACATCGACGCAAGCCCGCGCACCCCGTACACCGGCTGCGCTACCGGCGCTGCAGGTGCAACCGCAGCCGCAGCCCCTGTCGCAGGCGCAACGGCAGCGCAGCAGTGCTCCACCTCGCAGTCCTGCGACAGCGCTGGCGCCGTGCCAACCGCAGACGCCTCAGCGACAACAGCAGCAGCAGCCGCAGCAGCAGCACCACACCCCGGCGCCTCCTCATCGCCGCAGCGGACAGGCGCGCGCACAGCGCCCGCTGGGTTGCGCAGCGGCCGCACGAACGTCGCAGTGGCGCAGCGCAGCGGCGGTCCCGCGCCCCTCAACGTCGCGATGGTGCGACGCCGAGCAACAGCCGGCATGCGCTCCTGGCCGCAAGACTCTATCGAGGACGACATTGTGGTGAATGTGACAATATAAGGTAGAAAGATGCGCTGCAAGCGCTTGTGGGGGATTGCTGGCACGACGATGAAATCGGATGCGGAGTGAAGAACTCGTGGTGGTGGTGGTGGTGGTGGTGGTGGTGCAGTGGTGGGTCACACTGACTGGTGGTCTGGAGCAAAGAAGGGGGGAGGGGGAGGGGGAGGGGGAGAAGGTACAAAGGATTACAGAAAGAAAAGGGAAACAAGTGGATTGGAATACCTCTAAAGGGGGAATACGGAATATGCAAACAAAAAAAAGGGAAGAGCGGAAATTCGACTGTGTGTGTGTGGTGGATGGACGGTCAGCGGCCACGGGAGAGGACGAGACCAGCGATATCACGCTGCACAGGAGTCGATATGCGCCCTTCACGCGTGTGCAGTGGCAACGGCCTCTCGCATGCAAGAAGAACGCGGTATCAAGAAAAAAAACAGTGACGGAAAAAGAAAAAAAGTGCCAGAGTATTTCTGGGGCGTACGTGGGGTGGGGAGGGGGAGGGGGATAGAGAGGGGGGTGGACGCTCGGATGAGATCTAGGGGCGCACCCACGCAGCAAAATGTGGTACAAATTAGGCACGAAGGAGAGAAACGAGCTCTAAAATGGGCACCACAGCCAAAACCGCACCTTGTGGACGTGGATACCGAAAGAGATGATCAAAGAGGAAGACGCACACCCTCGATGATGAACGGCGAGACGGTACCACGAAGCAACGACAGGGGGACAGAAAGGGGGACACCGTATAGGGGTGGGGGTGTCTCTCCTTCCAGAGAATGGCGAGCACGGCGCGGTGGATGAGGGAGACAAGTGGAAAGGGTCACGAGTGAAGGGGGGATCTAGCTACGCGTGTCTTGTGATGCTCCATCTGTGTTCGTGCACGAGCGTGTGGGGGGTGTGCGTATAAAAAGAAGAACGGTTTGATTTGTGAGGTGAGGTGAGAAATGGTATGACCAGCAATATAGAGGGGAGAAGACAGTCAAGGAGGGGATCAGGCAAACGGCGTTGTGCCTACCAGCAGAAAAGATATCGTGAACGCGCTGGGGGGCTGCGCGCTATGACACGCGGCATGCCCACTAACTTCTGTGGAGAACACGATGTATACACACACACACACGCGCGCGCGCGCACCAGAACATGCAGGCACAAACGCAAACACGCATGCCAGCCTGGGTAAACAACAGATCCGGTGTTGTTCCCTCGGTTTTTTCCTTGTTTTCCACCGAAGCGTCACTGGAGCACCGTGGTCACCAACTCCGCACCACACTGGTAAGGGTCCCCCCACAAAGCACCAGAGACAAGCAGCAAAAACAACGTTGGCGTGAGAGGGGGAAAGGGGAGGGGATCTGCATCCGGTGCCCTCTACGACAAACCATGCAGGAAGGAGCACTCGTCATGACGCTGCACATCTCCAACTCACCCACAACGGGGAGTGTATACGCCTGCCGAGAACCTTCCCTAGCGCGCAGCATTTTCTGCGTCGATGCGCTGGCTAACTCAAAATTGGGCCCGCTTCAACCCTTCACCATAACCGCGCCAGCCTCAGGGCTCTGGGCTCTGGGCAGTGTGACCGCGAGGCGATAGGCGGAGGCTAACGCACTCACTCGGGCGCACGCACGCACGCACCAGTCGCTCCCCTCCATCGCAGCAGTCACTCAGCCTGCTCCTGTATCCACGCAGGATAACACCAGCGATAGCCGCGGGCTCCTCAGCGCACACAAAAGCCGCTTGTGTGCACCCCACCCACCCACCCCCGTCTGACTGCCGAAAAGAAGGTGCGCTAATGCCAGTCGAGGTATACGACTGTGGGCGCGCTTTGTGCGCAGGAGTGCAAGGATAAGTGAAGAGATGCATCACGTCCACTTACACGTGTACTGCAACCACAGGCTGAACAGTACACTCGCATACGACTGCACAGGCCTACGAACACCCCAGCTAGTCGCACAGCACAAAGAATGGGAGGGGTTTCTTCTTTTCTGGGGGGGAGGGGGGAGGGGGAAGGGAGGAGAGAGAAGCGAGTCACGCATGCCAAACAGACTAAAGAAGTGTGAAAAACACGGGCCTCAAGCCAGCCCCCATTCACACGAGCGCGCCTCTCGCTGTAGGCATCCGCATACGCCCGTACGCTCGCACGTACATGCACAGGCCGCGTACACGATAACACACGTGGTCGTATGTACCGCGCCTCCTCTCCGAGCGGCTGCCGTTCGTGGGTTGGTGTTGCGCCTCAAGAGTGAGGTGTGAGGAGGAGCAAGAAAGAGAAACGTAGAAGGGGGAAGGAGAAAGGTGGGGGGGTGCAGGGGATGTGGGAAACGACAAGGAAAACGACTCTCCGAGGCAGTTGGAGGGGTCCCTGTGCGGTGACTAAGTGATGGGCGAGGGCGCCTCCTCCACATCTACACCGACGTCTAATGCTGTCTGTCTGTGTCTGCGTTTGTTTGTGTGTTGAAGGTGGGGGGAGGGGAGGGGAAGGGGGGGGGGGCGTAGCGCACAGATGGGGATGCAAGTGGCAAGTCGGAAGCTACCTGAGCTTAGCCCTGCCGGGGAGCGCCCCCTTCACTAGTCGAGACTAGCATGGAGTTGCACCCCGCAGGAATCAGATGCAGACTTTTTATGTCGCTTTTTTTTTTTTGAGAGAGCAAAGGGTGTAGACGTTAGAATGATCCAAGGAAAGGAAGAAGTCAGGAGGATCGAGAGTACGGACGCGGGCGCGGTCCTTTTTTTTTCGTATTGAAAAAAAAGGCGCAAAATGGTGTCCGCTGCGAAATAGGGTAGGAGGGGGTGGTGGTGGTGGTGGCGCTGCTGCTTGGTGTGTGCTGTGTGCTCTGCAGAGTTGTGTCGCTCTCTTCATCTTCGCCACTCCTCACTGGACAACAGGTGAAGAGAGTTGTCCACATATATATGTGCAGATGCGGCATTTGAAGAGACCCTCACTGCCCTCTGCTCGAAGCCCAGTCACTGATGTCGGCCTCCTACTCCCCCCTTCTGCACACCTCATTTTTTCCTTCCACAGAATATTTCTACGGGGGTCCGCAGCGACGGGCTAGCCGAGTACCTCGCCGTCCTCGATATTCACCTCTTGAGCAGCCTGCTGAGACGCTGAGTGCCAACACTTTTCATGTTCGCAGAGGTTTCTCTTTTGGTTAGCGTTTGCCCTTGCTCTTAATGAGTAGTAGGGGAAGGGGAATAGCAACAACAACGACACACAAGAAAAAAATCGAAATCGTCCATACACCGCTCATATATATATGCATATGTACGCCGAAAGAAAAGTCTAAACGTTACGGAGTCTGGTGGTGGTGGTGGTGGACAACTCTGAATACTCGCCTGTCTGCCTGCGCCTTCGCCACCGCACTCTCTTTACACCCTACGCATACGAGTCCTTTCAGAGGCACTGGGCGCACGCCTCACGAACAACTGGGAGGAACATCGATCACACATGCAAAGAGAACGTAATGCACAACGAAGAGCGGCAACAGATACACAAGACTGGATGCACGCCACATGAGGGGGGGGGGAAGGGGAGAAGGGGGACCATGATGGATCACCACTTCTTTGGATGCACGGTAGCCGGCAACAACTACTGAGGTTAACACAGGCGCTGCGTCGGTCCGTCAAGGGTGACGCCAGCCTGTGACCCGTGGTTTGTGCGTCCTGTCTGTGAGAAGAGGGAGGAGGGCATCGGGCTGGGGGGATGACCGCAGCGAAGGGGATTCGTCACACCCTTCGTTCTTGAAGTAGAAAAAGTAGCGCCACGGCGGCAAACCACTACGGAAGTACTACGGACTCTGATTAGTCACTACCCGTTCCGCAAAGCTGTCCCAGTAGCCTCTACTCCTCCAAACCTCAACACGCGATATTGAACGGCGGGCGAAATGCGTGCTGTTGCCGCTGCTGAAGGCGGCGTTGTGCCTCCGGCGAGGGGCCGTACACGGGGCCGCAATCCGCCTCATCCACCTCGGGAATCCCGCCAGCCGCGCGAGCAGCATTCCGCTCAACAATAGGAAACCTAAAGTACTCTGCAGGATGCACCTGTCCGGATGGCATCAGTCTCATATGACCTTGAAGCTGCTGCTCAGCAGAAGACATTCGACTGGTGTGCGGATTGCTGCCATACGGGTGGTGACAGTAGCCTTGAGACATAACACACGCTCGACTAACAGGCATCGCCACCTCCGAGGAGCACGGCTCACCGCCTCTGACACAAGCGCTGGAGGAGTCCCCGTGGCGAGGAGCGGTGTACGACAGTGAGCACGGCTGTGGCTGCTGCGGTGCGTGCTGCGACTGCGAAGAGGAATAATGGTGCGCCGCGCCAGCCGCGTGGGGCAGGCTTAAGCGCCTTGCCCTCATCTTCCCCTCAATCTTCGGGGCGAACTGACACCCCACGAGTGCGGGGCGCAGGCGGTCCTCCACGCGCTTGAACTCCATCGGGTTCGTCACAACGCCGATCAAGGTCTGCACGACGAAATTTCCATACAAGTCGCTCACCACCTCCTGCAGGGCGGCTGGGTTGAACACCAACTCGTCCAGGAATAGACGTCGCACCGCCGGGACGTCGCCGCAGCACCGCAGCACGACCTCCAGTACGTTGCTGGAGTGCTTGTTGCAGCTCATCTTCAATACGCTACCAGCGAAGTGTGCCACGACGTACTGCGCGGCAGTCGCACGATCGCTGTGCTCGATTGCACACTGCACCATGTAGTTTGCAAAAGCGTCCATCGACAGCGCAGCAAGCTTCGGCAGCAAGTCGCGCACCAACTCCGCCTTCTGCGCAGCGTCGCACAACTCGAACACGCGCATCAGCGAGATGCACCCCTGCTGCGTCACCGCAAGGTACCCCGCGCTGTCTGCAAGCACACGCACAAGTGCAGACAAGTCCACCTCGCGCCGCTCGAACAGCGACTGCAGCGTGCGCCGCGTGTACGGCGACGTGGTGCACATGTTCAGCACGACCGACGCGTGCATCGCGCCAATCAGCGCCTCCGTCTGCTCCGCCGTGCACGCCTCCACCAACGTCCGCAGTACGTGGCACCCCTGCACGTCCACCGCCACGTCACGCAGCTGCGGGCTCAGCTCCGCCACCACAGCATCAACCACCTCCGCCTGCTGTGTCCAGAGCGCCGCCTGCAACAGCGCCTTGCCCTGGGGCGTGCACGCAGCGTCCGCCACGCGCCCCACGCACGTAGCTCTAAACGCCTCCAACAGCGCCGCAGGCGACATCGACGCAAGCCCGCGCACCCCGTACACCGGCTGCGCTACCGGCGCTGCAGGTGCAACCGCAGCCGCAGCCCCTGTCGCAGGCGCAACGGCAGCGCAGCAGTGCTCCACCTCGCAGTCCTGCGACAGCGCTGGCGCCGTGCCAACCGCAGACGCCTCAGCGACAACAGCAGCAGCAGCAGCAGCAGCACCACACCCCGGCGCCTCCTCATCGCCGCAGCGGACAGGCGCGCGCACAGCGCCCGCTGGGTTGCGCGGCGGCCGCACGAACGTCGCAGTCACTGCAGTCCGGGCAGTGGCGCAGCGCAGCGGCGGTGCTGCGCCCTTTCGGGCCGCTATCGGACGCAACCCAGAATCATGGTTGCGGCCCAAGTCGCGAAGTGCCCCCTCAGAAAACATGACAAAAAAAGGAGGAAGGAGAAAAGGAGTGAGAGCCGCACTGGCGGGGTAGAGGGGGGGGGAGGGGGGGTAAGCGAATGGGGAGGGAAGGGGTAGGGGATGAACAAAAGTGGAAGGACAGTTCACAAAGAAGTGGGCGAGTTTGAAGAAGCCCTGGATGCACGTTTTGCCTACGAGAGAAGTCTGGTTGTGGTGATGAGATGTGTCTGGTTCACTGGGAATAACCCCTTCAAGATAACGAGGAGAAAACAGTGAGCTGAAAGCAGAAAGGGGAGGGGGGAAGAAGTGAGCACAACAACAACGACACACCCAGACACGCGCCCGTATCGTAGGAAAAGGGGGGTGATGGTGAAAATTCGAAGTCCTCTCAAGAGTAGGCAAAAAAAACGCCGGCCCGACGAAAACACACGCAGAAGTGAAAAAAAAAGTAAACGAAGTAGAATGATAGAAAAAAAAACCCGCGCCCTTCGAGGAAGGGGGGGAGGAAGAGAGGAGGGTCTAGTCTACGTTGTAGTCGAGTAAGAGAGAGATCGAAGGGGGGAGAAGAAGGGCGGAACCACGACAAGAGTTTCCAGGGATGTGGCCTCCTCCTTCGTTTACGGACAAAGCCTGTCGAATGGGGACTTTTGGAACAGGTCCAAAAACGGTGCACGTGTGGCGGGGGGGGGGGGGGGAGAGACCAAGATGTGGAGTGTGCAAGCTCTTGCCTGGTACTCGCTGTCCTACTAGAGTGATCGTATACGTGTAAGTCAGTATCTGTCTGTGTATTGTCTATCAGATGATCCAACACGCAGCCGGGCACACGCACACGCACACGAAAAGACGCACCCAACTAGCACGACACTGAAAAAATGAGAACAAGAAAAGGGGGATGGACAAACACGAACAACAACGAAAAAAAATAGAGAAGGCGCGAAACACGTGCGCGTCTATCGGGTAGTGAAAAAAAAAAAGAAAACGACATGTACGATCTAACGAGGCTCACATACACACACACACACACGCGCGCACGTCAGTGTGTGTGAGAGGGAGTGGGGGGAGGGGAGAGAAACTCTAACAGTAAAAAATGTACGCTTCTGTATGCGGATGAGTGGGTCTACGCGTGCGAGCGCCTTGGATTGGAGATTCGCATCTACTCTGTGTGTGTGTGTGTGTGTGTGTGTGTGTGTGTAAAAGGGAGAAGGATGTCGAGCGATGGATTGGTAAAGAAAGGGAGTGAGATGCGCGATGCCGTGAGAGTAAATCACAAGGGGGGGGGGGGTTTCACCCTTGTCATTGTTTCAAACACAGTACGTGATCCCCTCCAGGACGTTGAAAAGCTTGAATTACGGGAGGGTGAAGCGAGATGAGGGCACACCCCGGCACTTTACGTAGGTAAAGACTGTGAGCCCCACCCCACGCACCCCGCCTCAAACTGAGACAACGAAGTTCATAGGACGCACGTTTTGTTTTTGCTGCCGTTGTTTTCTGCTCGTTTTGCAGGATTCGCTTGATCTCTGTGATGGCTAGTCCTGTAATCGCCTATCCATAAATCCACACGCATTGTGTGTTGGATGCGCGCATGTCTCCTGAGGCCTTGGCCGAGCGCTATTTCCTCCTCTCCCCCCCCCATTTTTTTTCGGGCATGCTTTTCATTACGATATATGTCCGCATCCTCTCCCCAGTGCATGCGTGCAGAACCTCTCATTTGTTTTTTTTGTGTGTGCGTGCGCGCGCAGACCTGCAGTCAATTATTCGTTGTTACTCCAAAACGGCTCTCAAAGGGGAAGAAGAAATATATATAGATAAGCCTGCGCGGTTAGAGTTGGTGGAACAGCACATCAACGGGCGCAGAGACCCCCCTGCCCTACTTTTCTCCTTCACACTTCTACGCACTCCCACCACGGGCTAAGGCCTCCTCACAATCCTGCAGCATCGCCTGACATATGTGCACGGCGTCAGTCAAGACAGACCAGCAGTCACTTATACTCAGTGCAGAAGGCGGCACCACGTAGCCAGCGCACCCATCTGTGGGCCATGCATCGGAAGACCGCAGCTGATACGCATTGCCGCGGCGTGAGGGGAGCTGTTGATATCGGAAGTACATCAACTGGCCATTCACGCCAGCCGCCACATGCACCTGCTGCGGCAGGGCCCACTCCTCGCGCAAGGTAGGGTCCACGATGCAGTGACCAGTTGGCGACACGAGCAGAACACACAGGAGCGGCATCTGGGCCCAGCTGACAGCCTTTCGGTACGGCTGCGAGCAATCCACCTCGACAGATACACCTGCGCTGTCTCCCGGGGCCTTGTGGAGGGTAACGGCTGGCAGGCGAAGCGAGCGAAGTGCTGCGTGGACGGCGTACGTGATGGCGGTAAACAAGTTGCCACCGCTAGACTGCAGCACGTGTACGTCGACATGAATCATGAACCCAAACCCCTCGCCAATATACAAGTCTGTCGCTGGGAACCCTTGAAATAAACAGTCGCCAGTGTTCACGAGTGATACCCCAGCCTCAGCAGAAAGGTCAGACGACGACGCCGTAACCGCCTTGTCGTGGACCTCATCAGCGCCCTCTGGCACAACCTCAGCCTCTGCCACGCCATGCTGCTCCTGCACCTCCACCTGCGCGGCACCAAATATTTGCCGCACTGTCGAAGCCAAAAATGAGAGATAATCACGGCGGTAGCGACTGACACTTCGACCGCCGACGGCGCTCGCGTACACGTCTAGCACGTGCGGTACGGCATCAATTGTAATATGCAGCCGGCCCTTACCCGTGTCTGACGCGCATCCAGGATCGGTGCCAACACTGGGGTTTAAGCCAGGAGTGGCGCAGCCGTCCACGACGGAAGGCATGGCAGCTGCCAGCACGACCGTGCCACTGGCGTTCACCTCCACATAGCTGCCGTTGTAACTCTCCTGCGCGTTATCGGTAGCGGAGGCGGCCAGTGAGGAAGGATTTGGCTGGACCGTGAGCTGTATTGGTCGGCGCTGCAACAGCGTGCGCCCATCTTCGCGTACATCGTTCGCCACGCCATCTTGAACGGAGCGCACCTCAGCTAAGCTGATTGATGCCGTCACAAGCGACATGACACCCAACGCCTCGTTGGACAATGATGAAGTCACCTCTTTGCTCTGAGAGTGAAGCGCGCGTATCACGTTGGCGACACGCGTGACAACGGATTTGGGAAACCGAAGAACAGCAGTGCCGTGGGGCAAGAATAGGGGGTCAAAAAAGAAAATGCATCGAAGATGCAAAATGGGGGAGCTGTAAGTAAGGGAGGGAAAACAGCAGCTTCACCCACGCACCCGTCAAAACAAGACAGGGAACGGGGCGCGAGACAAGGAAGCGTGGGGGGGGCAATCGAGCCCAGGTATCGGTGCCGATGAGGGCAAGAAAGGGGAAAGGCTGCGTCGGCGGCAGCGACCTTCTGTGCTCATCACCCGAGGAACCGAGAAAAAACGCACATGTCTCTGCGTTTTTGTTGCTCTTTTCTGAGAAACCGTTTTTCATGAGCCGTCCAACAACAACACCAACAACACACACCACCCCACCACAGACAATAGATGAGACGAAGAGAGAGTAGGGGGAGGGGGGAAGAGAGGGAGGCTGGGAGGGACCACGAGCAGCAACGGTGGTGGTATGTGTATTCTGTTGTGGGGGAGGGGAGGAGGGGGTACGCATGTACACGCGTGCACAGCGCACACACACACACACCTCCTCCCTTCCTCCTCCTCCGAGCCGTCTGTCTCTCTCTCTCTTGTGCGAATCCGGTACTCCAAAAAATGAGGATAGAGATATGAAAAAAGAAAAAAAGAAAAAAAGAAAACACACACACATTGAGAGCTGAGAAGACAAAAAAAAAAGGGCGGAAAACGTAAAGACAGTCTTCAGCACATCAACGTGTGCACTTAGGCAAACGCACACGTACGCGATTAGCGAAGTGAAATCGCGGAGGGGTCGGAAACCACGCGCAGATCGACCGTTTAGAAGGGGGAGAGGGGGTCAGGGAGGAGAGCCAGCCTGCCCTCACATCAAGATGCATCACATCGGACCAACACTACCACAAGAATAGAGATGTACGCTGCAACGCATACGCCCGCACACACAGACACACACACACACACACAGACACACACACATCTACTCCTCAATCTAGACTTCCTCAGAGCTTGCCGGACTTCTGAAGCATGTTCAACTTCTCACCGATGCCGTAGGCAATGGTCTGCGTGTTGGAGCGAATACGAACCACACCACTCACCAAGCCCTTCCCGTCGCTCTCCACGCTCACGTTCGCCAACGCATCTTCACCAAACGATGTTTGAGCGTACAAGTTGCACGAAGCGTACGCGCACTTCTCGTCCTCCTCCGAAGTGGGCAACAGCTCCAGCTCCAGGTCCTGCTCTTCTTGCTGCTCGACCTCGTACGGTTCCAGAAGCTGCATGTTCAACTGCTGCACAATGAAGCGAACCAAGTCGGGCAGGTCGTGTTTCGTGGTCGAAACAGCGATCTTGTTCTCCCAATCGAAGATGCCCCACTTCTCTCGGAATTCTGCCGAGGAACAGAGAGCTGGGTGGATGTAGTTCATGATATCCACATGGATGTCGTTCAAGATGAAGCTACAGTGCTGGTTGTTGGGCGCGTCGTACATTACGGTGCCGTATATGACCCCAGTCTCGGTAGTGTTCACCTTCAGCGAGGTGCGCACGGCAATGGTCTCGTGTGGATTGAGGGTGTAGGTCTGTGGCCGCTCACACAGCTTCATCCCCCCGAGCGAGACGAGCTCAATGGTGAAGTTGGTTAGCTGTTTTGAAGTGCAATTAACGAGTAACCAGTCGACAGAGACATCGAACTGTTGAACCGTAATTCTAGCCTCGCAGTAGACAGGGTCGTTAAAGCCAGAGAGCGGGACCGTATCCTCCAACTTCCTCAAGAACAGCTGCGCCTTGCGCTCGCTGCTCTCATGCTTTGCACCGGAAACGGGGTCTTCAGCGACAGCCTCGACACCCAAGGCGGATTCTCTGCCCTCGCTCAGTTGCGAGAACATGACAGGCGCGTCGACGGCGTTCAGCTCTACGACGGCGGCGGCGGCACCACCGTGGTCCTTGCCGGTTTCTTTTGCAGCCCGCTGCTCCGCGCGGCTCAGCGCCTCCGAGGAGGCGTGCAGTACATCGATCATGAAGTCAGCCTCCGGGTTGGACAGCAATGTAACGTTCAGGCAGAGGTGTTCGTGGGTGTCACTACTGATGGGGTGCGGTGAGTCCGGTTCCGTGCCGTAGCGCAGTATCTCGTTCAGAATGCCGAGGGCATCGGACTGCGCCGCATTGCGCGTCACCTCATCTACGGCAGCCTTGGCATCCTCAGTGAACAACTGCACAACAAGCTTAGTCAAGGTGCTGGCGAGGGCGGCAGCGAGGAAGAAGTCTCCCTTGAGGAGCGCCACACGCAGACCGCTGCTGCTCACATCGAGGCTGTCACCCTCATGGCCGTTCGTCGCGGTTGAAGCGGAGACGGGTGCCACTGTGGTGTAGGTTGTCACGTACGTGCCATCTTCGTGGACAGTCGTCACGGCGCGCATATTGGACTGGGAAGATGCACTGTTGGTGGTGGTGGCAGCGGCAGAAGCGGCAGTGGTGAGGTTGGCGACGTCGATGGAAACGGGTTTGGGGGTCTCAAACGGCAGCGGCCCCACGGCGTCTTTGAGCATGCGCAGTGCCTGCAGCACCTCGTCCGCGGACGAAGCGTACGCGCCGAACATCCAGAGCGTTGTGCGCATGACGGAACTCTCTGTCATCATGGGAAATATATCTGACAGGCTCTTCAGCATGCCCTGGCGCAGCTCCGGCTGTGAAAGCAGCACCTCCTTGATAAGAGAAATAACCTCCCCACTAGTACTGGTCGCGTCACAGACGTAGTCAAGCAGCACTGGCAACATGGACGGCGCCGAGGGTGGGTGGCGCAGCAACGCTGCGTTCATTGCCTTGATGATCATCAGTCGATAAGCCGTGGCGGCATTCGCGTCTTCAACTTCGGAGTCTATGCTGTTGGCACGCAGCAGCTCCTTCTTCATGGCCTGCATAAACCTCTCGGCATTGCGACGTGTAATCAGTTCAACAGCCAACTCAATGACACGCTCACGTATAGTCATGGATCCGTCCTGTAGCACGCTGAGGATGTCGAGCAGCGAGTCCTGTAAGACGTGGAGGTACCGCTGACGCATTTGGTTCAGCTGCTCCACCACAATTAGCCGCACGTTGTTGTCTGAGTGAACCTTGATGATGTCGATGTAAGTCAGTGTCGCCTGCCGGATCGCTGTCGGGGAAGAGGAGAGGCTCAGCAGCGTGGCCGCACACTGGTAGCGCACCGCGGCGCTCTTGCTCTGTAGAACAGAGAAGAGGATAGGGACGTAGCACGCCTTCTCACACGGGTTGGCGCGGATCATCTGGTGGCAGAACTCTACCACGGACATGAGAAACGGCCCATCAACAGCCGAGAGTATGTGCGAGTCACGAAAGTCACTGAGGTACTTCGCCGCCTGCTCAGGCGCGAAGGTGGCGAGAAAATCGAGGCCGTTGCGACACGTCGAGACATCCGTCTCGGTGCGGATCGCCTCTGCCACCAACTCCGGTGCATCAGGAAGCAGCTTTGGAAATTTCTTGAAGATGTAGTGTATTGCTAGCACCGCATTCCGCCGGACATAGGGGACTTTGTACGACAGGTTCTGCACAACTGCCGACACAAGCGGCTCGATCAGCTCAACATCGTTTACCTTGCAGAGGAAACGCAGAGTTAAACCCCGCACATACTCGTTGGGGTGAAGAAGGTCGTTGCGCAGGAAGCTGCAGATGAGAATTATGACAGAGAGGAGATTGCCGTCTGCGTCGCGTTTGTCCACCACCTCCCAAAAGTACAAGACCAGCTTCTTGATGAGGTGGTCATCGATGGGAGTGATGTAACGGATAACAGACATGATCAGGTGATTCTGTGGCTCACCGTTCACGTGAAGGCGAATGATAGCCATAAGAGCATTCGAACGTGCAGTGGTGCTACCCTTCTCCAGTGCATCCTTTATCTCCTTCGACGACATGGCGCTCGCTGCCTTGCACACACCGATGAGCAGCGTGCTGCTCTCCTCCTGACTCGAGACCGTCACATCGGCCATGGTGCGTTATGCAAATATTTTTTCTTATGTCGGTGTGTATAATTCCTCTTTTTGTGTGTCCAACCAACGCCTCGCACTCCCAAATAGCGGCTGGTGCGATCCCTTTTTTCTCCTCCTCCAAGTCCACCGGCGCCTTTTTTTCTTTCGCTGCAGTCGTGGACACACACACACACACAAAAAAAAAAAAACGCAGCACGCACGTGTATTGGACTGTGTATGGATACCTTCTGTCCCTCGCTCTAACACGAGCCCATGAAAGAACGGAAGGGGGAAGGGGGAGCGAAAGTAAATGACAAGTTGATAACATGCTTTATATACAGAGAAAGAGAGAGAAAGAGAGAGAGAGAGAGGCGTTGTGGGGAGGGATATCGAAAGTATGTAAAGACGTTCCCCCCTGGGCTCTGGAGTGGCAGAGGGGAGGGGAGGGGGAAGGGGGAGACGGACTTCCGCAACCCGCACCCATTCAGCAGTGCGATTAAGTTCTTTTTTTTTTTGATCACGTCGATGCAAGCACAGAGTATAGCTTTCCTCTTTTCGTCGCTTTTTAGATGATCGATAACATCTTTATTAAGACGGATGGTGAGAGTGATGGTGAAGGGAGAGGGGGGGGATAAAGCAGGATGGGGGCACGTATGCGGGGCCTCAACATTGAAATATTTTTAAATGAGCTTTCTGGGCACCACCACCACCACCACCCGGGACGAAACGAGTATTCTTGTTTTTTGAATAAGGGGGGGGGGGGGCGCTGACCTCACTTCACCCCACTCAACTGCAGAGAGGGAGGGAGGGGAGTGCACCAAGGACGGGATTCGTCACTGCTCCCCACTCCTAGGCACACCTGCAGTTAGATTTACATAGAGACAAATGGAGGTGCCCGATCCGGCACGATCCTCTCGCAGTAGCATTGCATCTCGGAGCTTGCTCATGGCCGATGTAAAGGAGCGGAATCTCTCTGTGTGTGTGTGTGTGTGGGGGGGGGGGGGGGGAGGCAAAAGAACACGCGTGAGTGCGTGAGTGCGTGTGTGTTCGCTCGTAATGAAATTTCAAGAAAATAGGAGAGAAGGCCTGAGGGAGAAAAGAAAAAAAAATAGAACGAGCGTACAGACAAGCAGCGCAGACATAGAGCAACAATCGGCCCTGAGAGTCCAGGTGACGCAACACCTCTACACACAATGCCTCCCTTTCCCGTGCATTCAAATTTGCACACCATCAATCATGAACGGAGCTTGCAGCTCACCGAGACCACGTGGTGGTGGTGGTGGTGGTGTGTGTGTGTGTGTGAGGGGGGGGGGGGGCGTGAGGATTGTGGCCCAACCATCTCCCAAGGGAGCACCCATTTCGTTGACCGGATTTCCGTCTTAAAAAGATTACGATGATACACACCAGACGGGGAGGTAAGAAAGAGGGGGAGGGGAGGGAGGGGTACAGGAGTCACGCAAACGCATGTAGACATACAAAGAGAGGGGGATTGACACGGACACGCATTACGCATCTAACATAAACAAGCGCGCGCGCGTGTGTGTGGGGAAGGGGAGGGGAGAAGAAGGAGCAACAGAGGCATATGAAGAGATAAAAGGTTGAGCAGAATACGGGCAGAGCGAAAAAAAAAAACTGAAAAAACGTTTGATTTGTTTTATTTTTGTGCTTTTCCATGAAAAGTGCCAGTGAATAATAGAGAAAAAAAAGGGGCCACGACATGGGGGAGTCCGAGTGAAGAAAAAAGTCACTCCTAGGCAGTAATAGTGGTGGGGAGGGGAGGAGGGAGGGGAGGGGGAGGAGGAGGGGAGGAGGAGGGGAGGCATAAACAAAATGTACACAAGTGATAATAATCGTAAATACAATAATAAAAATTCTTATAATATTAAGGAATGCATATAATGGGGAAGGTGGAATAGATCTCGCTAGCCGTGCCAAACGCGCACGAGAAAGATCCGAGTTCGTTAGCATCCTCGCAGCAAGGCCCGACCCGTCCACTGCCCCCCCCTCCCCCACCCACCCACCCCCTCTTCACGCATCACCGGATTGAACCTTGCAACTGCTCTGAGGGGCGGCAGCCGTGCGGCCCACACAGCGGCGGCGGCGACTTCTGTCGAGGCACACATGCTAAGCATCTACCATCACGTGCTAAGGGTGTTGCCAGTGGAGGGTCCACGTAAAAGGGAGCCGTTGACGGAGACCGTCTCGAGGACCGAGACGAGTGAGCAAAATCCGCACCCTGTGAGAACTCCACGTGGCGGAGCAAGGGGCGCAACGGAGAGCATCGCTTGCACGCCTCTTCTCTTCCGGGGCGCGTCACGACATGCATGACGTGTTGACCTTCAACGAACCCGCGGCAGTATCCCTTTCGGGGGTACACGACCCGCAGCCAGACGTCTGACTGCGGCGGCAGTTCACCACCGCGCTGGCGCTGCAGGTGTGACAACAGTACACCACTGTAGCGCTGCTGTGGGGACGGCATTCGAGTTCGGCCTCGCCCAGCTCGATGCAATAAGGGCGTGGTCGAACAGCTCTCGTCCCAGCAACCATCCATCTCCGTCTCCTCCGCCAGAAAAGTGTCACCTGCGCGGAGTTGCCACGGGAGGGCCTCCCCTTCAGTGGCTTGTGGAACAGCATACATGGCAACCACCACATCCGGGCGACAGAGGCGCAATTGTTGAACACGAGAAGAAATGCCCGACACCGCCGGCACCGCAATCACTCCAATTCTGTCGAGCTGCTGCAAAACGCCTCTCAGGTTCGGGCGACGAAGCGCATTCACATCCATCATTGAAGCGGCCACGGCTAGCACAGCGCGCCCCTCTCTCGATAACTCATATTCGCGGGGATGGCATGAATGAAACCCCGAGCGAGAGGAGGCCTTCGCGGTGGGCCCATCGGTCGCCACATCTCGGTCCGTCTCGGAATATGGGAAGACGCCTGTGGCCAAGCGAAAGAACATCACTCCGAGGCTCCACACGTCACACGCCGTGGAGAGGGTGGCGACCTCGTCACGGTCCGGGAACGCCTCTGGCGCCATGTAGTGCGGCGTCCCTACCCAGTGCTTCGACTCCTGCACCACCTCCTCCACGCTGCACGCGAGCCCAAAGTCAACCATTCGCACGAGCACCGACTGCGCGTCACCGAGACCACTACCACCACTGCTCTCGCGGTTGCTGTTGCTGCTGTTTTTGTTGACGTTGCCGCCGCCGCCGCCGCCGCCAGTGCCGACAGCAGTGCGCACGATGTTAACCACAAAGTTATCGGGCTTCACGTCACGGTGCACCACGCCGTGCCGGTGCACATGCTCCACAGCACGCGCGCACTGCACGCATATCGACAGCAGCACCAGCGGCGGGAACCGATATCTGCAGCGCAGCGCGTATTGCTCAAGGCTACACTCACCGGCGTCCATCGGCAGCGCGATTACTCTCTTCACGCAATCAAACCACGGATCAAACAATGGCACAACGTACGGTGAATCTCCGACGCGACGAAGAAATGTCAGCTCGCGAGCGACCAACTGCGCGATTTGTAGCGCGACAGAAAAGCTTTTCTCATTGCGAAGTGATATGCGCTTCACGGCGGTCCTGAGCCACAAACCGCCACCATCGGGGCGGTACGAAAGCGTCACAGTGCCAAACGAGCCAGCACCAAGCACCTCTGAAGTACCGATGTATCTCGGGTCGTCGCCGATCCGCATCGCAATGCGAGCAGCTCGCAGTTCTCGCTCGAAGACGGCGCTGGGGCAGCACATGTCACTCGAAGGCGCATGCACGCCTGCGCTGTCGACCATCGGATCAGTCATCACAGACACGAACTCAAAGAGAGATCCAAAACTCCAAGGCCACGGTAACGGCAGCCACGCACATGCACACACGTGCCAGCGGCCGTAGGGGAGGGCGGGGAGCGATCAGCGCGGTAGATCCTTGAATTCTCGACAAATACGAAGAGACGCGCACAAATAAGCAGTAAAACGGAGGTGCTCAGAGTGGTGGTGCCATGTGGGTGGCTGAATGACTATCAAGAAAATTGTGCGTGTGCGTGTGTGTGTGTGTGAGGGGGGGTTAAGAAAGAGAGGATAAATCGCAGAGGGGAAAAAAAGTAAAAAGAGCAGCAGTTCGTAGGGCATGGACAGACTCGCAGGGCAGGTGTCGTGGCTCTGCACAGGAGGGGTGCAACACGCATTCCACCACGGTGAGAGACTAAGAGCAGTTGAGAATGCACGGCGTAAAGCTGAACTCACTGTTGGAGATAAGCAATGCAACGCAACCGTACACAGGTGCCTCGCACACCCCTACCGGGGGAAACAGCGTGGATGCCTCATATCCCCATAAGCTCGCGTAATAGAGAAGGGAGGTCTGGTGGACAGTGCAGGCGCATGTCTGTGCAACATCACCAAATTGTACACACGAACTGTGTGCGCCTGAAGAGGGGGGGTGAGTAAATTAAAAAAAAATTTTTGGGGGGAAGGGGAAAAAATCATTTTTTTGATACAAAAGGAAGAGGGAAGATTTAACGGTGGGCCATGAAACGCACATAAACAAACATGCGCACACAAATATCCCCATGAAGGAAAAAAAAAGTTTGAAAAAAACAAAAACAAAAAATACAAGACACCATCGTCTGCATATATCTTTTCCCCTCTCTTTTTCCCTTCACCACCACCACCCCCCTTTACATACAGGTGATGTGTATATATACATACACATATATATTCCACATGTACACATGTATGTACCATATGTCTGCTTGTCATTTATATATACGTGTATACATAAATGCATACCGGTAGTGATACCCCCCTCTCTCCCTCCTCCCTCCTTCCTCACACCACCTCCACCACCACCACCATACTCTCTGGGGTGTGATCGCCTTGACGTGGAGAGACGTGCCTTGACTACACCCCAGAGAGTATGGTGGTGGTGGTGTGAGGAAGGAGGGAGGAGGGAGAGAGGGGGGGAGGGGAGAGTGGAGTGGAGGGGAGGAGAGATATGATAGGTACAAGAAGAAATGAGAAAACGCGTTGACCGATAACACACAAAAACGCACGCGCATATATGCAGGCAGGCATACGTTGAAACCCCCCCTACATACACACGTGCGATTGTCTTATGAAAGCAGCCACGTAAAAAGAACACGAAAATACCCGTGATACAAGAGAGGGTCTGCCACAACACATAAAGGTGGACATGTGTATACAAATATACAAAGAGAAGCCCGAGCAGACTTCTAAGTACGGAATGAGGAGGAGAAATGGGGAGGAGAAAAACACCGCTTCCCTGAAATGATGCACAAAAATACACACATGCGCATTTTCTTCTTTTTGTGTGTTGTATGTTTACGTGCGCGCGCGCGAGAGACAGAGAGAGACAGAAAAAAACGAGATCGTATGGGGGGAGGGGGAAGGAGGGAAGGGAGAGGAGGGAGGAGGGACCGACACTAATAGAAACACAAAAGTAGAAATGTGAGTCATCCAGCCAAAGATAAGCGGCCAGGTAAAACGGACAATCGGACGTGGAATCTCCTCCCGATAAATGAGCCATTCTTATATGTATAGGTGTGTATATATGTACACATGTGAAGAAAAAGAAATTTGCGGTGGCCGACGGTGGTTAGACACAAATGGGGGAAAACCTGAAAAAGAGCAGCAAAGAAATTAAGGAATAACAAGAACGAAGGCGAGCTACTGGTAAAAACAGCTTACAGTAAAAAAAATCGAAGTGGCAGAAGCGGCTCGGTATCACGTAGTAGTGGGGGACGCACCGCGGTATCCTCTGCGCGCTCCCTCACGTTCTCAGCGCTGAGAACAGTCTGCGTAGTGGCAGTGCGCCCACCTTGCCCTAGTGAACATGCCGGACCTTCGCCCCTGAAGTCCTCCAGGCTTCGGCACAGCTGTTGCACCACCCACTCTGCGGTGGGGCGCTCTTTGGTATCGATCACCAGCATCGAGGCAGCGATTGACATCACTGCCAACGATTCTGCTGAGATCGGCTCATCGAACGCATTCTTCGCGGGCATCCAGAGCCTGCCGTTATACAGAGCGTCGAAGGGGGGCGACCGCCACGTCTCGCCCGTCTGGAAAACCGGGAAGACGCCTGTGGCCAAGCGAAAGAACATCACTCCGAGGCTCCACACGTCACACGCCGTGGAGTGGGTGACGACCTTGTCACGGTCCGGGAACGCCTCGGGCGCCATGTAGGGCGGCGTCCCTGCCCAGTGCTTCGACTCCTGCACCACCTCCTCCACGCTGCACGCGAGCCCAAAGTCAACCATTCGCACGAGCACCGACTGCGCGTCACCGAGACCACTACCACCACTGCTCTCGCGGTTGCTGTTGCTGCTGTTTTTGTTGACGTTGCCGCCGCCGCCGCCGCCGCCAGTGCCGACAGCAGTGCGCACGATGTTAACCACAAAGTTATCGGGCTTCACGTCACGGTGCAGCACGCCGTGCCGGTGCACATGCTCCACAGCACGCGCGCACTGCACGCATATCGACAGCAGCACCAGCGGCGGGAACCGATATCTGCAGCGCAGCGCGTATTGCTCAAGGCTACACTCACCGGCGTCCATCGGCAGCGCGATTACTCTCCTCACGCAATCAAACCACGGATCAAACAATGGCACAACGTACGGTGAATCTCCGACGCGACGAAGAAATGTCAGCTCGCGAGCGACTAACTGCACGATTTGTAGCGTGACAGAAAAGCTTTTCACATTGCGAAGTGATATGCGCTTCACGGCGGTCCTGAGCCACAAACCGCCACCATCGGGGCGGTACGAAAGCGTCACAATGCCAAACGAACCAGCACCAAGCACCTCTGAAGTACCGATGTATCTCGGGTCGTCGCCGATCCGCATCGCAATGCGAGCAAGCTGCAAGGTCATCCTAAAATGAGCATTCCGTAAGCGCATCTTCTCCTCATGGAGAACGTTGGGCTCTTCAGGTTCCCTGCGATCATGCTCATCAGAGGCGTTGCCTCTTGACCGCGAATGCACTAACATGTCGTCGTCGGAGGACACAAGGTGGTATGGAGAATCTGCTTTCTGTAGCGGTGACCGTAGACCGCTGTACTGCATCTTGAGAAATCGGGGTGGCGTTAGGTCGATCCTGTTACCCTGCCTTCGGTAAGTTTGTACGTGACGGAGCGTCGTTTGGATACGTCGCTGATGTCAACACAACCCCACACACTCTCTCACACTCGTGACGACAAAGGGGGTAGCCGACGGAGGGGGAAACAAGAAGCCGAGAGGGAAGAGAGATGCTTCCACTTATACTGTGACAGTGAATCTGGTAGGAGGACGAACGCGGGGAGGGCACACGACAGAAAAGCGTAAGACGTAATGTTCAATAATGATGAAAAAAATCAGCAGAGAACAAACCAAAAAAAGGCACGTCGGAACGGGAACACACAACGGTACAAACACCAATAAAGATGTACGTTTATATAGAAATGTATATAATAAAATATTTTTTAAGGTCTGGTTGAGGAAAATGGGCAACAGAAGCGATCACCACCACAACCTCCACCCGTCTCCGACTCTTCCCTCCCTTTTGTTGTTTCTTCCTCCCACTAGTATTGCGTACGTCTGTGTGTGTGTGTGGGTGGGTGGGTGGGGTGGGGGTGCGATAAAGAGGGCGTGGGAGAAGAAAGGGGGCCCAGACTCCTAGATAGCAAACTCCCCACTGGTGAAAAAAAGGGGGGAGGGCGGAGGGGGGCAAGGGGAGGGGGGCACACCGAAACAGTGAAGATGATAATTAAAGTTCGGCTTAGGGGAGGTGGTGGTGGTGGTGGTTTTCTGTGGATCCCCAAAAATACAAACACTGCGACTGATAAACTAGAAAGATGTACAAGAAGAGGGGGAGGGGGGAAGTGTAGGCGTCACTTGGCGCTTGTTTGTGTGTTTATTTGTTTTTTTTTTGCGTTGGCGATTATGTAATCTGGATATTTGCTTTTTGTTTTGTTTTTTTAATGAAGGGGGGAGGGAGGAGGGAGGGGAGGGGAAGTAAAACGGCGGAAAACGATGGCCAGTGACAAAAAAGTAGACTTCTAAGTTCCCTTGGCCACTCGCCTGTGTTTTTCTCTGGAGTTAGAAAAAAAAAAGGGAGGGGGGGGAATGGTGAAAAAGAGTTCTAAAAGCACCGAGACCTTCGGTGGGAGGTGGGGACCTGTCGTGGTGCGGGTTCAACTGCGAGAAAACGACGGAAGCGACCAACTTCGGGGACGGAAGATGCGGGGGCAGAAGGCTAAAGCGAAGTGAAGTGAGAAAGTCGTAGGATGCGGGGGAGGGGGAGAAGAGACCACACAGGTATGCCTTTTCGTAGCGGTATGGTTGCGCCCCCCCCACGGCGGGAAAGGGGAGGGGAGGGGAGGGGGAGGGAGTCAGCCGAGAACAGAGACAACAAAATATATATATATATATATAAACCAAACGATATTGGAAGCAATGCAGTTGGCGCAGGGAAGCGAGGGAGAGGTGGATAGAGAGGAGCGGCAGCAGATAAGAGCACGGACAGAGGGACACAGAAGAGACAACAAGGGAGTCGACAGAGGGGAAAAAACAAAGCTGTGCCTTCAGAACAGCACGCGCGCGCACTCAAGACAGAAGCGGTGCAGCTATACTTGCGGGCGCGCGCGCGGGGTGCAGTCCCCCTTGCCCCCCTTGCCCCTCCCCCCCTTTTGACCTGGCGTTCCTTGCTACTGCCCTTTTTGAACGTGCAGTGCTGCTCAGGGGATATACACACTACGTCACCCTCTCGTTTGGTGATCCTGTTGTTTCCACTTGTGTGTTTGTGTTGTTGTTTTGGACATCTCCCATCGTGGCGTCAACCGTGGAAGATTGCTTTTCCATTCCGGAGAATCGGTACAGGGAGACTAAGAGCTCCGCGGCGCACCACACGAGCGAACTTCAAAAAAAAAAAAAAACGTCCCAGAAAGATGCTATTTGAGCAGTCACTCGCCCCCATTTGTGTGTGCGTGTGTGTGAAGAAATGTTGTTCTTGGGCGGAAGAAAAAGGGGGGAGCTCAGTAGTTGCGCACGAGGCTCACACGAGTCCAGAGAGAGAGAAAAAAGCGCACACAACGTGCAGTGGTGGAGAGCGATGGGAAGAAGAAACGAGATACCCAAGACGAACCAAAAGACACACCAGGGACTACACTTTGTCAGGCCGCTTCCCTCTGCTGGTATGCATTTCTTCACATCCTTGTCCCCTCTCACGCTCCCCTCCCCCCCCCACACACACACCTCCGACCACGCGCCGCCACTTCACATGTACATGGATTTGAGCCAGTCGCGGTACCGGAACCCACCCTCACCACGCCGCCATGCCTGAAAGCATGTGTCCGGGTTCGCCATGACGGCTGTTACACCACCACGGGTGATCTCGACCCCGCTCGTGCCGTTCACCACAATCAAACGAGGCAGCGCAACGAGAGGGCGTAACATCAGCCCAGCATCGCGTGACACCCACGACGCCCCGTCGCGGTGTGTGCAGTGGAAGAAGCCGAAGGAGCGCGTGAGGTCCATCATCTCCTTTGCAGCGAGTGACAAGGCGATGACAACGAAATCAGGGCTGTGACTCTTATGGAAACGCTGCAGGTGCCGCATAAAAGCGAGGGAGCGCTCTGACTCTGTGAAGAAGAGCAGCCCAACCAGACGACCCTTGAGTGCGTCGCGTTGGCACACCGCACCACTTGGGCTACGCAACTTGTCGATATTTTTCAGATAGTCGTTCATCACATCATCATGCTGGAACGGCACGATGCGCTGGTCCATCGTCTTGAGCTCCTCGCGCTGCTCTGCAAGCTTCGTGGCTCCGTCACCGCCGAACCCGCGGCTGTCAGGGTCGCGTGGCTTTAATGTGGCATCCATCATGAGGTGCATCAACCGCGTGAGAGTCAGCCGTTGCCGATTCACCATTGAGAAGTCGCCCGAGCCAAAGGCGTGCTGCAACGTTGCACGTTCGAGAGTGTCAGGGACGGCTCCCCCTGCCGTGCCGCCAAGCCAATTGGTATTGATGGTGCCGCTCTTGGAGTCGCCTCCCCCACCCCTCTTTTCGGTAGGCCGCGAGGGTGAATCCAAACGTTTTGCATTCTGGGGAAGACCAGCACCTTCGTTGCCCCGCAGCCCCGACAGTGACGGCTGCATGTATGGCGGAGGGCGATTGCGTGACGGATCAGCCTTCCAGCTGTACAGGGAAGAGTCTGGAGCAGCGTCGCCCCAACCCCAGCCTCCGCCTAGCGCGCCTGGACCGTAGGGCGCATGCTGGGTGGCGTTGTCAGCGCCATCATAGAAAACTGAGGAGGCTCCAGGTGGGGATGCTCCTGACGGTGCGCCCCCGGTGCTGCCGCCGCCGCTGTTGCTGCTGGGGCGGCACACGCCTTTTCGCCGAAAAGCTGACGACCTGCCACTGCCAATCATCCCAGGCCCGTTGCCGACATCGCGCATACGATGTTGGGAATTAAGAAGAACGGGCTCTGACCAGCTACCTGGTCCCTTGCGCGACGTGCGCAAGCAGAGGGAAGTGACACGCATGCGTTTTTTTTTGGCCCCCCCTCTTTCCCTTTTTATTCCCACCGCCCCTATGCAATGGTGAGCAGCTCTATAAAAGCCACTCTGGGACCCCAACTTCATACGCAGAGGAGGAGGAGGATGTCAGCAAGCCCTGACCACCGCACGGGTGGGCATACGGGTTTACGGGGAGGGAGGGGACTCGTGAGGTGTGTGGTAACGATAGAAGGCCCCACAAAAACAAAGGCACTGAAAGAGGGAAAATTTTAGTCAACTTAGGGAGGCGGAGAGAGAGGGAAGAAAAGTGTGTGTGAAGAGAGACGAATCAAAGAAGAAGGTTACGCAGGTGCCGCCCCATAGGTTTGTGTGTGTATGTACATATACGGGCGTGTATGTGTGTGACAGATGTGTCAGCCATACTGCTAGTTTGTGGTTGAGCATCTTTGATTTTCTCAACAAACCACAACTTCCCCTCTATTCCTTCCGTTTCATTCTTTTTTTTCTTCACACTCGCCTACAGCTCGGGGCTTGCCCGTTCTTTCATCATTTTCGCTTTCTTCCCCCCCCCTCCCCCTTTTTTCGGTCCCCCTCCCCTCGCCGAGGGGGGAGGGGGGAAAAGGGGGATGCGGACTTTTTTGGAAAGAAAAATATCAAAGTACAAAAAATGGGGAAGTAGCACCCTCTCGTCGGTTGTCTTCTCTCCCCTTTTTTTGTGATGGTGATGTTTCTATTACAAACATATACGTATAGATATATGTAGATATATATAGATATACATACATGTACACATGTAGTCTGTGTCGGTCTGTGTGTGTGTGTGCGTTTGTGTTTCAGTTTCCTCCCCTTTGTCACACACACACACACAGAAAAACAGACAGGTGGACCCCTTCTTTTCCTTCATTTGTGGGTGTGTGTGTGTGTGTGTATTTTGGGGGAGCAGGGGTTGCATTACACACATTCGTCCCCCGCCATCCCCCCCCTCCCACTGCGCCTCCGTATTCCTCGGGTGGGACCACATGCTTACCTCTCGCACTACCAAGGCGTGGCTTGCTCTCATTGGAAAAAGGCGGCACCACACGCAGGAGGGGCAGGGAAGAGTGCCCGTGGTAGCATTTTACATGGGCCTTTCCCTGCTAACGTCGTCCCTCCCCTTCTGCCGCTGCTGCCACCACCACCACCACCTCTCTCTCTCCTCGATCCCTGTTCCTTTTCCCCTCTGCGCACTACCGCGCTGTTGTTCTCCCCTGTCCCGACACGCGCCCCAGATCGCTCCCTCCCTCTCACCATCTCTCCTGCTGCGTGTGCGTCAAGAGGAGAATTGAGACAGTGTAAACGGCGGTGACGTGAAAAAATGAATGAAAGAACTACGGAAAAGGCGGAAGGGATGAAGAGGGAGGGACCCACAGCGTAACAGTTGAAAGACCAAACACCACTAACGCGCACACACAGACCAATGCTAGGCATCACAAAAAAAAAGGGGGAGGGAAGCCCGGTCGTGGTGGCAGTTGGCGGGAGACGACAACCATAGCATTTTTTTTGGAAGAAACATACATATGAGCGCAGGGAAGGAAAAAGAAAATGAAGAAAAACCGCAAAAAGAGGTGAGAGAGAAAATGAGAGAGGAAGACGAGGAGGAGGAGGAAAGGGGAGGGGGGAGGGGGTCTCGCAAGCGCAAAGGAGATACGCACAAAGGGGGGGGATGAAAAAAAAAGATGTGCAGTAGAAGAACCTGGAAGGAGGGAAAATAAAATATAAAGGGCAGGAAGGAGACATGTCGAAAAAAAAAGGGGTAGGAAGGAGTAGATGCCCTACTCGGACAATTTTACGGACATGGAAGCGCGCGCACCACATACGGGGGTCCCATGCAATGCAACTACAGCCCAGACCTAAAACCTCCACACACCTGCCAAACAAACAAGCAAAAAAAAAAGAAACGAGAAGGCAAAGCGAAGATCTGATACAGTCAAATACGCAAAAAAAAAAACGGATGCACGCAGGGTGCGCACGCGCGCATACACACAAAAGCCAAGGGCCAATCGAAGGAATGGATAACGTAGAGAAATGCCATGTACATCACCACAAAAGTAGTGGAAGGAGAACAGCATGTGATAGGATTGGCTGGGATGGGGGCCACGTAAGAAAACGAGGCTATCAGGGGGGAGAAAGACGCACAGCAACAACGAGAAACCAGGGGAAGACCAAAACGATCAGCAACTGTCAGCACACACAACTTAGATACATACGCACATATAGCTGGAGACTTTGGCTCGGGGAGAATTTTGGGAGGGGGGGGAGAGGGGGGCGCAGACAGGCCGGGGGGAAACGCCTCAAAAGAAGCGAATAAAAAAAAGGGGCGAGGCCGGTGAACAGGGGGGGGGGGTGGAGAATCGGGACGGAGATGGTTCAGGAGGAGGCCTAGCACGAGCACATACACATCCCTCATGCACAAGAACAAAATTGCAAGCACTAGCGGGAGAAGGCAGGTGGGAGAAGAAATATAACAACACGAAAGAAGCAGCACAGCTTCCCGTATACTCATTTGGAATGGTCTGCACAGGATGCGCGGCCGCCCTATCACTTCGATTCACCAGAGGCTTTTACACACATGCACACGTGCATAGGTTCAGTTGAGACCGCCACCCTTTCTTCTCATTATGTATGACGGCATCTTCTTCCCGCCCCCCCTCCCTCCTGCCCCGATTTTTGTCGGCCTCTCACCTGCATTCCTTTTTTCCCCACCGCGTGTCTCGGATAGGTGAGCGTCTCCGTCTTGGATTTCACGCTCTGCGCGCCTCCTCCTCATCCTCAATCACCCGCGTTGCCATCGCACGTACCTCCCCTCCACTCTCTCCCCCATAGCTGATGATGCTATAGAGAGAGGGGCAAGAAAACGTACCCCCCCCCCAAAAAAAAAAAAATAGATGCGCAGCAAAAGCCTAAAAAGTGCACACGTGTGTTGTGGACAAGAAAATACAAAAGAAGAAACACACCAAAAAAAAAAAAAAACAGCTGTGCAATCGTGCTGCCGAATAACGTGAACAATCCGCGACGGCTGGGAAGAAGGGTTGCCTATATAAATGCTTACATGACCGTGGGTGGATAAAGGAGCGAAGATATGCCTCTCTGTTTTGAATTGGAAGATAGATGCTGGGGGAGAAAAGGGGGAGGGGGTCTACATGGCAAAGCAAGCACACACAAGCGAACCGCTTGAGCCTGCCGACGCACAGACACACACACACACAAACACACACCGCAACTCACGTTGAGAAGAAACCCAACCACATACAAAAGAGACAAAAAAAAAGAGACCCAGCGCGCTGTTAGAGCGAAGGAAACAAAAGTGAAAAGGGAAAAACGGGAAAATGGGAGGAGAGGCGAGGGCGGAGGAAGGGCCCTCGAAAAAAAAATTTTCTCTTCTTTTTTCAACACCGACCCTCCAATGCTCCCCCCCCCCTCCCCCTTTCATTTTTTTGACTCGGTTTCGTGTGGGAGGAGGGAGGGGAGACCACCACAGCCACCACAAACGAAATGGGAAAAAAAAGGGGGTAAAGAAGACCGCACAACGAAAATAAAATAAGAACAAAACCGAAGACACACACACACACACACAGAGAGAGGAGAGAGGGGAGAGAGACTGGCACAAATGAAGGGAAGGAGATCAACCGTGGTGGAATCGACGACGCAACGGAAAAGAGCGGTAAGAAAACGGATTTGAAAAGGTGAGAAAGAGGGGGCAAGGAGAGGCGGGAATACAACAACGCAAACCATCCGTTTTTTCCTTCAGCTCCTCCTCCACCCACCAACCCACACCCGAAAAAAAAAAGAGTAAAACCGTAACCAAAGTGCGAGCCATTTTCATGCAGACACTGACCTTCACTCATCTCTATAAATCTGTGTGGGAGGGAGGGAGGGAGGCGGAAAGGAAGAGGAGGGGGGGGGGCCTGAAAAGGACATCAAAGCGGGAGAGAGGGGCCTCCGGAAAATGAAGGGAAAGTGCAACAAATGGCACTTGGGCAGTGAAACAGCAATTTCAAGACAAAGCGCGCGCGGGGGTGGGGGGAAGGACATCTAGAGATGGGTGAGCGTGATGCCCTAAAGAAATTTTGAGAAAACAAAACGCCGACCTCAACCCCCTGTTTACTCTTGCATCTCACTCCCGCCTTCCTCCACAGTTCCCAGGCGGACTCCGCACTCAAGACTCACCCATAAGTGCCTCAGCCCAATCACAGTGTCGAACCCCCACCATGTCTATGTCTAAGCCATCCCCTCCTCTCTGCATGATTCTCACACTCTCACTCATCATTCGAGCGCTCTTCTTGACTCGCTCCTTCTTTTTCCCGAAAGCATACCCCCTATTTTTTTCTTTTTTTTTGGGGGGGGGGGGGTCTCTCTCTCTACTTCTCCTTTTCCGCTTGGCGCTGGCGGTATTCCTCAGAGAGCGGCAAGGCGTCCATCTTTGACTTGAAGCCGTTCACGCGGCCTTCGATGAACAGCTCCGTCTCACACGGGTACACCACCACGGTGGCTATCCACTCGCCGTTCTCTTGCTGATCCAGCTTCGTATTGCCGAGAGCCTTGATGTCACAGTCCTCGTTGAAAGTCACACAGATATGCATTTCGTATTGCGTTGTGTCGTTGTAGTAAGCCCACTGCCTCTTCTTCTTGTTCACGATACGGAACAGAAGTCCGTTGTCCTTCTCGAAGCCCTTCGTGACATCCTCGCCCTTGAAGGTGGGCTTGCCGTTTAGGTACGTAACACTGGTGCCTTCAGAAGATGCCCCGCAGCCCATTGTTGATGATACAGCACGCGCGTGCGCTGGTGAGGTGAAGTTGATGGATAAAGAGTTATCGGTAAAGCGAAGGAGGGAGACACTCGCAAGAGAATAGAACAAAAAAACAGTAAAAATGACGACGTACGCGCGTGGCAATGAGACACACACACACACACACAGAGAGACGCACACAAGGAAAAAGAGGGGTCGAGAAAATATACACGAGCGAGAACGCGAATTGTGGAAAAGGGGGAGAGGAAACCACAGGAATATATATATAAATGTGTGTTTGTGTGTATGTGTGCGTAAGTATATATATATAAATATATATATATGGATACTTCGATGACGGAATCTGAGAAAAGCGGTGCCGGGAAGAAGAGATGTCAATAGCCGTGTTGTACACAATGTGGGTATAATGTATTTAGGGGGGAGAGAAGAACAAGATGTGTGGGTGTTTTGGAAAGGTGGAGAGTGGGAAGGAGGGTTAGAAAGAGAGAATGAACCAGAAAAAAAAGGGATGAGACAGTGACAGCGGCTTGCTCGCCGCCACCACCACCACCACTACCCCCCCCCAATGAAGATAGGCCTTTGCGCGTACGCCCATCATATCTCCTGTATCGGCGGTCATCGATGCCTACACGGCAGGGTGGAAGAGCAGACTCTATGGATGTGTTTAGATGCATGGAAATGTGAACGGTGAAAGAGGAAAGTGGGGTGCGTCTGAGGCACATACTGTTGCCCACACCGACTGACATTTGAGACGCGTACCAACATGTCTGCCCGTGTAAGTCGGTGTCTCTGCTGACAGGAAGGGGAAGAAAAAGGCACACACGCACGTACGGCACAAACACATTATGCACACAAGTTAGACTCTGTTCAGGGGGTACACACACACACACGTGCGCGCATTTTACAAAGCCAAAACAAAACCAGCGATAACGGCCGACGGGAGACACTCCATACACGAGAGGAAGACGACATGAAGGGTAAATAAAATGCAGCCGTAAAGTGCTCACGCGCAGAGGAAGAGTGGGAGGGGGGCGCAGTGTCCGCACCCTCCTCCCTCCCCTCGCTCGTCTTTTTTCTTCACTCTACTTTGACCCTCTTCACAGCCGCCTCTTCACCGTTGCTCGCTGAAGCCGTAGCAGCACCAGCGTCACGCAGAGCAGAGACAGGGTCATGGTGAACAAACAGCTCCATCATCCGCAACAGCATCTTTCGGTCATCCATCTCCGTCTCCCACTCTTCAATGGCGTCCGCCACGGCATCGTCGTCCTCCTCATCCATCTCCTCATCCTCTTCCGGGTGGGGTGGCATCTCGCTGAACACCTCCAGCACACTGGGGCCCTGCACGGAAGATGACGTGGAGGCGGCCGAAGCGCCGTTGCTCGTGCGCGGACGCTTTTTGGCCGAAGCGCCGTCCTCGTGGTCGTCTTCCTCATCCTCCTCTTCCTCGTCGTCGTCGAGCTGCGGGCCATGCCCGTCCTTCCAGGTCACGCCAGAAAACTTCCAGGCCTCCTCCACCGGCGGCGTCTCCTCCTCCTCCTCCTCATCGCACTCCTCCCCTAGCGTGTCCATCGCTTCGGCCCAGAGCTCCGTCTCCTCAAAGAAAGGATTAGGCTTGAAACGGAGTGTGATGCGGTGGCCCTTGTTCGTATACTTGACCTCTAAATCTTCCAGGTACGCATTGAGCAGTGTCTCATCGTAGGGGCCCAGGAAGTGGGGCGTAGTCGCCGACTCGTGGTCCTTTTTCTGCAGCAAGGCGATCAGCGCAAGAGCCCAAAAGTTCGAAGGCAACTCCTTCTTCGCTATGAGGCCTGCAATGGCCTCACGGCGTGCTGCGAAGATGTCGTTCTTCTCTTTGCTGTACTTCAGATCGCACGCCTCCACTTTGGCGTGCATCTCCTGCTGGAGGTTGTCCAGCTTCTCCTGGATTTCCTTCGCTTTCTCCATCCTTGTGAACCCCCTTAACCTCTGGTGTGTGTGTGTGTATTCCTTTGGCGGGGAAGGAGGAGCTAGATGAAGCGCGTATGGATGACTGTGGCGGCGATGACGACGATCAGCTTGTGGGAGAAGTGTGTAGTGAGACGATGAACAATTACGCGTGTGGAAAAGCAGGTGGGTTTGTTGTTAGGGAGCTTGCTGCTGTAAGGGGAGGTTAGGGTTATTGTAAATGAAATGCGATGCGCAACACGTGTATGTGTGTGTGTGTGTGTGTGTGTGTGTGCAAGAGTGTTTTGTTGTGGAGACAAGGATCATGCAAAATGTGCGTAAAAAAAGAGTGACGACTCACCCAAGTTGAGCCCGCAAGCGAACAGCAACAAGGGAGGTAGGCAGCGCACAGAGATGAGGAAGGGAGAGAGGACGGAGGAAAAATATGCAAGCATATATATATATATGTGTGTGTGTGTGTTTGTGTTCTTCACCAAGCCTTGCAGAAGAGCTAATAAACCAACAAGGTTTACACCTAGAGCATGTATGTCGAGAGACGACGAGAGAGGCAGACATTCACCCGAAGGCGTCCCCCCTCTCCCCCTCTTCGCAGTAGAAACATTTTACTTGAAGGGTAGAACCAGAGGGGAAAAAAAACGCAACAGGCGCGACGAGGCCTCTTTCCAGCCAGTGCGCTCCTCCCCGCGTGGCCTCTGGGATCGGGAAATGGGGGAGCGAGACGCGAGCACATCTACACTCACGTATTCACGTATCCAGCTACCACAAATACATATGCACTCGCGCTCCTGCATCAGTTGGAAAAAAGAAAATGAGCTCTTCTCTCTTTAGCGAGAACTCCTGTGTACACGTTTTGTTTTTTTTGCTTCATTCGTTGTGTTTCATAGGATCAAAACTCGAGTCCATTAGTGGCACCTGCAGTCGTGCTAAAGAAGCGAAGGCGGGAAGGAGTACAAAGCCCAAGACAGGGGAACGAGGAAGAGAGAAACGGATACACACGCACCCGAGACCTTTTCCTGTTTTTCATAGACTGGGCACGGACCTCAGGCACACAGACACGCGTAAGCTATCATCCGTATTTTTTTATCTGGCTCGCTTCTCCAAACGTTCTTGGACGCTTGCCCTTTGCCCCAAAAAAAAGCCCACTGGCTTCCTCCTCTGGAGGCCCCCTCCCCCCCCCTTCATGACTATACCCGTCCGCGCACCTTCAGGCGGAAGTGAGAAACTGAGAGAGCCCATTCCGAAGGGGGGAGGAGGGGGCATGCAAAGACGAGAGTGAGAAAGGGCGAGACAAGAGGGTTGCAGAAGACACGCGGGAAGCACACATGTATCGATTTCAGGCTGTGGGTGTGTGCATTTTGTTGGTGTTTTTTGGAAAAAAGTGCGCAGCAACCAACACCACCTGAATTCACCAAAAGATGCACCCTCCTCCTCCTCCTCCTCCCCCCCCCCCCAGCTCCACACCCACACACCCACACAATCACGACGTGGGAAAAATGGAGGTGGGGGGAAGGGGAAGGGGGGGGTGCATACCGGGAAGAACAGGAAGAAATATAGAGAACGAAGCAAAAAAAAAAGAAAATATAGAAAAAGATACAAAAAAATGAAGATCGTGTTACAACACAGGGCGCACTTTTTTTAGTAATGCGCGGGGATGTCAAAAAAAAAAGAAGAGGAAAAAAACACTTCAGCACAAAAACACACAAAACGTGAACAAGACATATTTTTTGTCCCCCCCCCCACCAAGTCGTTTGAAACCGAGAGAGAACCGCCTAGAGACGATCATCAAAAAAAAAATCATATTCCACTGAGCCAAGCGACAAAAGATGGAGAAGGAAGGGAGGTAAGGGGGCAAAAAAAAACGTTTGGGGGAGGGAGGGGGGGGCAACGGGCGAGCTGCAAGAGCGGCAGGGATTACAACAGGAAGCAAGAAACGTGCATCCATGCGCTTTGCGTACACGTACTACACACCTCCATGTCTATACGGCGAAAAGAAGACCAACGTGAGAAATATTTATGTATGGGAATGTATCACGTGCTCAGGTGACAAAGGGTCAGAAGAAAACAGGGATTCCTGGTGATACACGCTCGTCTGTCTGTGTGAACGGGTCTTCTCTTCCCGCTCCCCCCCCCGCCTCCACCACACACACACACACAACTCCTCCCTGGTTTAGTGGATGCACTGCCTCGCCCCCTTCCCCCCCCCCTCTTGGGGACGTACTCATCTCCTTTCTTTTTTTGCCTCTCGAACGCGGCGAAAAAACAAAGGAGGTAGCAAAAAGAAAAAAAAACATGAGCAAAAAAAAGAGAACCACACAAACAAAAGTGTGTTACCGTATTCTCATCCCACTACTATAATGACTGCAACCCCACCCTGTGCATGCGTCATGTGCGTGTGCGGCGGGGGGGAGGGGAGGGGGTTGCTGTTGTTTGGAAGATGAAGAAAGTGGAACTAGCTCTACGTATGCGCGTGAAACTCTGCGTGTGGGTGAGTGGGTGGTGGTGGTGGTGGTGGTGAGTAGTGTTTGCAGAGTGGATGAGACGAGGTGGAGGAGCACGGGCATTATGCCACCTGATTTCTCTGCACGATTGGGGGGGGGGGGGGGGGGGCTAAGATTAAAAAAATTAAAGTGAGAAGAACCATACGTACTGAGGAGATAGAGAAGCGGAAAAGGGCGGGAGGGAGTAGGCACGCCAAACCTCGACAAATAAACAAAAAGCGGAGGGGTGTATGAGGAGGGTTGGCGGACACACAAAAGACGCAAAACACCCCCGTCCCCCCCCCCAAATACACCCGCTCACACGCATATATGAGTCAAGTGAAACACCGAAAGGGAAAAACGTAGTACAAAAAAGAAGAAATGAGGAGTGGTGGCGTTTTTCCTGTTGGGTGACACGATTGGACACGGAAAGGGAAGTGGGGTAGGGGAGGAGCGAGTGTGATCATTGCACCTGCGGCAAGTAAAAGGAAAGAGAAGAGCACTGCTTGTGTCTAGACTCCAAAAATATATCCGGGAAGGAGCAACCAAAAAGGGTGGCCCCATACGAGTGCGCTAGCAGCGAGCATACAGAGGGGGAAAAAAAGAGTCGGGAACGGAAGGGAAGAAGAGGAAAGGAGAGAAGAAACTTAATGCCTCGATGAGAAGTTGAGTCACGGACACCCCCCCTCCCCTCACCCCCACACGAACACACTGACGCGTAAGCGTACACGGACAGGCAAACAGACACAGAAACCACATCACCTCACCCCTCAAAGAAAAAAGGGGAAGGCAAACATACACCCCACCACCACACAGACGCGGACGAACATACTTACGATTTACAAATAAAGGGGGCGCGTGTGCCAGCTTCAATTGAGGGGGGGACGTACACGTTCGCGTGTGTGTCTGTGTGGGAAAGCATTCTTTCCCGTCTCACTGCACCCCTCCACTTGCCGCAGGACGCCACACTCGCTCTGACCAACGCATACTTTGACACACACACACACACACCTGCCCCACTCGCATCCCTTCAAGTTCTTTGAATGTCTGTTTGGTGTTGTTCCATTCTGCATTTGTCTAGCGCGTGTAGCTCTCGAGTTCGTCGCTGTTCTCCGCATTCGAGCACTCCTTAAACCCCCTCGTCAGCAGTACAGCGTTCACCGTAGAAGTGAAGCCGTCCACATCACCCTGGATGAAGGGCTGCGTCATGCGCGGATAAACAATCGTCTTGGCCACGATGCAGCCGTTCGGGCCTTCTGAGATAGACGTGTTGCCCAGCGGTATGAGGTTAGACGAGTTGGGGCCAAACACCACCGTCACATGGAACTCGTACTTCTTCGAGTCGCTGTAGAAGGCCCAGCTCTTCTCTGCGTTGTTCACAAGGCGGAAGAGAAGCCCGTTCCTCTTTTCGAATTGCGGCACCTTCTCGTCGTAGGGGAAGTCGACGGGACCACAGTACTTGAACTCACCCTTGGGGCGCGAGGAGATGATTCCCATGGCTACTGGCGCGTATGGATAAAACCTGCTTAATGAACGAAAAAGGGAAGGGAGGAGGATGCGGATGGAAGAGGAGTACCGTGAGTGTGCAGAGCCAAAAAAAAAGGTCGCTGTGGGATTAAAACAAAGCGAAGCAGATAATAAATGAATTGACAAAGAAAAGAGGTGTGTGAGTGCCTGTCTCTGTGTGTGTGTGTGTTATATTTTCTTGAGAGGTGGAGAAAAATGAGAGAAGGCCGAGGGGGGACGTCTCAACTTTTTTTCAAAGGCGAAGGTACACTTGGACTTGGGAGGGAAGGGGGGGGAACGAAGTATGGGCCGGGAGAGAGGAAAAATAGATCACTGAGGTACTAAGAAGCTAGACAGTGAAAGGTGTATGGAGGGGGAGCAGAAAAGATGCAGGAAGGAAAAAAAGAGAATCAGCAAAATGGGCGAGGGCGAGGGCAGGAGCGGGGGGAGAACAGATTGGTGCATAAATGGAGGGGGAAATAGCGATACCCCCCCCAACACAGGAAAGGCGTTTGTGCCTTGCTCATTTTATAAGGTGCCTTTGTGAGATCACTCAGCAGCGGGGGGGAGGGAGGGGGGGGGGGGGGACGCCTCCTCCATCTCCCTGCACACCGTCCACACCTCTGCATTTAACACGGAAAAGCCTCCACCATTGCGAAGTGCGAAGGACGGGACGGGAAGGGGGAGAGAGGAAAAGCCAAGAACCGAGGCCCGCAAGTAAAAGCAGACAGAGATGGAAGGCTCCGTCACTGATAGCCGGCCTTGATGTGAGAGTTGCACACATCGCACCGCGTGGACAAGTGTATGTTCATTCACAGTAGCACCTCGTGAGAAAGAGAAGAACGAGAAGAGGTGGTAGTGGCGGTGTAGAGAGGGGGGGAATGGGAAGCTTCGTAGCAGTAAATACTTCCACAAAAAAAAAGGAGAACACATCACACTGAAGCTAGAAGGAGTGGGTACTTTGTTGGTGTCTTGATATCCAGGCACCATATATATATGCACATATTTATTTATACACATATATAAATATGCATGCAATGAGAAGGATACAGAGAGAGAGGGAGACAGCCGACACACACATGCTTGCTTACGTTTGGTGAAAGCTAGGCGTTCGTGTCGGTGCACATCTGCGGGTATGATCCACAAAATCGCAAGACACAATTATCGGTCAGGCGGGAGGGAGGAAGGGATATGCACATGTAAAAGGAAGGGGGGGACGCAACCCGCAAGGACATCAGAGAAATGGCACCTGTTCGCAGCACCGGCACTCTCAGAGCTCACTGGCCATGCATCAAAAGTGAAAAGAGTTCCGAGGGGAAAGGGGAAAGGAGACACATGCGCGAGAACGCGGCTGCCAGTACGTACGGTGACCCCACGTCAGCGGTGTCCAATTTCATCTGTGGCGACACTCCGGGAAAAAAGGCGCGGCAGGAAGAAAGGGGGGGGAGGGGAGGGGAGGGGGAGGAGGAGGAGGAGGCTGCCGCCGCCGCCCTTTCTCACACCTGCGGATGGAAGTTGGCCGTGCGATACGCTACGCTACGCCTGCCCCTCTTCACCCTCAGGTGTGCGCGTGTTTCGCAATGTAAGATGGGGGGAAGGGGGGGGGGGACGGTGCTGAGTAGTTGAAGAAAAACAAAAAGCGAGGCACCAAGTCATTCTGCCGCAACAGCGGGTTCGAACCTCCCCACTTTGGAGTCATACACCATGCACTTCCACATGTACCCCCTGATGGGGCCCTCCACGAAAGCCACCGTAGAACCTGCTGGCACGGCCACCTCGGCCTTCACGCGACCACTGTCAAAACGCTCGAGTTTTACGCCAGTAGCCGTGTCTCCAGAAGCGCCGCGCGCACGCGCCACGCGTAACGCTTCGGCATGAAAGAAGGTCGCCTCCACTGTAACGTCACACTTGCTATCGTTGAAAAGGGTCCAGCGAATTTCCCCCACCGCCGGCGCCGCCGCCTCCCCCTCCTCAGCTGCGACCTCTTCACCCTCCAGTTTTGGGTGATCGTCCCCTTGGTGGAAGGGTGGAGTGATCAGCAGGAAAATGTTCGCTACCCTGCCGTACATGAAGGCCAGCTTTGCCCTCGCATCCTCTTTGTAAGGGCCGAGGGTTTCAGGGTCTATGGAAGCGAAGCGCGTCTTCATGTGAGCGGAAAGAGCCCCAACATCTGGATTTGAGATATACGCTTCATTCTGCGCACTCGAACCGCAGCCCATCTCGTTCGATTCGTATCGGTGGACAAAAAATATATATATGGCCAAGAACGACGTCTTCGGGGGAAGGATGGGGAATAATAACAAAAGAGAGCAAGACCTGCGTGTATATGCGTTTGCTGTCGCTGAATCGCCAAGCTCGCCGGGTAGAGATTACGTGTGAATGTGTGTGGTTGGGTGGAAGGGTAAGATTAGTAAAAAAAAAAGACAGGAAGCGAGTGCGGTTTCGAAACCATGAGGAGGTGCACAAAAAAACCTCGATAACCTCGTTAGAGGGTGGGCGTGTGTCTGTAAAAGTGATGTGCCAGCGCACCCCGGCAGGGAAAGGAAACAGAAGACGAGAGGGGGGGGAGGGCGGGAAAAATACAGTGAAGCCAAGAACTGGGAATGCTCTGCATGGGAGGGAGAGTTCATCCTGGAAGACATTCGATGCCCAAGAAAAAAAGCTTCGAGTGTACTTGGGAGGGGTGAGGGGGGGGGGGAAGGCGAAAGGCGCACTAACCGGCCAAACATCAAAAAGAAAGTTATGTGGATATCAGGTGGATGCAATGGTGGTGTTTCCGAGGCGCCTCCTCCATCCGCTGCAGGTGAGCACTTCTGCAAATGGGGGGGGGGTAAGAATAGTAGCGGGTAGCTTTCAGGTTGCCTCACCGCTGCCTCACACAACGGCCAACAGCATATATATATATATATATATATATATGTATATATGTATATATGTATATATGTATATATGTATATATGTATATAGTACAGAGAAGCAGAAAACGATGGTGTTGAGGAAAGCAGAAGAAATACCACAAACCAGCGCGATGCCACCACCACATCCGCTGGCGCTCTTTGCCCAGAAAATTCAATGTCTCCCCCCTCCCCACACGCACACACACACCATGAGAGAGTGGGGAGGGATATCCTCAAGAAAACGCGGGAGCGACGGTACAGATACACATAAAACAGGGGGGCAAAACGACATGACACACATTTTTTAAAGGGAGAGGGGCAGGCGGGAGGGGGGGGGGGAGGAGGCATGAACTAAGCAGAGGGAAAAAATGCCGGTACATGAGGGGTCGCGGCAGAGAGCTGTGAGAAAAGAAAGTTGGGAGGAAGGGGCACGGGGGGCAGCCGCTACGGGAACTTCCGAAAAGAATGTTGGAAAGAAAAATTGCAAGGACAAGAACGCACAGAATACAAAGAGAGGGGGGACGAGGGGGAGAAAAGTGGAGCCTTCCACGATATTCGCAACGCGCACACGCACACGTGCACAGCTAAAACTTGGTAGAAGAAAAAAGGGGGAAGGTGGGCAAGCCCCACACCGAAACCCCCATGAAAATAATAATAATAAGAGAGTTGTTCAGAACAAACGCGGCGCCGTAAACACACACGAGAGAAAGTCACTACTACACCCATGACCTGGAAGAGGGAAACACAGATGAGAATGCAATTCGTATTTTCAAGATAAAAAGAAATGTCGAGACGCACAACAACAGTAGTATGCATTTGTGTGTGTACATATACGTATATACATCCATTGAAGCCGACATGTAGGCCCCCACACACACCTGTGAAGAAAAGATTTGGTCAAGAAAGCTGAGAAACACATGCGAAAAGAGTAAGGGGACAACGTAAGGCATAGCGACTACACCTCTCAACGCAAAGACCGTCTGCAGAAGCACACGGAGACCATAATCGGTACTGGCATCCCTACAGCTGTGAGACGCGTGGTGTAGGGGGTTGCTCTTGTGCGCGCATCCCTAAATGTCCATCCCCCCTGCCCTGCTTGTTAGGCATGCACATATTGGGGGAGGGGGGAAGGGGAGAGTGAGAGGGAGGCACACACAACCACAAACACAGGAAAGTCACAACAGAGAGGAAGAAGCAGACAAACAAGAGAGTGCTCATATGCCCCTGCTCGACACCCACCTGCGAGTCGCAACTTATACCGTCTATCAGCGGTCCTCAGGAGAGGGGTGAGGGGGGCCGTGCATTCTCCTCGCCTTGCCCAGTCGGTCAAAACAACATGTGACCTCAAGGTCAGTGTACCAGCCGGCCTACACTACGGGCACACACGCAGGTCACAGCAATGCCCAACCCAGGCCACCCGAGACTCGGCTTCTCGGCCTCGTACTCTGCCCGCCTTCAACTCACGCGCCGCCTCACAGTCACACCCACCAACACCGGTAGCCATGCTGTGCATCCCCCCTCCCCCCTTCAGGGTGGCTCAGGCTGCCCCACCCGTAAGCGGTGAGGGGCCCCAGGCGAGACACGCTCGAGTTGCGCTGACGATTGCCTTGCAATATGAGCGGTAAAAACGCCCTCAGTGCCGCGAGTGGCCCCGATGCCACGCCATCCCGGACCGCGATCGCCGACACCTGTTTGGGGTGAGCCACACACTGCCCTGCCAACGCTGGAGGTACCCCCCCCGTGGCACGCCCTGTGTCACCACTTGAAGTAGGGCTTGGCATTGGCAGGGTGGGGGGGAGGAAAAGGTCGGTTTGGCTTACGCACAGCGCGAGTGGGTGTGCTTGGACCCTTGGCGTCACTCGGGGGTCTGCTCCCTCCTTCTCCCCCCCCCTCTCTCTCTCCTTTAAAACACGCACACACACACACACACACACCTTCCGGTTTTACTTCCCCCCTAGAAAGAAATACTGAGGAGGTTGGCAACGGTACTGCCCGAAGGACTAGCTACCATAGGAACATCACCGGGAGTTACATGTCTGTCCTTGCCGAAGACGCTGACTAAGCGTTTGATGCTCTCCTCTGCCAGCTGCCCCACCTCATCTGCATTTATCCGTGTGCCCGCACCCCCAGTTGTAGCATCTTCTGGAAAGCGTGCTAGAAAAGTAGAAGCTGCAGCCGGCTCTGCCGAGGCATCAATATAGTCGTAATTGTACGAGTAGTTGTCTTTCGGCGATCTGGCGACCGCTGTGTTTGGTGCAATAACCGGTGCATCGTAGTCATAGAACCTTTCAGAATCTCCAAATGTGTCGTTCCCACCTTCAGTTCCCCCTTCTAATGCCTCCAGACCTGGTTGGAGCAAGTGACAGTAGCGCGCGCCAGTCTGTCCAGGCGCAACCCCTGCTGCATCCGCCTGATCTGCCGACAACTTTGGCGGCAAGCCTGAGAGCTGGTACGCGTATTGCGCAGCAGAAGTCTCTGTTTTTGTCAGAGCTGGATCACTAGGAGATTCAGCGGGAGCGCCTACTGTCTCCAATGAAGCCTTCAACACCATACGTTCCCTCGACCCTGGTGAGAGAGGGTTCAGCGTGTCCGTCGAGAGAAGGGGAGCGGGATCAGTGACCAGCGGTACGTTATCGCCAGGGCCTGTACGGAGAGCCACAGGAGCACTGTCTTCGAGGCCAACAGACCTGGGCGCCCTTGCGCCTGTCTTCTCCAAGAAGACCAACGTGTGCCGATGGTTCTTTTTACTCGCCGCTTCGCTCTTCCGCTTCAGGCTGCGCACCAGCTCAGGTGTGAGCATGCGGCCAAGCACCGCCATGCTGCCCGATGCATCAAAAGGGACGTGGCGCGTGTCGATCCTGTAGCCGAGCACCGTACCCTCAGCCACGCAAACGGTTTCCCCTGGAGCGAGGACCAGAAATACCTCCACAGCCACCGCACCATCCAGTCTGCTCTTGAACTCGGTCAGCTCCTTCTCCTGCACAGGTGTGGCGGGGGTAGGAATCATAGCGGTGAAGGACACTGCAGACACTGGACACACCTCCACGTAGCTACGGCTGCTGCTAGACATGCCCTGTAGCCTCAGCTCCTTAGAAGACAAGGTGGTGTTGGAGAACGGAGTGGAGCGACACAGAATTCGCAAGTCCCCAGGGGCTGGAGTAGATGCGGTCATATCCCCGCCCAACCCCTCCATTGCTGGCTTTTTCCCGGCGCCAGGCTTGAGCGGGCTCATGGGCTTCTTCTTCTCTGCCTGGTAACAGAACACGGCTGACACCTGCGCCTCGTGGGTGCTGCTGTCGTTGAAAACAAACCACCGCGTCCGTGGCGGTGCACAGAGGAGTGTGATGCGCGACGACGACCGACCACCCATACGCCGCGGGGTAACACGATTGCTGCCACCGACGCCTCCATTTGGGAATCCCTGAGCTACAGAGGGGTTCAACCCATTTTGGTTGTCCTCTTTCCTGCGGAAGCGACTGTCTTTCAAAAGCGAAGGGCGCAACGAACAGGACGCTGGTGATGTGCTGTGCTTTTCGTCTATAAACGAGTAAACCACATTAGTAGTTAAGCCAGCGGCGGCGAAGGTGACGGCTGTTTTCCCCGGTGTCACTGAGAAAGCGGGCTGCGCTCCGTTCTTGTGCGGAGACGGGAGACTAGGGAATGGCAACTCCTCCTTCGAGCAAGAGTCCGCCCTCACCACGACTTTACTGACCTCTCTCTCCGAGCACCTCTTGACTCCGTTCGTGGAGGAGTTCGAAAGACTGCCGCTATTTTCTGACCAGAGTGGTGACGTAACCGGGCTGCTGGCAGCAGAGAAATTGAACTCCTCCTTGACCCTGCTCGAGGTCAATGACAGCGGGGCACGCCGAGAGTCGCCCGCGATGTCAGAGCTCCGCCCACTACCGCCGCCGCTGCCGCCAGGCACGGTGTTCACCCTTTCACCCGCCGTGGAGATCCAGGAGACTCGACCGTGCTCAGCCACTGCAGTACTGATGAGAAAACACGAGCTGTGGGATGGGGGGAGACTGGGGTTACTGAGCAGGGCCTTGGCGGCGTCAACAGCCTTCGCCTCTTCTTCAATGGCGCTGCCAACGCTGGGTTTCTTCTTAGCATCTGCGATGAGTTTCTTCGCGCGACACTTCGACTCCTCCGACACAACTGGCAAACTGCGAAGCGGGATGACGCGGGCCGCGCGCCAGCCTTGCGGACGGACCAAGGACCCATTGGCGCCACGAATCGGCAGCGACGACGCAGGGATGAGCTCTGCGTTAGGCATAAAGTTATGGAAGAGGGGACATGCCGGTGTCGGCATGCTGGTAGAAGCAGTACCTGCCGTGGGGAAAGCGATGCCCATCGTGGTGGCGTGACGAGCACACGTTGTTGACTCCGTGTGACCAAGACAATAAGAAAAAAGCAGGAGCGAGAAGCTAAGGGGGGGGGGGGTGGAGCAGATGAGCACACGGTTCAGTGGAGAGTGGGTTGGAGGGGGAGAAGGTAGAGATGGAGGACCGTGGTGAATCACGCAGGCAAGAGATGTACGCGAAGAGAGCGATGAGGAGAAAATCCACGAGAATAAAATCTGAAAGTGGGCAAAAACAAATCACCCGAGGGAGGGGGGAGAGATGCGACGCGAATGGAAACGATAGACCAGAAAATGACGACAATCAAGCGGAGCAGCACAGGCAAAGAAGAGACGAGAAAAAAAATAGTCACACGAAGTGTGTGTGTGTGTGTACGTGTGCGTGTATAGGTGCACGCTCACACGCACACACACATGCAAACAGTAGGAGCAAGAGAGCAGACGTACGAAGAAGCAAGTGAGAAAAGAGGGGGAGGGGGCAGCGTGCACGTTACTATCGAGCAATTTACAGCGAATAAAACAATGAAAAATGGGGGATTACCGTAAGAGATGAAATCCCAGTCACGTTGCCAGTGACACACAAACACACGAAGAAATTTGAAGAAGGAGGCAAAAAAAACCATAAACAAAAAATAGCGAGCGAGCCGACGTTACCGCTCACAACACGAAATATATATAAAGATAGATTGAAGACAAGAGGACGGAAAGAAGAGAATGACGAGTTGCACGCACGCACGATCCAGCTCTTGAAGTCTAGAACGATCTCCAGGAGTCCACGAAATCGGCAGGCGCGGCGGTGATGAGAACTGCCCGAGGGGGGAGGGGAAAAAAGAGTGAACAGAGCGTACGGCGTGTGGAAGGACGCCGTTCTCTTTTTTGTTGTTGTTCTGTCGGTGTGGATACTCTTTTCCCGCGTTACGTCAAACAAAAAGCTCCAAAGGACCGAGGGAAAAGAGCACAGACATCAAAGCAGCAGCACCGACTCACACACCTGGGAGCCAAAAGTGCAGACGACGTGTCTCGATGCAGACCAGGAGAGAGAATGCGTGTACAAGAAAAAAAAAAAGAAACGGCGGCAGGCAGGGGCGGAAAGGCAGACGCAGAACGGCAATGGAAGTGTTGGGAAGAAGCGAGCGAACCCGTGGTGAGATCCCCCCTCGCAAAAGGGGGAGAGAGAAAGGGGAGGGAGGGGGGGGGGGGGAAGGGGGGCTTGGGTATGAGGGAAAAAAAATTGAACACGGCACGAAAATCGGGCCCCTGCTCATGTGCCGAGCGGATATAGCAACCATAGACGAGTGTATAAATGGTGGAAGGGAGAGGAAGAGGGAGAGGGAGAGAGAGAGGGAGAGGGGTATCGAATGAGTGTGGAGAGAGACGGTGTGTCTGCGCGTGTGTGTGTGTGTAAACACCAGTGCCAAGGCAAGCACCACAGTCCCGAGACGGGTGGGAAAAAAACCTCAATTGCGCACAAATCACAGCAGCACCCCTCACTGACGACTCTCAAGAGAAGCCCGTCTGAGCCGAGTGAGGATGGCAGGCGAAGGGAATCGGTTCTGCGGATGAGGATAGAAATGAGGCAGCTAATGTCAACAACGCCTCAGCATCATCCTTCCTTACTTGCCTCATCCGTATCAGTTGGCAGTGTCGCTCCGCACACAAATGCGTTTTGCCCCCACCCTCCAATGATACGTTCGGTGTTTATGTATGTTTTGTTCTTCAAATGCGAGTAAACCACAGGAGGAAAAAAAAAAGGAAGGAGGAAACCCTCTCCCTCCTCCTCCCTCTCCCCACTGCACACACACACACACGCACTCACACCTCTCCGTCTCTGCGAATCGGCAGAGAGAGAACAAGCGGTTCATACCACCACACACACACACACACCAGCACAACGCCATTGGCGGCATGAACTGTGAAGAGGTAGGTGAAGGAAAGGTGCTCCAGGAGAGATGCACAAGCAAAGACGGGTGCACCTGCCAAGAAAGGGGAGGGAGGGTGATAAACCAGGAGGGGGAGAGGGTGGGGAAGGGGAAGGGGGGAAAGTTGCAGAGCACTTCATATGCGCCAGCCAACACCATCCGCGGCCATAGCGCAGGCACACGCAGACGTAGGTGAGCATGCTCGATAAAATGAACCCACGCACACACACACACACACATAAACATCAAAGGGCAGCATACACAACGTGTAAATACATATATGTATACATTACATGGATACGTTGAGTAATGTGTTTACAGATGGTCGGGTGCCCTAAAGTCTTTTGCCATATTGCACGGACTACGTGTGTGTGTGTGTGTGTGTGTGTGTGTGTGTCAAGACGGAAGAAAAAAGACAGTTGTGGAGACGACGAGAGCAGGACAGGAGAAACACCCTTTCAGAGAAAAAAAAAGCCAGAGTCCTATACACGTGCACCCTTTTTTGCAGACATATACACCTCCACCATAGACACAAGCACTATGGCCTTTTTGCCGCACTACCTTCACCACATCATCATTGGTTTCGCGCTCTGTCGCCAAAGACTCAACAAAAAGATCGCTGCGGGCCACGTGCAGATACTCCTCAGGCAAGCGCCGAAGAAGAAAGAGACGTCGACGGAGTCAGGGTTTTTTTTTGCGGGAGCCGCAGCGGCATCCTTGGACTTACCTCCCCGCACTCCGCCGCCGCTGCTGGCGGTGCAGCCTCCTACATATGTGCATCAACGCCACGAACGTCGTGAATGAGGTTTGCATCGTAGCATGTGATGAAGCCGTTGTACTCGCCGCGCAGAAACCTCAGAGTCTCACCAGGTGCCACATACATTTCTAACCGGCACTCGCCTGTCTCTTCGTTAAGCATTGTCTGGCGCGCGTTGCCGAGTGCCTCGATGGAGCTCCCGGGGCCGAAGGTGACGGACACACGCATCATGTATTCAGCCGTGTCATTGTAGAAAGCCCACATATGACAGGCGTCGTTCACCAAGCGGAACAGAAGACCGTTTCCTTCGTCGAAGCATCTGTAGATACGATCGATTGGGAACTCCACGGCTGGGCCCGGACCGGCGTACGGCGGACCTCCTTTCACCACGCGATGAATCTGACTCTCTTGGTGGAGAGATGTGTTATGCGATCTGTGTTTCCGCGTGGCATTAGTGGTGTGCTCCTTGTGCACCTCACCCTCCTCAGAGAGGCTCATCTCTGAGTTCTCTTCAGCAGGTGCGGTGGCAACCAGAAGGTTCAGTGCTGGCTGCCGCGTTGTAGTCTGCGGGCGCAGCAGCGTAAGGGGGGGTGAGACCGACGTCGAGTTGCTTGTGTGCTTTTCGCCACTTTTCGGAATGCCGTTTAGCTGACGCTGGAGCAACGGCGACGGCGACGGCGACAAGGACAGCGGCTGGGGAAGTGCCTCTTTCTTGCTTGATTGCCCTCCTTGCCCACCCTCTGGGCCACTCACTTGGCCCTGCGCCCACGGTGTCGCCCTCACTTCGCGTGTACCCTTGCTTCCACGGCACCCCATCTGTAGTGTGAATGATACGCCTGCGCTTCACTAAACCAAGAAAAAAAATTACGTAGAAGGAGGTGCGGAGATGAACGCCTTCTACTGCCAGGGGTGCATATATGTCGAAAGAAAGCACTTGAGTGGATGAAGAAGAGTTAGAAGCGGGGGGGGGGGGAGCGGGGGGACCACCAAGGAGACTCAAGACCAGTGCAGCCACCACCACCACCCAAAAAAAAAAAAAGAGTAACCCCTGAAAGGAAAGAGAGGCCGTGGCCGCGGCAATCAACAAATGGTGAAATCAGCACACAGTGGACGAGGCCGGGGCGGGGCGGGGGAGGTCACTGCACCAAGGGTACCAGAAATCGAAACGAAACGATACACTTTTGGTTGCTTTCCAGTGTTCTGACGAACAAAGGCACGACAGAAATGTCTATGCACGGACCCGAAAAATGAAAATGTGAGCGTTTATTATGGGGGTTAGAGGAAGACAAGCGGGAGTCGAGGAAGAGAATAGGGGGGAGCATTGCTAGAAACAGCAGCGGATACGGGTTTGAATGTATGCGCATAGGCGCTCGTCGCATAGCGTACAGATGCCCAACAACAAGCGAAAGGAGAGCGAGTGGAGACTTTGGAGAAATAGCGACGGCGATCAATACCGTGCACGTTCAACTCGCCAGGAAAAGACTTGACACAAAATCATGCGCAAAAGGGGGCGCGGGCGTCATTCATGTTTGCAGCTCCCCTTCCAAACATGCACATGCCTCCGTTCTCTTCTCGTCCCCGTAGCATCTCCGGACTCTTCCCCCTCTCCTCCTCTCCGAGCAGGCGGCCGCTGCGCCACCCACGCCACGCGCACACGCACACCGCATCAACAAACCCCCAGGGGAAGGAGGGAAGGGGCTTCTTAGATAGCGTGAATGAGAAAAAAGGCGCGGGTTAGCATACCAACCGATATCTGACGCACCACAAACATGGAAAAAAAAACATGATCGGCATCGCGCGGGTGCAGCGTTGATGGAAAGAATCCCCGCCCACCACCCTTTTCCAGACCTTAGCAACCCCTCCCGCATGGACGGACACACACTCCTGCGTTACCCCCACCTCCGCGCAACGCCCCTCGCGGTGCCATTCCTCACCACCGGTCACTTTCCAGGCACAAAGCCGGTGAGGTTAGATGCGGGGTGCCATATAACCTCAGACTGCTGCCGACGCCGACGCCCAAGAGAGGGCTGAAGTCGTGAAAGCACGCTGCCCCGGGGCCGCTGCCACCACCACCACCACCATTGCTCGGGGTGGCGTCCTCGCCAACGTCAACATCGAGTGGGAACCGATGCAAAAGAGACGCTTTGGGTTGCGCGTGCAGCCCCTCATCGAAAAGGTGGAAACCTCCGGTGCCGCCTGTGTCGCACAGAGTCGCCCGCCCGTTGTCCCTCCATGGCTGCACGAGCTGCAGCGATGAGGGGGTTGTTGTGAGTGTCAGAAACCGTTTGCTGCTGGGATGCGTGTCGAGATGGCGAATCGTGCGAGGGACAGCAGTGGAAGCCGCGCGAGTCTCACTGGAAATGGGCTTTGTCGCACACGGGCTCTCCAACTCTGCGCCAAACAGAATACAAGGCTGTCTCGTATAGCGGCGGTCCCAGACAGCTACGGCGCCGTCGGCGTATCCGGCCACCACCGTGTTTGGGTAACGTCGCGAGTAGCTCACCCGCAAACAGAACGGCGAGACGAGGCAGCTCTTGATGTGGTAACGGAAAGACGGCAGAGACACACCGCATCGAGCCGCCCCGTTGGCGCCGCCACGCAAATCAAAAACGCAAACGGGTGTGTTGTAGTGGCCTACAACGTACTCGTACGGCGTGCACGGGTGGGCTGCGAGAGCTGACACACCGCCAGCGTCCTCCACTACGGAGGCTAATCGGCCAGACAGGGCAAGCCGCTGCTCGCTCCCCAGATCCCAGGCGTTGACGCCACCATCCGTGGTGCTCACGTACAGCAGGCCGGTGGGAGGTTGGTAACTCGACACGCAGTGATGCAGCAACCCTCTCTGATCCTGGGACATGGTTTCAAATGTGGTCACGCGACGTACCTGCCGATGATCGGCGAAGTCGGAGAACACCTCTACAGAACCTGTGCGCTGCACTACGCACAACAGAGGGCGGTAGGCCGCGTCAATGAAGTGCATGTCTCCAGCCCCATGGTAGCAGGGCAGGTTACCGTGCTTGCACGCCGATGAGAGTGCGGCAGCAGCATTGGCAGCCTCGGCGCGCTCCATCCACGCGCCGGGCCGACTCCCACCGTCACCACCACCGAGTCCACTTGCTTCTGCAGGACGGTAAGCCCCGGCGCTGGTGGCCTTGGCTGTGCCGTACACGGAACGCAAGGACCGACGCGCCTCCAGCTCTCTATTCACCGCGGCAGGGATGCCACCCGCGCGCCGTGCTGTGATGGGTCCATGTGAGTGGTGCCGATCGAACATATATCGGGACTGTGGAACGCGCGCTATAGTACAGTCCGTGCGGCGGACAACGTCGCGCAGGTAATACTGCGCGCGCACCTCCAAGACCCGACAAGAGGACGAGGAGGTAAGGCTCCTGAGGGGGCCTCGAGCTGCTGCAGAGCGCTCATCATCATCCTTAGACCCAACACCGTTGAATGCGTCCCGAGCCGCATTCATCTCGTCCGTCATTATCCCTTCAACGGCCTCGTACGACCACACGCTCACCAAGCCACCTGTTGTCGATGTCACCACCACCGGCTCCGAGGGATGAAAGAGAATGACATTCACGTGACCAGCCACACGCGAGAGAGATGAGGCGGCCGCGCTGAGGCCACCCCCGCCCGGCATAGGGAGGGAGTGTGGAGAGGAACTAGAGGGCTCTACCGAGCCACGGCGTACGCGCCCGGGTACACCAGCTCGACCAATATCACCTACGCCGATGCACTGGAATAGGGAACACGGGCGGGTGGCCGCCGAAGAGTGCGCGACGCTCCCGGCTGTCTTGTTCAGCTGCCCCCCATCTCTCGCCACTGGCAGCGGCTCCCTGCCGCACCCGCATTCGGCCTCTAGGCCTCCTGCAGCATTCCGCGCAGATGCGCAGATGCTGCGCTCGACACGTTGGCTGTACTCGTACAAGGCGTTCTCTTTTTCGAGGTTTATGGGGTGGCGCGGATCACTATCATCCATCTCCTCCAGCATGAAGCGCTCCAAGAAACTGAGGGCGCCGTAGGCAAAGGTCGTCATGGTGGCACTGTCCAAAGTCCACAGCGGATACAGTCCAAAAGCCTCCGCATCAAGGAGCATGCTGGCTACACCACCACCGCAAGCACTGCCCTCGCTGTCCACGCGCAGGCTAGACGCAAAGTAACTGCCCCCAGTCTGCGGTCCAACGCCGTTATCACCAGCGCCGCAAGTGCGGGGGCAGACGTCTAAGCCATTCTGGTCAATCGCCGCGTCATTTTTGTAACGTGGCAGGCGGATGCGACACTCTCCCTGGGACTCTGTGCCATCACTGTCGCCGTCATCGTTGTTGTCGCAACCCTGATCGTTGTCCTCTCTGCCGACAGCGTCCTCAGGACCACTACGATAGTGACAAAGCGGACGCGGTGGCGACATCGGGAACCCAGTTGCTCCCTCTGCATTGTTGGACGACGCGATACGAAATAGGCGCATGATGAAGCGGCGCAGCACGGCAGGGTGCGGCTCAGCGACATCTTCGATATTCTCAACCGAAGGCGCGGCGGCACCCGCGCCGCAGTTGCTGGCCTCGAAGTCGCGCAACACAGGTGCTGGAGAGGCGCCTGTAGTGCATGTCTCAAAGCCCATCTCTGCCACGCCGCCGCCGGCATGGTCGTCTATCTGCCCACGGACGTGAGCCAGGTGCCTGGGGGGAGAGCACGTGGTGAACTCGCCGCCGACCACCCCAGATGCCGCCTTCAACTCTTTCTCGCAGCACTTCGGCTCCCCTTCCCTGAAATAGTGACGGTCGCCGTGGCGACAGCTCTGGCCGGAGCCAGACGTGTAACGTCGTCGACGTTGGTGACTGGGGTGGTGGTGACGACCTGCCCCGGTGTAATCATGCTCACCAGGGACGGGAGGCGGCGAGGGGAGATGCTGGTGGTCCAAAACAGTGTAGTCGTCGTACCAGGAGTGACGAAGGAAACTCAACTCCTCAAGTACAACGCGCTGCCCATAGGCTCGCACATATGGACAAGCGTCTTGCGTGTACTCGAAGAAGAGGCGTACGAGGTTGCTGAGGGGGGGCAGGTAAGCCTGCAGACGGCGATGATCCTGTTGCGTGATGTGCTGTCGAAGACCGCCGCCGAGAGACAAAGACCCCATACCGTCCCCATTGACGGGGTCGCTCGCCAGCCCGACACGGAAAGACCGGGTTGCGGGCACCAGCGCGCTGTGGCGATGATGCCAGTGAACCGACCCGGGAGTCACGACGGCCGGTCCACGGTAGGAGAAGGAGACGGTGGACGGTGTCCAAACGCTGTGATGCGGGGGCGGCGGCGACCCGGCGTTGCTGCCGTATGCGCCAAGAGAGGCTTTCTGTGCGCCGCCTTTGCCAAGGTCCTTGTCACCAAATATAAAGGGTGCAGGCGGGGGCTTGCCTTTGGCGGCCAGTCTAAACCAGCGATACATCCACTGGGCCACATAATGCCCGATTTCCTCCACAGGAATGTCCTCACAGATCTGTGCAAACAACCAGCGATACACTGTGTAGGCCATCCGTATCCCTTCTAGCCGTAGATCTGTGTTGATCTCAGCCATGCTCACGGGCACCCCGTAGAGGCGATGCAGTTGACACTCAGCGTAGAGGGCCCGCGAAGCCTGGCTCGGCGCAGGTGAAATGAGCACCATCGTCAAGCACCGCTGCGCTGCCCCACGAAGGACAGATGTGTCGGAGTACACAAAGTGAAACAGTGCGGGTGCCGCTGCGCTCAAGCTCGCCTCCAGCACCTCAGCAGACGTAGGCGGCACCTCGTGTACAGTGCCATCTAACGGGGGATGCAGAGCAGGTGAGTCAAGCGGCGCCGCTCTGAAGGAGGGGGAGGAACCGGTGTCCCCAAGTGGACGGCCTGAGTGCACCCCTTCCCCTCTTTTTACGTCGCCCTCTACTTTCTCTGTGGCATCATTCGCAGCAGCAGGGAGCTTCCAGCTGCACAGCAGCGAGACGAAAAGCGTCAGTAATGTCAAGTAATAAGTGGTGGCCATGGACGCAGGCGGTGGTGCCATACGCAGTGGCTCGTTGCCCTTCTCCCTGCGCGGCGTTGCACGATGTTGAAGACATGGCGGTGATGGCAATGAAACGTGTGGCTTCTGGGAGAAAAACGGCACACGAGGGATCAGCGGTGCCGCCGCTGTTGTGCCCGAAGCAACAGATGCCTCAGTCGACGCTCGCCACAGAGGCGCCTCCTCTTGCGCCCGCTGTAGCAGCTGGCAGCAGAGCTGGAAAACGCCGTGCAAATGACACACCTCGCGACCGCCATCGCTGTGCAAGGCAACAAGCGTCAGCAGCGAGGCAGCCATCATCCGCTGCCCGTATGGGGTGGAGTAAGGCCCCAGCACGCTGCGCTGCCAGGCCCCTGGCGCCTCATCGCCGCCAAACAACGACGTTGACGGCGGCACCTCTACCGGGCACTGGAGTATCTCCGCACACACCTTCACCGCCACATCCCGCTGCTTGTCAGACCCGATTAGCTCGGGGTCAGCGTAGCAGCTCTTGCAGTAGATGAACAGTGTAGCCGGCATCAAGAAGCGCAGGTCGGGTCGATTCCAGTAACGATCCAGCACAAAACGGTAGATGTTTGCCTCGGCGCACTGTAACACCGCTGCTGGGCCACAGTCAACGAGCCGACACATCAGCTCTGTCGCCTTCTCACGGTGAGAAGCGACCAGCAGCGCCTGCAACAGCAACGGCATCCGCTCCATAAAGGGGAAGGTGTGCTGCAGAGGAAGCACCGGTGACGCTGCTGCCGTAGGCGCTGCGGTAGTAGAGCTGTACGGATTCCCCAGAAGCAGAGTGCTGTCCACCGCTTCTGCGGGGCGGTAAAACCCCGCAGTGTAGTGCAAAGAGGCAGCCTGGCCAGAGGTGGTGAAGCTAGTAAAGAGGTTTGGCATGTACTCAGTCTTTCGTGCCGTCAGGTGACTGGCAGTGCGCTGCACAACCGCCCCTGAGAGGGCGCCTGAAGGAGATACCGTCGAGAGGGTGGTGTTACTGGCATTCAGGCCTCCGGTGAGCTCCACACGCGAGGCTCCTTGGTATCGCCTGGGGGCGACGCTGACACGCGAGTCCACCGGCTTCGCCCTGCCGCGAGACGGTACTAGAGCGGCCTCCGTGGTCGTGGGGTGCGGCTGTCGCTGGGGGTTCGGATTACGAGTTGAGGCTCGACCGGAGGAGTCCTCAATCGCGCCATGTCTAGTGCAGTCCCTGACCAAAGTGGGAGACGACGGCGGAATGACGGCACCCCATGGTTGCTGCTGAGGCGCTGGCGGATAAGAGGAGCGCAGAGAGTTGGAGTACTGGTCAGCGATGCCGCGTAGCACAACTCTGGCGGCCGCGCCACGGCTGCTTCCGTCCTGCGGGGCACGTCCGACTGTAGGAGAAACATGCCGGCGGTGTCGCCCACGTCCATCCTCTTCTGCGTCGTCTCGACTGTCTGCACCACCGGCAGCAGTGGTACCGCTGCCCCACGCTGCCACAGAGGTCGACGAGCGTGACTGCAACCCCCACACGCCAGCCAAGTAGGCCCGTGGCCGCTCGAATGACTGCTGTGTAATGCCATCCAGAATCGCCTGCAGCCCACGCAGCTCCTCGCTCAGGAAGGATGGCATCACTACAGTCGCGCCATCTGGAAGCGACGGTAGGCGAGTTCCGTGCGTATCGGCCCCCGGCGGCCCAGCCGAACCCAGAACGTTGTTGCCGGCTGCCACAGCTAAGAGATCGGGACGGCTGTACCTCCACGACGTCAGCTGCACATCCAACCAGCTGCGAAACTCCAACACACTCGCGCAATGCGGCGGGGTGGGCCGAACAGCGCGAAGAAGAGAGACACATGCGCGCTCTACAACGTTGTCCCAGGTGCCCCACAACGTGTGCGAATGCATCGCTGGAACAGGCGGGTAGACACTGAGGCACCCGCCAAGCCCACCGACGATGATTCGCTCGGCCAAGAGATAGCCTCGAAAGAGAGGAGCGACGTAGACGTCTTCCCGAAAAAGACGAGAGTACTGTGGGAGGGAGAGGGTAGACCACGCGATGCATTCGATAATGCTCTGTAGGTACCACTGTAGTTGACCGAGCGGTGTTTTCCTGTCCTTCAGGGTGCCAGGAAAAAGATGGAGAATGAGCGGGTGCAGCGCCTGCAGCTCAGGCCGCTCCGCAATGAACCACAAAATTGCCATGCGCAGTGGGGTGGTAAGGCAGCTCGTGAGGATGTCGGAGGGAAGGCGTAGGTGGTGCCGCAGGGCCCCGGCATCAGCGTCGCACATGAAACGACCGCCGCCTGCTACACCACTGGCAGCAGCGTCGCCTCGGCCGGGACCCATCCTCGATCGCGCAGCGTTACTGCCATTGGTACCACTACCGCCATTTCCGCCGCCTGTGCTCCCAGTAGCACCAATGAAGTAGAAGTCTTGCAGCACGGCTCTTTGCGACGGTGCGACGGCGTCTATCCCGCCAGCGCCAAAGCGGCTGCCGTGGCGAAACGAGTCGCCGAGGGCCATGTCGAGGTTCCGGTCTGCACGATCGGGACCACTGTTGGTGAGGATCGCCTCGCCGTCGGCCGGCGTATCCAACTCCACTGTGCTCACATGGCGACTAAGCTTAAGCTGATACTCGCGCGAGGAGGTAAAGTAGCATTGCTGATGCTGCTCTTCGCACATGTGTATGTAGTAGTCTAGTATCTCCCCAGCCTCGGCGCAGTCCGCCACGAAGACCAGTGGGAACCCGACACGGCTGCGGAAAGTCTCTAGGGACAGCTTGCTGTACGGCGGCCTCCCGTAGCCCGCGGCGTTGGGACCCATGTTAATCAAGTATAAATTGCCCCCACGTGGTGGCGGCACCCCCCGAGCGACGTAATGAAATATGACCTTGGCATCGCCAGCGTCTTTACGGGCGTCGCTGAGGGTCTGGATGAGATCGGAGGGTCGCGCGTTGGCGCAACACATCGTCTGCAACGGGCGCGCCGCCAGTCCTTCGTATTGCTCGCCCAGACGCTCCGACAGCTGCGCCAAAACAGCGCTGCTGTCACCGAGAATGAAGGCGGGTGACCGCCACATGAAAAGCGGAGCCCACGCCTCCGCCTGAGGGGAGCTCATGGACGGCAGCCCCACTGCTTCGGCGCCGCCGCCGCCACCTTTCTGGTCGCACTTCTCATCTCCAAACGCCCCCTCTGCCTTCTCCACGATAGACGTCTCCACATTCAGCGCAATGCACAGCCTCTTGGAGTGCGTCATGGAGACCGCCGTGCGAGAGGCAATAGCGCGAGGGCGGTACGCTGCACCATGTTGCAGGAGCAGCTCATGATCCCAGCGAGCACCGTGGAGCTCTTGATGAAACCAGCACTCCTGCACCAACTGCGGCTCCCAACGGTGGCGCTCCGCCTCAAGTAATTCAGTGTCTGAGATCGGCACCAGGCGCGGCGGACCTGGAGACGCTGGTGGTGACAGTGACAGTAGCGGCGACCTGCCCCGGTGCACCGCGCGACTATCTTGGGTGTTCTTTGGTGGGCCAAAAGCGATGAATGACGGTGACAACGACGGAGTCCTACTCTGGGATGCCAAAGCGGCGCCACACTTTTCTGCAAGCGTGTCCGCCTTCAAGAATGGTGCGGGAGGTGGAAGAAGTGATGCGACAGACATGCGACGTCCACTGCTAGGCGCGACAGCATTGCGGGGCTCATCTGCCATCGGAGACAGCATTGAGTCGTGTGGAGGAGACGCACAGAAAGGAAGGGCGGCGGTGTAAGCACTGGGAGAGTCACAAGGTCGGCGCTGCTGTTGGGCTGGCGGCTCCTCGCGTTTGTAGACAGCGGCAGCGGTGTGTGAAGCTACATGGCCATCCTCCCCTGCCGCCCCCTCACCAATCAGTCCTACGTGACGGTGATTGCTGCCGGGGGAAGAGGCCATAGCGAGAAGCTCCTGCACATCCCTGTCGGTGATCTCATCCAGCGATTCCATGTCTGGCACCGAGAGCAGGGTCCCCAGTTGGGCATCAGCACGGCGACGCGCCGGCCAGGTTGGTGACGAAGCAGCCGACATGGGCGCTCGATCAACAATCCAACAACAACAACGTGTGTAGATGAGTAAATGAGGTGGGGAGTGAATCAAAAATCCTTGGAATGATACTGGTGGTGAATGTGAAAGCGCAGAGAAGAGTGCGTGGTGCAGCAGCGGTGGCCCGATCCCTCGCTATAGGGATTGTCCTCACGCTTTTTCTGACACCTATTCCCCCTTTTTTTGGTCGTCGCGTACTCCTCCACACAGGCCCGTCAACCTACTGGCAACGATAGAAGGAGTTATAAAAAAAAACAAGTCACTCAAAGCATGACAGCAGCCGCGACAGAACCGCGAGGTGGGGTGGGGGGAAGACGTTTGGTGTGAGCAGGAAGAGAGATGGCCTGCTCATCCCCTCAACAACACGCGTCCACCTATGACGAGGACAAAGCGCTCCAGCTGAAGAATGCAAACAGGAAAAGATGAGAAAGAGTTTGAAGGGGAAAAAGTAGCACGACGAGTTGACAAACACGTTGTGTGGTGCCCCCATACCGTCCACACTAACGTGAGACGGGCGGCCTCTCCCCACCCTTCAGAAACGAGACATGGAGAAGGAGAGGGGGGGAGAGAGAAGGATTGGCACACAAGTAAAAACAAGAGGGGGCGAATAGGTGGAAGGTCAGCAGTCATCTGCGCCACGATGCCTCTTACACACACACACACACAAATCGTGCTGCACATGGTTGGGGGAGATGAGGTATGTTGCCGGTGTCGTTTCTGCTCGTGTTCTGGTTCCAAAGAAAGTGTCTTTTGTTGCCACGGTCCCTCCTCGACTGCGTACGTGGTACGTGGGCCCTCCTCCCCTGCTCTGCCGTACAAGAATGGCCACAAAAGAACGACGAAGAGGGAGGGGAGGGGGCGAGAAGAGAGAGAGAGAGGGAAGGACGAGACGGGGACGCAAAGTACCACCAACGGTACTAGAAACACACAGTTGAAAAAATGGGCTGAACAGCAAGAGGGGGAAGCGGAGGAGGGGGGAAGGGGAAGGAAGGGGGGGAATCAAAACGAGGGAAGGTAAAAAAAAAATAACATCCGTTATATGCACACTAGGGAGGGGGGGGCCGCGCCACATACGGACATGAACGTACATATAATACACACGCGGTTTCATTTATTGTGGTCCAAAACACATGGAAAAAAGGGGGGAACGCACCAAACACACCCACACACATTTAAAAAAAAAAGAGATCGGGGGAGATCATAACACAACAGGGGGAATGGACGAGCCCACACCAGACACACACGCGTAGTATACCCTAAAGTGTGCACGGATTGAAGTAGCCCAGAGACTTTTGAAGCACACAAAAAGTTAGAATCAGCATTGCACAGATCAGATATACGCAAACAACGTGCTATCTGGAAAACGGCCGTTTACACACACACTGGTCACAGTGAAAGGGGATGGGCGGGAGGAGGAGGAGGAGGAAAAAATGAGCACACCCACCCACACACACACACGCGTAGCCCAACCAGCCATGTATACTATTCTTCCCTCCCTCTCCCACACACGTCGATGTCCACACATACACATATAAAAGGTGAAGAACAGACTTGAGACACGATCAGAAAAAAAAAGAGACACATATGCACAATTTTGAAAAAAAAATTCATCTGCACACACACACAAAATGATGTGCCAAACAAATGTGCATTCGTCTACATTGACAACGGTGCGAACATCAAGACAAAGTGCGGACCAGTCGAAACGAGCAACAGCCAACAATGAAGCGGAGGGAGAAAAAAAAAGGAGATAGAAACGGAAAAAATAAAGCACATCACAGCGATGTGGGAGGAGGAGGTAAGGGTGGAGAAAGACATCGCGGAAGCAAACAGCAACAAAGGTAAAGCCACGCGCAAGACGTCTAAAGGGGGAATAACGACAAGAGCAGCGAAAAAAAAATGAAGAAGTGCACGATAACCAGACATGAGGAGTTGCGGGGGAGAGGGATGAGAAAGGAGCGCGTATGTCCCCCGCTCCCGCCTCCGCCCCCAGCCGAAGAAGCATTGCGTGTATTCAACAGAAATACAAGAATAGAAAAACATGGTTTTGTCAGCAGCAGCATCGGCATGCACAAAGATATGTGGAAGAAGGGGGGCTGAGCGAATGAGAGCACAGGGGGTGGCGAGAGTTCGCACAAGAAACACGTGAAGCACAACACAGGAAAGAGAGACGAGGGCGTTGTGTACCCCCCACACACTCGCCAGCGCACACGCTAGGGAGCTCTCTAATACGCCAATGAACGCTTTTACCGTTGTTTCTCATAAACTCGCCTTCTTTTTCCTGACACGTCCCTTCTTTCTGTCTTCTTGTGTGCACTGTTGTATTGCTGCTGGCGCTCCTCTCCTCTTTCACGCTATGCGGCACCTTGGTGGTCGTCACAACGATCATCAAAGAAAAAGCTAGACCGACGAGGAGTAGAGAGCAGAGGGGGGAAGCGCACAGGCACAAGAGCACGGTGCACATCTCGTGAGAGAGCTCCTTTGCGGAGGGGAGGGAGGGGGGGTGAACATGACTACAGACCTGTCTCCCTCATGCGCTGGCTACCAGAAACCCTCTCATCCAGTTAGTATTATCTACAGGCGGTACTCGCGCTCATCTTCAGCTGTGCGGGCCTCGAGCGTATCGACACGCCATCCCGTGACTAACCCCTCGACAAACAACTGGGTCTCCTGTGGCCGCACATCTACCTCGCAAAGATACTTCCCGAAGTCGTCCTCGTTGCCCTCGTCCGGGTCATCTACGCGGAAAGCAGTGGTGTCACCCAGCGGCACGATCTGTGAGTCGTAGTCGAAGAGGACGGCTACGTGAATGATGAGCGTCTTACTATCGTTGTAGAAGGCCCAACGCTTGGCGTCGGTGTCCGCAATGCGATAGAGCATGTTGCTGAACATTGGGTATGTCCTTGTCCCCTTGACATTGGGCTTGCCATTCTTGAAGGTCACTGGGGCGGCCTGCTTGGAGTTTCTGAGCCCCATTCCAATGATGTGAGAATACTTTGTCTTGAATTTGGTGATCTCGCTTCGAGGCGATATCGCAAGCAGAGGACCGGGAATAAAAAAAGAGAGAGACCGCAATGCACACCGTCACACCGATATGCTGGCTAATGCGTGCAGGAGTCGTTGGTGAGTGATGGTAAGCACGGGAATCAAGCGCAAAGAGGGAATCAACTAGGCCGATAAAGGAGTGAGGGGGAAAGGTGTATGCAGGACTTAGGGGGAAAGGAGGAAGAAAAACAGAAAGCGCGACAGCGAGACCAATGCACACACACAACTCTTTACGTGCGTGTGTGGAGGGAGGGGGGTGGGGAATGTGGGGGGGCTAGTGGGGGCAAAAAGGCAATGCAGCGATGAGAAGAGTAGGAAAGATGGTGTTGGTGATGCGAAATGCACTGTTTTGGTGACTTGCCCTTTAGCCCCACGAAGCTTTCCATGTAGCGGAGAAGGGGTACTGGAGCACAAGACACGAGCGTCCTTCAATTTCTGAGTTAGTCTCGCTCTACTTTACAGGAGGCATCCGGGTATTAGGCTGGTCTTTTCTCGGCACTCGACGAGCAGTGGCCTCTCCTCGGCGGCGATACACGGCTCACAAGGTTCCCACATACGACACACAATGATTTACATTAGCCCTTCACTCACGTGCATATGACACCTTGTGAGCGAAAAGGTAATTGTTCAAGCCTTTTTTTTTGGGGGGGGGTCTGTGGCTTGGCTGGCTGTTTCCCCTATATATGCTATACATAGATATATAGATATATACTTCTACCAATGGGAACACCGGAAAACTGATGGACATGCAATGGCTCTTTTCACTCAGACAATGAGCCCATATACAAAACGGATGGGGGTGTGGGAATGAGGAGGAGAGAGGAGAGAACAAGAAAGGCAGGATCGGCCTCCTTTCATGAAAACAGCACACACGTGTACACACACCACAGATCTCAAGACATTCACATGAATCAACACACAGAGGGGGAGGAAGGGGTCGAAATGAAGAGCAGAACAATACACGCATATGCACACCCCGGCGACTCCACCAAGAGAAATGGGTGGCAGAAAAAAAAAGGGGAAAAGATGTACGCCAGAAAACTATAGAAACCGACTCTGTGAATATGTTTTCAAGAATAGAAAATACCTGCCGCAAACACCACAGCACACACCGCCTGCAAACCAGAGAAAATCATGCGCTAAAGAGAGGAGAATAAGACAGCTCGAGTTGGGGGGGGGGGGGAACAGCGGTAGCACACGTTCGACCGAGATGATCAAATGAAGAAGCAGCGAAAACGCAAATCCTCCTCAGTATGCCAGTTCCCATAATGCAGAAAAGGGGAGATCCAAGTCTACACCCTACAGAGCCTACCCTACGGGCACGCACGCAGGGGTCACAGCAATGCCCAACCCAGGCCACCCGAGACTCGGCTTCTCGGCCTCGTACTCTGCCCGCCTTCAACTCACGCGCCGCCTCACAGTCACACCCACCAACACCGGTAGCCATGCTGTGCATCCCCCCTCCCCCCTTCAGGGTGGCTCAGGCTGCCCCACCCGTAAGCGGTGAGGGGCCCCAGGCGAGACACGCTCGAGTTGCGTTGACGATTGCCTTGCAATATGAGCGGTAAAAACGCCCTCAGTGCCGCGAGTGGCCCCGATGCCACGCCATCCCGCACCCCGATCGCCGACACCTGTTTAGGGATAGCCACACACTGCCCTGCCAACGCTGGAAGTACCCCCCCCCCTGGCACGCCCTGTGTCACCACTTGAAGTAGGGCTTGGCATTGGCAGGGTGGGGGGGGGAGGAAAAGGTCGGTTTGGCTTACGCACAGCGCGAGTGGGTGTGCTTGGACCCTTGGCGTCACTCGGGGGTCTGCTCCCTCCTTCTCCCCCCCTCTCTCTCCTTTAAAACACGCACACACACACAGACGCACGCACGCTTCACCTGCAAGGGCAAATGCAAGGAAAGGAAATCGCAAAGGATGGCAGCAAGGCAACAAAAAAAATTATAAACAGGAAGAAATCAAAAAAGGAGGAAAAAAGAATTCTACGCACATGCCTGCAAAACGGACGGAGTTGGGGGAGGAGGGGGAGGGGGAGGGGGAGGAGGGGGTACCCCCACAGATAAATTGTCAGAATATGGGAACACACACGGGTTGAGTCTTTAGAAGCTACTGCTCTTTGGTGCCTCGAGACGGCGGTAGTAGGCTGCTTCATCTAACTCCGGGTGCTTGGAAAAGTACTCTTCGGAGAGCGGCAGTGCCTCGAGTTTACTCTCATAGCCATCGACAATGCCTTCCACAAAATCTTTCGTTTCCAACGGATAAACGACCATCTCAGCGAGAATGCCGTCATCCTGTTCTTCTATTGTGGTGTTACCCAGCGCCTTCAGTCGACTATCAGCGCCAAATAGGTACTTGATGTGGAACTCGTAGTCCTTCGAGTTGTTGTAAAAGGCCCAGCGACCTGCCCCCTCATCGACAATTCGGTAAAGGAGCCCTCCAAAGAGCTCCTTCTTGGTCCCCTTCGCCCTTGGCTTCGTGTACATATACCCCTTTGTGGGGTCCTGGTTGGGCATTAAACCGGTCGAGTGGGCGGAGCCCATGATGCCCTGAAGCGAAAAAAATAAAGTGGAGGTGAGATATGGGAAGATAACTGCGTACTAAGTAGAGAATCGAGCACGAAAACGGTGAAGTGTGCGTGTGTGTCTGTAGGGGGGGGAAGTAGACGGAAAAAAAAGAACCTTGATGGTCTCTCGCTCGTTTTTTTTTACAAATCTGACAATCTGAACAATGATAGCGCCTTGGTTTGGGGAAGAACCTCTTTGTGGATGCTCACTTCTGTAGCGAAAGCCGTGGAAAGGAAACCGGTGATCATGAACACAGTAATCACTGGGGCACGAAGCCGTGAGGTGGGAGGGGAGGGGGTTTGACGGTGTTGGCAAAAATGTAAGTGTCTGTGTGTGTGTGTGTGAGAGCATTGCGTGGAGGTGTTCCCCCCCCCTCCCAGTCGGCAGCCCCTCATCCCTCCTCCAATCCAAGTGATTTGAATGGGCTACCTACCTAGCGGCTAAACTGCTGAGCAAAGTGTAGAGCGAAGCTGAGCTTTTCCGATATTTCTTTTTCCTCTGCCCCTCACCACTCACCCGCCCACCCAGCCGCTCCGCATTCGAGGCAGTGAATCGTTCTTGCGCGGAAACAAGCAGTGAAGCCAGACGCACAAGGAAAAAAAAGCGATGTTTCGGTGAGTTCAACACCGTAGACCCCTCCACGCACACGCACACCAGCGGCAACACGTGCTACTGTTCTTGGTGGGGTGTAGAATGAGATGGGACAGGAGAAAGGCGTGCACAAAGAAGAGGGGGGAGAGGAGCAGCCATAAGATGAAAAAAAAAACCAATACATTAGTTTTAAAAACGCAGCGCAAACAAAATTAAAAAACAGTGGTGTACATGACGCGGAGCATTTTTTTTTTAATTTTGGGGGGATGGGGGAAAGGGAGGAGACATTGAACCACGGATAGAGAGCGGGAGACACACACAAAAAGCAGATAGAATGTGAGCTTGCAGGAAATGAATAGTCGCACCACAAAGGTCTGGTAATGATTGAGTGCAACAGAGCAAAAAAAAATGTATAAAGAACAAGAAACGCTGCGCTGCCAACAACAGCACACCTGAGCCCGGCGGAGTGGAAGGAGACGGCAGGGGGGGGGGGAAGTAAATGTGCTAAGACTTGAGCGCACAAGCGCGTCGCCCTCACGCCTACGCAACACTGCTAAATTCGTCCACCAGTGTTTCTTCTCGCTCCGATATCTCCGTGTACACGTGCGTTCCCGGGAAAGCCGCGTGGGGTGCCTTTGCCTGGAACGTGGCCGTCACAGGCCGCACGATGCTGTCCACCGAAAACGATGTACTGTTCTTGAAGGCTGCACATGTCGGAGGCAGGTGGAAGAACTCGCCTCGGAACCCCTTTTCACCGATTCGTTCCTTTTGGAAGAAACCAAGCACATACGGGAGTTGTGAATGATGCAGCGCCGGTGCGGGTGTGCTCACGCCACCAGCGGCTACAGCAGCGCTGGGCACCTGGGGTGTGAGGACCCGAGGGATGAGCCAGTATGGCGAGTCCTCTGGTTTCAGTAAATAGAAGAGACTCGCGGTTTGAGTTTGCATGAAAGTAAAACACGAAGTTGGGTTGTCGGGGTCAAGCTGCGAGTTGCGCACGAGGTGCAGCTTGCCGGCTTCCTCTCGAGCCAGCGTGAGCATGATGGGCGGGTATGTACTCGCGTCTTCCGTGTCCGTTGTCGCCAAGGATCTGGTACAGGATGGCTCGCCCATGGACAGCGTAGCACCAACAAAGGTGCGCGCCGCCACCGACACGCGCAAGCAGACCGATGGGCATGTTGCCTCGAACACACCCTTTACGCGATAATCGTGGTGCAGGGGGAGGCGGAACATGACGCCACACCCAGAGAAGTATCGGAGCACCTCTGACCACTCTGCCCAGATGTACTGGTGGCAGCGACAAGCGCACACGTTAGTGGAAGAGTGAAGACTTGTCTTGGTTGTGTGCGATGCGGGTGGTACTTTTGATCTGCATTGGGGGCCGCCCATTGACGTCGACACGCCACCATTGCAGCCGCGATGCAGGGAAGCCTGCATATGACACGCCGCAGCGACTTTCGGCTGCTCGACCCACAGGGGACTGCCGCACCGCCATCTTCCCTTCCATGCCGCCACATCTCCCCACGGATTTCGCACCTGGAAAAGCGTCAGTTCTGCGCAAAACGGCTTCGTGCTAAACTGCAAGATGCGCACAACAGGGTACACCATTCCGGCGAGAAGCCCCTGGCCTGCGCCTGCGCCGGTGCTCGTGCCGTGTCCGGAGGCTTCCACGACTGACGGCAGGGACATCTCTGCTGATGAGATACACTCGTCGGTCTGGACCACCGTAGCATCCATGTCGAAGCGAGGGGCCGTGTACAGGATGATCTGAAATCCGTGCCGGTCGTACCGCATGAGCCGCGACGCAAAGCTTGCCGAAGCATCTGCAATGTCGCTGAAAAACGACAAGTCATAGTGAGCACATGGCCACCCGGTGAAGTCACGCAGCGCCACCAGCGGGTCACCGACAACAATTCTGGAGTAGCCGCCAGAAACCTTCGCGTACGCCTTCTCCAGCAACGGCACCCAAAGCTCCCGGACATCGCGACGACTGTGCGCGTACTTCATGTAACTGCAGCCCTCCGTGAGAGGGAAGTAGTCATCCACTATGACGCTGCGCCACCACCCTCGCACGTTCAACGTCACGCGATACGCGCCGAGACGCTGCTCGGCCACCCCTTTTTGTGAGCTGAAGGGATGGCGAAACATGCGGAGGAGGAGATGCGTGTGCTCCGCAAGGGCTGCCATAGCGCCAACCACCCAACTATCGCCAAGATCGCCCGGTTCGATGAAAACCGGGCTGAGGGGGAGGAAGAAGACGTGGGGGTCGAGGGCAGAATGAGCGCTCCACTGTCCAAATAAGCGCCGTACGATGTCTGAAGCGCGAGCCCAGGCCACAGGCCTCTCCACGAGGCCCTCGCCGGAGTCGCGACTCATCCAAAGAAGTGACGACGCGACTGGGGTAGTGACGGAGCCCACCGGCACAGAGCAACGCGCCCCACCCCCCCACAGCGCCATCTCCCCCGGGGAAAACCATGCGTCCACGAACGGGATGTTCGCAACCACACAGGCGTGGAGAACGGCCTCAGTGGAATTCTGTTCGCCGAGATCAAACGCCGTTGTCGTCGCCAGGGAAGGGCGCGGAAGCCGCTGGAGCTCGGCTTCAAGGCGTGTGCGCCACGTCAAGATAGGCGACGGAAAGGAAACAGGGACCGGGAAAGAAAGCGGCACAGCGCGAACCGCGGTGTGAAAGGCCCCCAGAGTGCCTTCGATGAACGCCACGCAACTCAGAGGCGGACACACTACTCGAGCGACGAGGCGACGCCGTCGATGCCACAGCGGAGAGCGTGGATCCTCCTTCGCTTCTACCCACTCCAGCTGCGTCGTTCCTAGCGCTTTCAAGGGCAGAGGCATCGATGTAGTGAAGCTCGCTGATTCGGGGAAAGAGACATCAATTTCCATTCGGTAAACACGAGTGGCGTTGAAGAAACACCAGAGGACGTGACCGCCCTCCTCAGCCGTTCCGGTAGGGGCGGTTGTGTTGGCGCTTTCGGTTTTCCTCCACTCCACTCGGTAGAGGAGACCCTCGGCAAAACATGCCGTCATGGAAGGCACCCACGACGCTGCCGAAGCAAGTGTCGCGGCCTTGGCGCTTGCCCTCGGCTTTCTCAGCTGAGCTGGGTCAAACACCATCGGCTCAAGGAACAGCGTCAAGGCTGATATATCAGCGCTCTCGTGAAAAGCCTGGCGGCATCCGTTGGTAGCAACGTTTGGGTTAGCAACCCCATCGAGCGGCTGCCCAAGCTCCCGCGAGAACGATAAGGCGGCGGGTGCCATGGATGCACTGCATACCCGTTTGATCAAGCAACAGTAGGGCTTCATGAGGGCCGTTAACAGAACTGCAGTGTCCTCCTCCAGTGGCACAGCGCCATCACCTAGGCCCGTCCCGATGTTGCGACCGTTCTTATTTTTCTCGTCCACCTTACCCGTCCCGCGTACGGTGGCGTACGTACGGCACCTCATGGTGAGTGGCCGTCTCCGCCTCTGGTGATCATCACCGCCATCGCCGACAGGAGCCTGTGTCGTGGAGCTACCTGGAGGCACAGCTGTTAAAAAAGCTGTTGTCGCACCAGAGGCCTCCGCAGTATTCACCACCACCGGCGAAGTCGAGAACGTCCGCGACGACGATGCGGACGAGGACCGTGAGGAAAAGCTGGGGACAAGAATGCTGTCAACCGCGTTGTTGGTAAGTGTAGACAGAGGCCGAGCGCTACGCACGCCATCGGTGTGAGGCTCTTCTCTCGGTCCTACACCAGCCCTCTGGGTTGGAAACGTGGAAGATGAGGCTCTGGATGTGGACTGCAATGGACGCCGAGAGTCTCTCGCACCAGGCCCTTTGAAGCGCGACGCTGCAGCACCCATGTCGAGTTAGCAGGAGGAACAAAGACAAAGCGTCGTGGCGAGACTTTGTCGATCTCCGCCACCCATTTCTTTCTCTTCAGAAAGAGAGGGCGCACACGACAAGTGACTTGAACTAAACGCAGGAATAATGAAAAATACATGAAACGCTTGGCCACTGCCCCCCCCCCCCTCCCTCCCTCCGCCTCTCCAATACCTCCCTCCTTTGAGCTTTTCGTGTTCACTTCCGAGCCCCCTCCCCCCAAGGAAACGCCGACTCAACGTTCACGAAACTCGATGACTTGATCGACCGAGAGCGAGGAGGGCGACGGAGGAGTTCTGAGACAAATGTATGAGGGTACGTGAGTGAGTGTGACTGTGTGTGTGTGTGTGTGTGTGGGTGTGTGGGTGTACCAAGTGCTGACGATAAAAGAAAAAACCTATCACATATGAATGCAACTGGGATCACAAGATGGAAGGAATGAACAAGAGAACCTCACGAGTGGAAGAGGAACAAGAAAAAGAATACGCACCCGAGGACAAAAAGAAGAGACGACGAGGTACTAAAAGAAAGAGCAACGAGGGAATCGATGAGCGGCTCGTAAACCTCTTTTTTGTGTGTTGATCCAGGGCATCATAGCGACTATTCAACGCCACAAACCAGCCGGCCTACACTACGGGCACGCACGCAGGTCACAGCAATCCCCAACCCAGGCCACCCGAGACTCGGCTTCTCGGCCTCGTACTCTGCCCGCCTTCAACTCACGCGCCGCCTCACAGTCACACCCACCAACACCGGTAGCCATGCTGTGAATCCCCCCTCCCCCCTTCAGGGTGGCTCAGGCTGCCCCACCCGTAAGCGGTGAGGGGCCCCAGGCGAGACACGCTCGAGTTGCGCTGACGATTGCCTTGCAATATGAGCGGTAAAAACGCCCTCAGTGCCGCGAGTGGCCCCGATGCCACGCCATCCCGGACCGCGATCGCCGACACCTGTTTGGGGTGAGCCACACACTGCCCTGCCAACGCTGGAGGTACCCCCCCCCGTGGCACGCCCTGTGTCACCACTTGAAGTAGGGCTTGGCATTGGCAGGGTGGGGGGAGGAAAAGGTCGGTTTGGCTTACGCACAGCGCGAGTGGGTGTGCTTGGACCCTTGGCGTCACTCGGGGGTCTGCTCCCTCCTTCTCCCCCCCCTCTCTCTCTCCTTTAAAACACGCACACACACACACAGACGCAGACACGGCAGTTGTGCGTAAGCGAGGGTGGAACATGAAAAGGGGGGGAACATAGCAAACAGTGGGAGGGGGGGGGGTTCAAGCCTTATATCAAAATCATCGTAGAAACCGAACGATGTATGCCGACATATCAACGCCACGACAGGCGTTTGTGTGGACTGAAGAATAGGTGGGGTAAAATGCAGAGGGATAGAAGAAAACGAAGTCGACCCGAGCGCTGTCGTCCCTACAAGAAAGAACATGGGCGTTACGGCCTACCCAGGCGAGTCGGTTATGACGCCATGAGTGGCTCCGTCACGGTGAAAGAAAACAACAATTCTCTACAGCTCTTTAGGGTGGTGGGTAGAGCCACCAAAGGGAGGCAAACAAGCCCAGGAGCAGATCCCCCCTTCAAACCGCTCTCCACACAAAGAAAGCAGCGAATGGTCTGTGGGGAGGAAGGTTTATAGGGCCGCTGGGGTACGCGCAGACACGCCGTACACCAAGAGAGGAGAAAAAGGGGGGGGCTGATCTCTGTTCATGAAATCTTCTGCGCATGCCTGGAGTTTTTCTTGTGTTTTTGCTTTTTCAAGGGGGTATTTCCCCCCTCCCCGTTTTTTTCTTTTGCTACCCTGGACGATGAGATCCCCCCACCCTTGGACGGAGGATGATGCAAATATATATATATATATATATATACACACACAGAAGGGCGTTCAAAAGATAAAGATGAACAGACACGAAAAGGACAACTAAAATGGAAGCATGAGGGTAGAACGAGAGAGCGCGAACAGCACCCCATACAACACAGGCAAACGTCACTTGTACATGAAAACCGCGTGTATGTGCAACTCGATGAAGAGCGCCGTACACCACAGGAATATGGCCGGACGTACACCGGGCTAAAAAAGTAAAAACGAAATCTAAATGGTCAAAACGCACTGCAATACACACGCACACGTAGACGGGGTAGGATGACAATCACAAAGGAGAGAAGGGGAAGGAAAAGAAAAGATTGGGATGCCCGCATCTCCTCATCAGGAAAACGTACAAGACATTGTAAAAGCAGCAAGACCCAACAACGGTAGCGGCCTTCACCACTACCTTAGCCGCTTCTGTTGTTGTTATTCTCGAGAGGGAAAAAAATGGTCGATCTTTTCATAGATCACATATATGCTGGTATAAAAAAAAAACATGAGAAATGTCACCAGCAGATAGGAACGAATAGGAGAGGGGAGGGGGCAGAGAGTTATGAGAAGTGCACACACACACACATGCGTGTGCGCGCAGCCGTGAACCAGAAACAAAAAGCACGGAAAAGAGGGGAAGAACGTGCAATCCAGAAGGAATGTCACATGGAAAAAAAAACTCGCAGGCATCATGAGTACCTGAAAGGAGGGGGACAAGAGGCCTGTTGTAGATACACACATGAGCTGTAATTTGACGGTGCGCGATGCCCCCACATCTTGCGATCACCGGTTTAGGACTCACACCGAGACACTATATATATATATATATATATATACATACATATATATATATATATAGATTTGTCAGTTTGGACCTTTTAGGTGCTGGCGTACACAAGCAAAATTTTGCAATATGGACATATAACCTCGCATCTGTACGAAAACAAGACTCTAAGCAATGGGCAGCACGGGAAAAAAAAAGAAACGCAGTAAAATGAAGTGAAAAATCCGTTGCTTCTGTGTCTCTGGTGGGGAGGAGTTCGCTGTTCGTTGTGTGTTTTTTAAACTCTTTGTCGGCGCTGTCTACAAAGCTTTGCCTTCTCACTTCCTTTGTTGTGCGTGCGTGTTCGCTGGGAGTCCTTGCTTGCTCCTTCGTTCCTTTGCATCCCCCCTCTGTGCCCTCGTGATGACCCCCACTTTGGGAATGAAAAAGGCGCAAAAGGCAACTGAAGTATCAACGCACATGCGTATGTAAACTCATATGTGGTGCTAGTCGTTGGAGGATTCAAAAGAATCCGCTCCTCGGGGGAGGGGGGGGGGAAGTCCATCTGCAGCAGCTGCCGCCGCCGCATCTAGAACGTTTCCAAACCGGAACAAACGTGAGAAAAGTCGAATGGGAGGTGCAAGGCAGTGGCGCTCGTATGTCGCAGCAGAACACAATGAGAGAGGGAATGGGAAGGTGGTGGGGAGGGGGGAACAAATCACAGAGAGCAACTCGAACACGACGGTGAAGCAACGGAAAAAAAAATGACTGTGTGCACAAAATCAAAAAAAAACAGGAGAAAAAAAGACAGAGGTGACGCCCACACACACGCGATCAAAATATGAAAGCACATGAGGACATAAGGAGATCACAAGACAATACACATGGGGTGAGGAGCAGAACCCCAAAAGGGAAAAAAGAGGGAAGAGCCACTAACACAAAGAAATCACAGATTGAAAGACGCAGAAAGAAGAGGCAAACATGAGGGGGAGAGTTGAGAGAATAGGGACGGCAAACAGCATGCAATGAAAATGGAAACATACGGTGAGCACTAGTGAAAAACGATAACACAACGCTGATGAGGGGCAACAAATAGTGAAGTGGCAGACAGAACGCGACATGCAGTAAAGCGTATGCGCAGACACACACATCACGAGTAAATGTTGCCTTCGTTGAGAAAATGTATATACAGAACCTCATCTCTCCCACCCGCTCACCCCCCCAGACCCACACACACAGATCTCGTGTGGAGTCACGCGTACGCGTTCACGGCTGTGACGGGCGTCCTGGGTCAGAGAGGGGGATAAGAAACGAGTCGTTATATTATTAAATTAGAAAAAAAAAGGAAGCAAGACGGGGGGAGGGGGACCGGTGACGAGATACACCCCACTGCCACCCCACAAATTCCACTGGCAGCACCGTACACAACAAAGATGAACAAAAAGGAGGGGATAAAATAGAGAGAGGGGGGTGCTTCAAAGGGGGGAATGGAAACGAATGAAAGGGGGAGAGGGAGGGGGAGGGGGGGGTCGAGGAGAGGCGAATAGGGAAAAAAAAGAGGACGGAAACATGTAGTGGTGAGTGTAAAATGAGTGGAACCTCTTTCCCTATCCAGACCTATCCCTGAGAAGCGCGAATCAAGCACCAGGCCCTCCGGGCACGATAAAAGTCCGCCTGTACATCCGTCGTACATGCGCACTATCACACAATACATCAAGTAAACAAGCAAAAAAAAACACTAATGCAGGGTAGAGGGTAATACCTATGCCACAAGAGAAAGACACGACGAGAGCGACAAAGGGTGAAAGAAAACACGCGGAGAAATAGGGTCCTGTCTACATAAACTATGTAGTAGAAAATACGGAAAGTGAGGGAAAGGCTGGGGGTACACAGCTCTACGCCTGCCGCTCGCGTCTCACTCAGTTTTTGCTCGCGCTTTGAGAGGAGCGGAAGAGCACGACGCGGAGAGAGGAGAATCTCACACCGCGATTGAGGGGTACTTGAGAGAGAGAAGTAAAGAGGTGGGAGGGGGCGCGCGGGATGTTAGCGCGACTAGCGGCAGGTAAAGGATATAGAGTCTCATCGAGTCTGGGGGGCAGAGATGCGATGTGCGCTTTATCAAATGGTCATCGCTGCCAGCACCACACACACACACACACACGCCAGCGCTTTGCCTGGTCTCACCAACGAAAAGAAGAATACATGCTGATGCGAGAAGCGGAAATCAGAAATAGATACCGACTATGGTCGAGCACGGTTCGCTTTAGTCGTCAGACGTCTGAATGATCGTACCCACATAAATGTCAGGGAAAAACTGCTTTGGACCTCTGGCCTGGAACTCCGTCTCTGTCGCCACCGTATCGCAGTTGAATTTCTGAAAGTTGTCGAATATGCGGTTCTCGGGGGCGAGGGCTCGGAATGCGACGCGGATCTCGCTCGTCTCCTTCCCGATCTCATACGGGCACAGTAACCCCAACGTGAAGGGAAGCTTGGCGAACTGGCTCATGGCACGCGGCACGACGAGGTACGGTGAGTTCTGTGGCATTAATTCGTAGAACATACTCACATCGCGGCTCTGCAGGAATGCGTACTCCGGTGACGGGTGGTCGTTGTCGAATCCGCTATTCATGTCCACGCGCATTGGTGACATCGCCCCCATGCCGTGTGCCACGCTAATCATGATTGGTGCGTTTTCGCCCTTGTCAGTGCCGCGTTTGTCATCCTGAGAGAGAATGATGTTGATCACCATCGGGCGCGTCACAGAGATCTCCAGGCAGGTCGTCGGCACGTTCTGGAAGAAGGTGCCACGGATGCGGTAGTCGTACATGGGGCTCTGAATAAAGCACACACCGCAGCCGACAAAGTAGTCCTGGACGTCTGCCCACTCCATAAAGAAGGTGCCGTCATCAGCTCTGTCAAAGTGAAAGTAGTCAGCGATTTCCGTGTACTTGTTCCAGTTCTCATCGCGCTTGTTCCACGGCCCATTCCAGTCTGAGGAGGTCTGTGACCACGGGTTGCGCAGGTGCACAAGGCGAAGATCGTGTTCCTCAAAATAGCCCACGCGAATCACAGAATAGGTGTGCCCCAGTAGCAGGTTGGCCTTATCGTATGCACGCTCCGCCTGGGCGGGGGAGCTGCAGCTGTTTGCACCACGAGACGTCATGATAGCCTCACGAGTCGGTGCGGTGAAGATAATCTGGTAGCCCAAGTCGCTATAATTCTTGAGGTGCGCAAACAGCTCGTAAGTCTCATTGATGGTGGACTCCACGAATGCGTTATCGAAGGAGGAGCACGGAAAGCCGGACATGTCCTGCAGCGCGTGCAGTGGGTCTCCAGCGACAATGAAGCCATAGCCACCGAAAATCTTCGCGTACGCCTTCTCGAGAATGGCAGGCCACAGCTCCGCCGGATCGCCCTTGGAGCGGGCAAACTTGGGGCGGCCGCCGGCTACCGGCAAGTAGTCGTCAACAATCACGCTCGTCCACCACCCGTTCTTGTTCAACGACACACGGTAGATGCCGCACTCGCGCTCACTCTGCCCCTGCTCTACGCTCTCGGGGTGGCGGAAAATGTCACGGATTTTGTCCGGAAACTCCGCCAACGCGCTCATCGCTCCCGTCAACCACGAGTCACCTAAATCGCCCTCGTCGATGTTAGACGGGTGCACACCGTTGCGGAACAAACGTGCCTGCTGGGCGTTCTCGTCAGACAGGAACATGCCCGGACGCTCCCAGGGCAGCACCTTCAGCCTCATAAGAGAACCGATCTGCAGCGACTTCTGCTCTGGAGGGAAAGCGAAGTCAACAAATTTGATTTTGTTCTGCACGCAGGCGCGAACCATGTCATCAGTGGAAGCAACGCTGCCCACAGCGTTGTACAGCGTCGCCGTCTCCTGCTTGAGGAATTCGTAATCCTGACGGGCCATGTCCTTGAGGTAATCCTCGGACAGGGGCATAGCGCGGATGTTACTAGTGAAACCGTTTGTTTCACCCTCGATGAACAACTCCGTCTCCATTGGGTACACCGTCACGGTGGCACGGTAGGAGCCGTCCTCCAGTTCCGCCATCTCCGTATTCTCCAGCGCACGCACGGTGGAGTTCCGGCCAAACACAAACTGCACGCTCATCTGTGTGTTGATTGTGTCATTGTAAAAAGACCAGCGGTTGTTGCCCTTCTCGATAATGCGAAAGAGAAGACCGTCATCGAAGCACGGCGTCGCTTCGCCCTTGTAAACTGGCTCTCCATACCGGTAGTCGGTGGGGCCGTATTTCCTCTGCACGACAGAGCCCTCGTCGAACTCGTCCACCTTGCCGCTTTTGGAAACCATCGTCATCGCTGACTCTTCCAATGCAGAAAGGGGGGAGGGGGGAAGGGGATATAGAGACAACTGTGTCCAGGAAATGAAACAAGTGGAATATTTTTTAAAAAATGAGAAGTTGAAGGAGACAACGCTGCTTCGATCAGCGTTGCTGCTTCTAGGAGCTATTCGTATCACGCGATCACGCACGACTGCAACGTCCCTTCTCCTGAGGAAGGGCGGTCCAGTAACGCGGAGGCGGGGGGAAGGTGACCAAGAAAAAGATAGATACACCAGGTAAAACGAGCTCCTCTTCCGTTTGATCACGCGGGGATATATAAAAACAGTAAATCAGGCGCAGACACGTTCTCTGGCTCGGACGTGAGGGGAGGAGGAAAAAAAAAGAAGAAACGGTCACAGCGTCCAGACCACGATCAAGACTCTAGATGTGATGGATGTGGTGAAGACAAGAGGCGACGTTGTCATATGATGTCACGCGACTACAGGAATGTGGTGAAAGAGAATAAAGACTCAGGGAGAGAAGGAAAGGGGGAGGGTGAGAATTACAATGAGTACATGCACCGCTGATGATGAGGTGTGAGTGTGTCTCTGTGTGGAAAAGACGAAGACGACAAGGCCTCCACGGGAAAAAAAAGCCTGAACTAATTGTGTTGAGATACAAAGGCTGTCTAACAGTCGGATCAGAGAAGCACGCACACGAAGGGAGGCGAAGCGACCTCGGCGCCTCTGATTTAAAACCAGCCCGAACATTTTCTCAGGTACCCAAAACCACAATGACACTGAGCCTCAGCTGTGCTTGTTTGTTTTTTTTGCTCGGTTCGTTTTACATGCGATGGATATTCGCAATAACAATATCGAAAACACCACTGCTGCACATTCAGTGTTTGTTGGTTTTCCCATTCTCTTTTTCTTTTGCTCCCCACCCCCTTTTTGGCTGTCCTGCGCTTCTGACCGGTGCCCACTTATGCACAAGAGGAGCAAACGGGGGTAAAACAAGAGGGAAAAGCGGAAAGGCGGTGCAAAGTATGGAAGAAATGCAGATGTATTTGATTTTTGAGTAATATAATGAAACCATACTGAACACGTCCTTGTGTGGGAGGGGCGGAGGGGGGAGAGGGGGAGGGAAGGGGGGGGACAACGAGAGTACCATGCCCTCTACAGTGATAGAAATATATAAACCAGAAACTGAAATGAAGAAAGGGGGTATAGATCTGGCAGAGGGAGGAGAGAGAAAGACGAGAGAAGGACAGTGATGTCGGGAAAAAAGAAACTAGAGGAGTACACACAGCGTTTCGCTTCGAGGTGGAAAAAAACGGTAGGGCGAGATTGTCCTACCCTCCTTTTTTTTCTGCCTATCTGTGCGTGTGGCAGAAATCAAAGCGGAGGCAAAAGAAAGAAAAAACCGAGCATCAAAATGAAATAAAATGAACACACATTATGATGAGTAGCAATGTCGCTTGGAAAGGGGGAAAAAATATGTATATATATATATACCCCAGAAATATTTTTAAAAGCGCAAGAACAACTAGTAGGGAAAAAATAATAATAATAGCCCAAGAATGGGGGAAGGAGGGTGGTCCTGGTGAAAAACGAGCGAGTGCAGGGCACTCAATGAGGGGGTACCCTTCTCTTTTTCCTACCACCTTGATCTTTGCGGAGTGTTGATCGATCCAGCAGTGAAGTGAGGAAATATCCGGGGAGGTGAAAGGGGACCTTTTTCGAGTGAATCTCCCCATCGCAAGACGAGTGTTCTCGCGCGGTGGAGTCACTCTTTATGCTTTGAAATTCAGACGAATACAACGCGCAGGGAAGGTGGAAGAAAACGAAGACATCTTGCACAGCGCGAGCGCATAAATGGACACGGAGTCGGAAAAAAAAAAGACAACGCAACTGGGCCACATCCCCTTCGCCCCGCCCCCTCTCTCTGAAACCACTAAGAAGGAAAGCTCGAACTGAATGTCGCGCCAATTAAATGAATAAAAAAACGAGAGAGCGGCAGTCGATGTCTAGTCAGTGACAAGAGACCACGGTGATGAGAAGATTTCAGTCCTTGTATGGAAGAGACAGCGAACTCCTCTGCGAGGTGCCCCGACACTATATGCATATATACACACATACATATATATATATATATATCTACACCGTGCCGACTGGGGAGTGACACAGTACGACTGCTGAGGAGGCGATAAAGCAAGCACACAAATGAAACCAGAAAAGGTCAAAAAAAAGACCAGCCAGTACCAATGAATAATCATCGCTGAAAAAAAAAAAAACACAAGCCTCCACCATGTTTGAATTCCCTCATCGGCGATACCAACCTCGCACGAGGTGTACAAAATATATAAAAGAAAAGGAATCGAGAGAGGCCTTGCGACAATCGTTCCTTTTGGTAGCAGTCCGCCAAACAAAACATGGACCTTCTTTACGAATAGCTGTGGAGAGACAGGAGTCTTCCACTGCGAGACTGTCGACTGGAAAACTACAACCACTACGGAGCAGCACAGAGGGCAGCGGCACTGACCCCCCGAGAGAGATGAGACCACTCTTTCGGGAGGAACACGCGTAATCCAATGTTGACGAGCCTTGGAGAACAGAGGGAAGGAAAGATCAGCATCACAATGGGCTGAGAAGTGATAACGATCAGACGTCGCGCTTAAAGAATCGCAGAACGCTTTGCTGGCACAAAAACCCTCTCCGGTGGCCTTGACGCGCGGCACCTGCCAGAGCTACAGACACACGTGCCCTTCAACAACAAAAAAACGAACGGGACAAGACTGGATGCAAGCCCCACTGCAGAACATCCTGCTTGGGTTTCCTCGCATTCATTCCTCAGTACATGCCTCCTCGCCACCGTCTGAGCTCAGTTGTGACAACCACTCTCCACCTTCTATCGCTTCTCTGAATACCCGGATCCTCCTCGGCTGAGCCGGGTCCCACAATCACGGCCCCCCTCAAGTACTAAAACTTCTGCTAGCGTTGCACCACCACCGCAGCGCTCACCCAATCTCCTTACTAAAGGAGCTCCTCCCCGATCTGCGTCATCGGGAAGCCCTCACCCGGCGCGCGCCTCTGGTACTGGACGGGCTGCTCCACCTCCAACAGTTCCGGCTCAAACTTCGGGAAGTTCTCGAACACGCGATTTGCAGCGTCGAGGCGCTTGAACTTCACGCTCACGTCGCCGCCGCCAACCTCCTTGTTGCAGATCATACCCAGCACGTACGGCACAGACTCCGTCGCGTCATCCAGCGGCATGATGCGCGGCACAACAAGGTACTTGCCGGCGTCCAGCTTGTGGATCAGTGAAATGTCGCGCGCCTGCAGGAACGTCCACTTGACCGGCGTCGGCTGCGCACCATTCGCCGACGAGTTCATCACCACCTTGTACATGTCACCCTCCACGGGCTCTGCAATGCTGATCATTACAGGCTTGTATTCACACACGCTCGCCTGACACCGCTTGTCGTCCTGTGAAATCACAAACGTGAACCATGAAGGCGACTGCACCTCGATCTCCAGCACAGTGGACGGCACGTTGTCCGTGAACACGCAGTTGATGCGGTAATCATACACCGGCTGGTGTGAGAAACACACGCCGCCGCCGTTGAAGTACTTCTGCGCGTCCCTCCACGATATCCAGAACGTCCCGTCCTCCTCCCTCGTGAAGTTGCACTCCTCCGCGACGTCCGGGTTCGCGTCCCATGTCGTGTCGTCATTCGACCAGTTGCCCTTCCACCCCGTACCGCGCCCCCACGCGTTGCGCGCCTTGACAATCCGCAGGTCCTTGCTCTCGATGTGCCTCGCCTCCAGGATTGTGTATGCGTGCCCAGTCGCAAGCCCCACCTGCGCATACGCCTCGTACAGCTCTTGGTCCTTATCGTGCGACCCGCGCCCCGGCGTGCTGCAGATCACCGTGTAACCAACCTTGATCCCGTTCACGAGCTCTTTGAACAGCCCATCGCTCGCCCTGCCCTCCGTCAGCGAGTCGTCGAAGCGCATTGTCGAGAACCCGGTCATGTCCTGCAGCGCGTGCAAAGGGTCACCGGAGCAAATCTTTGCGTAGCTCCCGTGCAGCTTTGCGTACGCCTTCTGGAGGATTGCGGGCCAAATCTCAGCCGGGTCCGTCGCGCTCTTCGCGTACTTCAGTTTTCCTCCAGACACAGGAAGGTAGCTGTCCACCACCACGCTGCGCCACCACCCGTTTTTGTTGAACGTCACGCGGTACGCACCAACCGCGTGCTCCCGCTGCGCAGCGACCTTGCCCTCGGGGTGGCGAAACATTCCCATCAGCTGCACAGGGTCCTCAGTCAGAGACGCAACAGAGCACATCAACCACGAGTCACCGAGGTCACCAGCGTCCACACAGCCGGGTTTCACCTTCGCACGGAACAGCCGCACTTGCGATGCCATCTCCTCCGGCAAGAACATCTGTGGCCGCGCCCATGCAAGCGGCATGAACGGCTTGCTTGCGCCAGTGTCCAGAGACGCTTGACACGGCGGAAACTCGGGGTCCACGAAGGGAATCCCGTTCTCGATGCACACCTGCAAAACGTCCTCCGCGTTGTCGCTGCTCGTCACCTGCTGGATCGCAGCCATCTCGTTGCTCACTTGCTCCTCAGCGATCATGCGGCGCGCATTGTGGTAACCGTCCGTCAGAGGCACAGCGTGCAGCTTGCTCGTGAAACCGTTCACACTGCCCTGCAGAAACATCTCCGTCTCAGTCGGGTACACGACCACCTCCATCACATATTGGCCCTCTTCATTCTGGTGCATCGTCGTGTTCTCCAGCGGCTGCACCCTCGAGTGCTTGCCAAACACAAACCGCACATGCATCTCGTAGTGTAGACTGTCGTTGTAGAACGCCCACGTCTTCTTCTTCGGGTTAGTGACCCGGTACAGCAAGTTCGGCTCGTCAAAGCACGACATGATCGCCCCTTCGTAGTCCGGCCCACCATTCTTGAACACGCTCACGCTTTCGTTACCCTCATCACCCTCGCCCTCATACACAGGCGCCATGCACGTCGACAGCTCGAACTCGTCGTCGCTGCTGTCACGCGTATCGTGCTCCACAGGCTCCCAGCGGACGACTGCCTTCACGGTGCGTGTCCTCGGCTTCACAATCGCGCTCGGCGGCGCAGCAGCGAGACGCGGTGAAGATATCGATTGGGCTTGTGCGTAAGGAGAGGACACTTCCTCGTAAGCATGTTGCGGGGTGGCATGGGCTTCCTTGTCCTTCGCGTAATCTTGACGATGAGATGGCGGCTGAGATAGCTTCTTGGCCTTCTCCCCCTCATACGCTTCTTCTGGAGGAGGGGTCTCATGCTCCCGAATCTCGAAAGCCTGCAACCTTATGGAGTGTGTATCAGAAGACATTGCCTGCTGCTCCTTGTCGAGCCTTTGAAGCGCTTCAGTAGTATTCGGTGAAGCTAATGCCCTAGTCGATGTTGAGGAAAATGGAGGTTGCTTGATGATTTGAGGCGGGGCTATTGAAGATCGCAGCGTGTCAGTTCTTCAGGGTGAAAAGGAGGTGATGTTGCGGGATTTGGGTCGTACCGGGGGGAGGGGGAGTACACATGTGAGACAATATCAAGGGGGAGTTTGGAGAGAGTAAAAAGGTTGTTCGTTGCATGAGATAACGTCGCAGAACTTCACAAGCTACGGTAAAAAAATGACAAGTCAAAGAAACCCTTCCGTTGGTGCCGATATCTAAAGGTGACAGGCCGGTCACAGGGGGAGAGGCTTAGTCCGGACGACAGAAGTTATAGGCAAAGTTAACCAAGAACACTGTGCGCAACTGGCATGTCTGTTAATGTATTCAAAGAGCCCATCTTGACCGATCCTAGCTTTGCTGTCGAACCCATACCAGCGCGTCATGTGGTGTAGTGTGGTCTGCAGGATCGATTCAAACCAATGTTGTAGCTCGTGCTCTTTCGCTCATTGCGGAGAATGTTCGCGCACGCAGTCAAGTAAGCCCTGCCCATCACACGTTATTCAAATATTTTTCGTTTTTTTAGGAGTTGGGATAAATAAACGGGAGAGTGGTGGCTTTTATTTTCTAATGAAAGTGGGAGAAAAACATCACGATGACCGCGCTTTTTTTTTTGCTGTGCATCCGATTGTTTCGTTTGTATGCATGTATATGTATATATATATATATTTATATGTGTGTGTGTGTGTTTCATGTATGATGAGCATGGACTCAGCGTGTAATCCACCTTTGTTTGCGCTTTTTTTCCTGCTGGGTGGACTCTGTAGAGCGAAAGAGAAGTCAAACAACTTTTTGTGTGTAAAGAGAGAGACATTATGTCTTCACTCACTCTCCTACAACTCAGGGTGTTGCTTTCTCCTCCCTTCCCCCTCCTGCCAATAGTCGAAACTTCAGTCTGTCACGCTCATCTTTACTCAAAGCAGCAAAAATGAATCTTTGTTTGGCCAAGAGGAGCCAGTACAACAGATAGGTTCGCGCACGCACACAAATGCACACACACACACACACATATATATATATATATAGGCACACAAAGAGAGAGAAAGAAATGGTAGGGAAAGATTCACAACATCCCGGAACAAAAAAAAGGGGGAGAGAAAAGGGGAAAAAAGGCAAGCAGGGAAATGAAAAAAAGCCCGCCACCCGCCTGTCATTGAACATGCGTGTGTTTGTGTGTGTGTGTCTCATTAGCCAAACACAAAGCCCCCCCACTCGAAAGCTGGTTCACTTCATTTGAATCACGTTCTTCTTGTGTGTCGTCATGACACAAACTCTCTGGCACCTCGACCTTTGCGTTTTTTTTTAAGCGCCTCGGGATACTGGTACATGAGAAAAGAAAAGGGGGGCTCCACACGAAAAAAAAAACAAGGGAATCAGATGAAGTGATGACAGAAGCGCGGCGAAGAAAATGTGCAAAATAAGAAGAGGGGGAAGAGAAAAAGACGTGAGAGTTTGGGGAGTATAGGCCCCTGGATGTGCATTGTGAAGGCGTATGGCGTCTTTCCTTTGTTTTCGACCTTTTCCACCTTCAATCCAGTGCCGCGATAAAAAAAAAAGGGGGGGAGTAGAGACAAACATTGACGTCCACCTCCTCACAGAGAGCAAGCGACTAAGGCATCAACAGTGACTTCATCGCCCCATTAAAAAATGCGTCGATGTCATTCTTCTTGCCTTCCGCTTTGAGGGAACGGGGAAGGGGGGAAGAGTACGTGTATTTCTTGGACACCTTTGTTGACTCCATCTCCAATATATAAAAAAAATGCTCGGCAATGGAAGGAAAAGAGTACAAGACGCGATAGGGGTAGAAGAGGGCTACCAATCAGGGGAAAAAGGAAGAGAAAGTGTGCAAAATATGAAAACAAAGCGTCAAACCAGAAAGGGGACAAGCAAAAGAAAGAGAATAAGGAGAAATACAGCACAAAAACAAAAAGGACACGGACACACATATTACACACGCATGCAATAAAGCAGAAAGACAAACACTAAATCGAAACAAAAACACGAAGGGGAGGAGGAAGATAGGGGGGAACACAGAAAGGGGGAATATGGAAGAAATCACCAGCCGCCACGCCCAGAGAAGGTGTGCTGCCTATTCGAAAGAAATTCGATATGCACTAACACGTGACACTCGTTTTCCCCTGTCCCTAATCCAGTGGGTCTGTGTACGGCTCGTTTTCCCTGCAGCTGCACGGCGCATGAACAACTTACAGAGGAGCACTAACCCCCTACACATCTGGGCAGGTGGTGGGTGCAAAAGATTGAGATTGGAAAAACAATCAAAAACAACGACAATGAAAATGTGTTTGCCTATATACACGAGCACAATGTCGAGATTGGGAAAAAAGAGGAGCAAGAGGGGGAACGGGGCAAAATGTGCTGGCAAACCAACAACGATGTCAATATTCTCTTTCTGTGTGAGTGCGGGTAACACAACACGTGTTCAGTACAGCGGCACCATACCTTCAGGACATGAATACGAAGACACGTAGTGGACACAAAAACAGTTTCTTTGCCGTCAGACTTGTGAACCTCCCACTTCAACCGCACTGATTTCCTCCTCGGCAGTCTCGCGCTGCAAGTTACCAACAACGCTTTGCATGTAGGCCACCCAAAAGGTGCAGCGCAGAAGGGGAATAAATTCTTTCTCTGGCACTGATGCCCTACTGAGCCGTCCCCGACTGCAGAGAGATCCAAGACCTTCACTGTACGAGAAATCCATCCGCACCCTCACGCTTCTTCTCGGCTGAGCCAGCTACATCGCCACCCTCGCAGTAAAACACACCTCTATACTAACTCTTCTCCCATCTGCGTCATCGGGAAGCCCTCACCCGGCGCGCGCCTCTGGTACTGGACGGGCTGCTCCACCTCCAACAGTTCCGGCTCAAACTTCGGGAAGTTCTCGAACACGCGATTTGCAGCGTCGAGGCGCTTGAACTTCACGCTCACGTCGCCGCCGCCAACCTCCTTGTTGCAGATCATACCCAGCACGTACGGCACAGACTCCGTCGCGTCATCCAGCGGCATGATGCGCGGCACAACAAGGTACTTGCCGGCGTCCAGCTTGTGGATCAGTGAAATGTCGCGCGCCTGCAGGAACGTCCACTTGACCGGCGTCGGCTGCGCACCATTCGCCGACGAGTTCATCACCACCTTGTACATGTCACCCTCCACGGGCTCTGCAATGCTGATCATTACAGGCTTGTATTCACACACGCTCGCCTGACACCGCTTGTCGTCCTGTGAAATCACAAACGTGAACCATGAAGGCGACTGCACCTCGATCTCCAGCACAGTGGACGGCACGTTGTCCGTGAACACGCAGTTGATGCGGTAATCATACACCGGCTGGTGTGAGAAACACACGCCGCCGCCGTTGAAGTACTTCTGCGCGTCCCTCCACGACATCCAGAACGTCCCGTCCTCCTCCCTCGTGAAGTTGCACTCCTCCGCGACGTCCGGGTTCGCGTCCCATGTCGTGTCGTCATTCGACCAGTTGCCCTTCCACCCCGTACCGCGCCCCCACGCGTTGCGCGCCTTGACAATCCGCAGGTCCTTGCTCTCGATGTGCCTCGCCTCCAGGATTGTGTATGCGTGCCCAGTCGCAAGCCCCACCTGCGCATACGCCTCGTACAGCTCTTGGTCCTTATCGTGCGACCCGCGCCCCGGCGTGCTGCAGATCACCGTGTAACCAACCTTGATCCCGTTCACGAGCTCTTTGAACAGCCCATCGCTCGTTTTGTCGTCTCTCAGCGAGTCGTCGAAGCGCATTGTCGAGAACCCGGTCATGTCCTGCAGCGCGTGCAAAGGGTCACCGGAGCAAATCTTTGCGTAGCTCCCGTGCAGCTTTGCGTACGCCTTCTGGAGGATTGCGGGCCAAATCTCAGCCGGGTCCGTCGCGCTCTTCGCGTACTTCAGTTTTCCTCCAGACACAGGAAGGTAGCTGTCCACCACCACGCTGCGCCACCACCCGTTTTTGTTGAACGTCACGCGGTACGCACCAACCGCGTGCTCCCGCTGCGCAGCGACCTTGCCCTCGGGGTGGCGAAACATTCCCATCAGCTGCACAGGGTCCTCAGTCAGAGACGCAACAGAGCACATCAACCACGAGTCACCGAGGTCACCAGCGTCCACACAGCCGGGTTTCACCTTCGCACGGAACAGCCGCACTTGCGATGCCATCTCCTCCGGCAAGAACATCTGTGGCCGCGCCCATGCAAGCGGCATGAACGGCTTGCTTGCGCCAGTGTCCAGAGACGCTTGACACGGCGGAAACTCGGGGTCCACGAAGGGAATCCCGTTCTCGATGCACACCTGCAAAACGTCCTCCGCGTTGTCGCTGCTCGTCACCTGCTGGATCGCAGCCATCTCGTTGCTCACTTGCTCCTCAGCGATCATGCGGCGCGCATTGTGGTAACCGTCCGTCAGAGGCACAGCGTGCAGCTTGCTCGTGAAACCGTTCACACTGCCCTGCAGAAACATCTCCGTCTCAGTCGGGTACACGACCACCTCCATCACATATTGGCCCTCTTCATTCTGGTGCATCGTCGTGTTCTCCAGCGGCTGCACCCTCGAGTGCTTGCCAAACACAAACCGCACATGCATCTCGTAGTGCAGACTGTCGTTGTAGAACGCCCACGTCTTCTCCTTCGGGTTAGTGATCCGGTACAGCAAGTTCGGCTCGTCAAAGCACGACATGATCTCCCCTTCGTAGTCCGGCCCACCATTCTTGAACACGCTCACGCTTTCGTCACCCTCATCACCCTCGCCCTCATACACAGGCGCCATGCACGTCGACAGCTCGAACTCGTCGTCGCTGCTGTCACGCGTATCGTGCTCCACAGGCTCCCAGCGGACGACTGCCTTCACGGTGCGTGTCCTCGGCTTCACAATCGCGCTCGGCGGCGCAGCAGCGAGACGCGGTGAAGATATCGATTGGGCTTGTGCGTAAGGAGAGGGCGCTTCCTCGTAAGCATGTTGCGGGGTGGCATGGGCTTCCTTGTCCTTCGCGTAATCTTGACGATGAGATGGCGGCTGAGATAGCTTCTCAGCCTTCTCCCCCTCATACGCTTCTTCTGGAGGAGGGGTCTCATGCTCCTGAATCTCGTAGGTCTCTAACGGGGGGCATTTTTCGGTGCTTTTAGCCTGCTCAATTTGCTCATGTTCTTCGGGCTGTGGGTCCTCTTCTTCCGGGAATTGAGAAACCTCTACCTGGGGTTCCTCATGCTCTTCAGCTGCCTCCTGAGACTTCACATAGGATAGTTGAAGGTTCTCTTCATCGGCATGTGGCAACTCTTGACTGATGCAATCTGCGGCTCCATCATCGTGCTCTTCGGTAGGAGGGACGTCGTCGGTATAGTAGGCGTGCCCCGGTGCGTTAGAGTTCTCTTCATCAGCACGTTGCAACTCTTGGCTGATGCAATCTGCGGCTCCATCATCCTGCTCTTCGGTAGGAGGGACGTCGTCGGTATAGTAGGCGTGCCCCGGTGCGTTAGAGTTCTCTTCATCAGCACGTTGCAACTCTTGGCTGATGCAATCTGCGGCTCCATCATCTTGCTCTTCGGTGGGAGGGGCTTCGTCGGCATGGCCAGCGTACTCGGGAGCGACAGGGTTCTCCAGCTCCTGCGGAGGCTCCTCTGTTACTGTACCCCACTGAGGGTCGTCGTCAGGGTAATTCAGAGGCATTGGCGGTATTTGAATTTTTTCCGAGTCTGACGAGGTTGAGGATATTGACTACAGCGCGGAGCAAATAAGAAGAGAGAACAAAAATGATATGAGCACTGGTCAGTGTATTTTCTGTTTGGCTCGGTTTTTTTTGTAGAAAAGGGAAAAAACGAAGGAAGTTCATAGATTTTTTCAGGGTTACTCATGGATTACAAAGTTGTATATTTCCCATTCCCCGAAGAATGAGGCCCAGACTTCAATGGCAGATCAAACCCATCATCTTAGTTTAGTGAATGTCTCAGAATGGGAAAAGGTCTAGTGGGGAAAAAAAGATACGTCTGTGGGCCAGGGGAAGTCACACGTATGCATCAAAGTAAACCCCACACCTTGAATTGTGCCGCTACAAATATTTTCTTTCCGCATATAACTATGTTTTAGAATAATGGCGTCGTGAAAAACTATCAACAGGTTTTACCATGCGGTCTTGGCTCCCCGCCCTTGATCTGGATCGCACAGCAAACGATCTCCTAGACCTACAAAGCCTCGAGAGCAGCTGCGACAAACATCAAAAGCGATACATAACCTGCTCACCTGTGATCACCAATGGAAGTCTGTGGAACGACACACCACAAAACCAAACAGCAGACCAGCTCTTCTTTTCTTCTACGGGTAATGAGATTCATAAGAGCGGCCGCTGCGTAATAATAAAATAGCTGTCGTGCATTGGGGAAAAAAGGCACGTTGAGTCGTTAGAAAAAAAAACACCCACACCTAGATAAATATAAACATATGTGTGACTATTTGTTTACCCAAAGCTTCACGTGATACGTGGGAATTTCGATGGGATTCTCCGTGAAAATTGCACGGACCGTAAAACACAAAGCATAATATATTCAACTTAGACTATGGCTTTTACGTGGTAAAAGACACCTTCTACCTCCACCCTTCACTCTATTCGGCCAAAACAAAGCACATCAAAGAACACATCATCCTTTTAATAGTGCATTGTTGGCCCTATAAATAACAGCCTCCCTACCACTACTCAAGAATAAGCTTGTACTTCGTTTTCGACTTCTCATTTGACTTGACGCAGGTAAAACGAAAAGACGCCTCCAACGTAAGAAAAACAAAGATCATCTTATACGCTGCACACTCCACGAGTTTCTTTGTCGAGAAATATTCTGCCTCGATTCGTGAATCTCACAAAAAAAGATCAGCATTGAGTACTTTCAAAACAATTGATATTGTAAAGAATAATGAGAACGCCATCCTACTCTTTTTTGCGCCGTATATCCCAAAGCAGTATCAAGGTGAATCACTTCACAAAGCGACATTAAGAAATTCACCAGAAATGAACAAGTTCTCGGTTTATGAGAGGGTGGATAGAATAACTTTCCCGGAGAGAGATCTTCTAGTTAATGCCCCAACCCAGCCAAGTCCCTGGGAATCTTACACCTGAGCTAAGAGTAGATTTTTTTTTCCCTAGTTGTGTGGCTCCACAGAATTTCCAACAGCCCTCAATTATCTCTTCGCCGCCCTCACCGCCAAAAACTTCATGCCCTTTGCGCACTTGAAAAAGATGAAACAGCCACTTGCAGGACGGTTGCTCAACTAAATTTTCTGCCCACAGCCTGATAATTCCTTCTCCGTCAGATGCGTATGCTCGGAGTCTCAGCTGCTGCTCTGCCGTAATTTTTTCTTAACGTCTTTATTTTACCACAGAGTTCCAACCAAACTCCACGGATACGCCTGCCCATCACAGACCCACCGCGTGCCACGAAGCCGCGGCAGACATGCGATTCGGAAACAAAGAAAATGGCCGTCTCCGTCGCCTGAGCACAGCCTCAGCATCGCCCTCTCCCCACTACGCTGCGAAGTTCACCCTACAGTCGCCCCCATCATCTTCGCAGCAGCATGGCGCGCCACCCCGCCGTAACTCAGGGCACAAACACCCCTCCATCAACAAGACGGCCAGGCCTCGATAAGATGAATTCGGGCCACGCTGAACACAGGCCCACCACATGAACGGCATTGACGCTTTCACTCTCGCAGGTCGCTCCGACCCTAAGCCAGTCACGGCAAAACCGCTGATATCGATCAGGAATTATTCGATCTGATCTCCCGACGCCGTGGTCGCCTCACCCTGCAATAACCAGTGACGATTCGGCGCTGACAGGGGAGACAATGGCGGCCTGATTGGCGCACAGAGTAAACACCGGATCCCGATTTCAGGCTGGAGCGTGCCCCAAAAAAATGAAATGGCAACATGTATTCAGAGAAGAAATACATTTTCACATGAAATAAGCCTACACAAACCACGTTACCAGCACAGGGTTTTGAGAGGAGCAAAAGAAAAACGAATTTGTGTGGAGCCCACTCGCGTAGAAACACCGGCCCTCACAACCTCTCTTTCATCTTCGGAACATTTTCTTTGTCCTTTCCTTGTCAAAGGGGCCAGAGACAAAAAAAAAAGCAGTACAGGATTAGTATTTGCAGGTGTCGCTTAATTCGAAACCTGCGGCAACCCAACTACAAGCTGCAGGTTGGCAGCGAGAACGCCACACGAGACAATAGAAAAACAGGCTTCATTTCCTTGTGGGAGCGTTTCGTACAAACTAAAACAAGCGGCATAAAAATACTTGTCGTTTAATCGGTTGAGAAAAGTTTGTTAGTGGGGACGCACGGCACAAGACTTAGCAAGAAACACAAATGCACCTACTGCTAAGCTTGGTGGTCTGCTACTTTGGTGAATGCAATAGACGCGTCCCAACGACGGCAATTACCAATATTAGCCACAAATCTAAAAGCTGCGTTTTTTTAAGGGAGTTTACAACCAAATGCAAACCACTGGTAAAGATGAGTGGGGGGAACTGCTAAGAGCACCCCCATCACGACTTGAAATGTCGGAAACCCCTCGTTAAAAAGTTGCGCTTTGGAGGTCACCCAAAAATACACCATGCCGATAGAGACAAAATAAAAATTCCCGCGCTTAGAACAGTGATAAAAAAAATTAGAATAAGGGCCTCTGATGCTGCATCGCCCTCAGTATTTTTCCTACCACTAACTGGGAGGGCCAGAAAGCGCGATGGAGAAGAGCGAAAGGCCAACGAATCGTCGCCAGTTGATAAGCAACCCGAAGTGCGCAAACTTGAGCGAATTAAAATTTTCCCAAACCTCAACCAGCTCCCCCCCTCCAGCGCACTTGCTGGCAGCTACACGGGCAAGGATCAACCATTGCCCTAAAGCGACCCAAGATGCTTTGATTCAATATTCAATCAGGGCGATTTCTCGATGCAGATGTGCGCCAGCAAAGTTCAAAAGTTGATTTCATTTTCTGGTATAATGCCGTCTTCTCGCCACTTGCGGAAGCCACCCCATGGATGTATCAACCGTAGGCGCAGCAAAGTATCAACTCTGCATCTGGACAATGGAAAAATTATTCTCCACTGAGAAAAACCTCTCCTGCTAACACAGATCCATTCTTGTCATGGAATGTGTTCCTCAATACGATGTCCCCAAAGTAAATCAGTCAGCGGTCGCTCATGCATCGGTGCTTTGGTCAAAAAAAAAACTCTGTCCCACAAGCCCTTTTTTTAAGGGAATCCACACCACATTCGTAGCACTGTGGAAAACTGCAAACAGGGCGCACTTCCCACGCAGGAAAACAAATCACACACCTTTCTTCAGCAATCGAAGTACCTTTTTTTTCCAAGCATTTCATCTGAGTGAGTCACTGTGAAAAAAATTTCGCGCCCCGCGTAATAAAAAAATGAGCCGCTTGGACGGTTTAAGAAAAGCTTGTCCCCCCGCCTCCCCATAGCTAGCAATAAAATCCCTCAGCCACATTGGTCTCGAGGCTTCTTTCCCACAGATACCAGCGGAGCTTTCAAGTTGCCAGTTGCCTTCCCCATTTTCGGGGGACAAAAGCATTTCGACTCGACTTACAACCCCCAGGGGAATCGCAGCCGCAGCGGTAGTGGCGCTCTGTCTTGCCGACGCCCTCTGCTTGTGTCTCTTCGAAGAATTGACTTGTGGCGCCAACTAAGACACTGGCTTTGAAAAAAATCTCAAAACATAATGCACAGCATACGAAACTAAACGTCTCAAAACGTGGCTCTGCCCCCAGCGTTGTTCAAAAGATCTGCTGCCAAGGCCCGCAAACCTTAGGATATGCATATGGCCCTGAAGTGCCTGGCAGCCCTGGCTTCCACGAAATCCGGGATACAAAAAAAAACGAAGCCCGCGGCCTTCCCTGGCTTTTGGCGGTTCAAAAACCCGCGCTGTGCGGGTGGCCGCCGCGCGCGTTGGCGGGGCGCGGGTTTTCCCGGGGGCCCCGCGGGGGGCGGCCCCGGCCCCAAGGCCGAAACCACGGGGCGCCCCCGGCGGACAACCCAGACGCCAAACCGACCCCCACCCCTTCGCAAGAACCCGAGAACCCGGCGCGCCGCCGAACATATCCCCGGACACCGACGCCGACCCCCCCGCCGCCCAGAAGCCTCGCACCCTTACAACACAAGAAAAACCCCAGGGATCGCCCGAAAGGCTGGAAAGAAACACGTCGTCCAGAACAAAACGGGCGCATTGGTAAAACAAAGATTCCCCGCCACAGTAACATAAGCCATCGCAGCGTAGCTTTACTGACGGTCCCATTTCCGAGAAATACCAGACAACTTGCGCCCCCGGTGTGGGCAACGCGGGTTTTGGGTGGTCGTACGATTTTCAAAAGGGGCTGCTTTGAAACAAGCCCCCCGCGTACACAGGCGGCCCCGGGTTAAAGGGCCCCTTCGAAGTCGGCCCCCAGCAGCTACAAAGAAACAGTCCCCCAGGGGTCTGCAGCGATGACGTGTTTGTGGGGGGTCATTTTAAGGCGCCCCACGGCCCCCCAGCCCGGCGACCACCAGCCCCGAGGACACCGAACGGCCGACGAAAGAGCCGACGGCAAAAGCCCCCAAACGAAAGCACCGATATGCTTTTTGATTTCAAGACACAAACCCTTTTAATTTTCTCTCATTCTGAAAATTTGCGCCACTTCCACCCCGAGCGATCATTCACAAAAAAAAATATCTAGTGCAGAAAGATAAAGCGTGCCACTGGAATATGGCAGTGGATGCTTCCAAGGATTTTTGTCTGCATAATTCCAGTTTTTCTACCCTTACAGGTGTTTTCTGGTCCTGTGAGAAAAAAAAAACAGCTCGTTAAAGAAATATTCCTTAGTGACAATTTTTTGCGGCGCTGAACGTCAGTATGGGACGTTTTGTCTTTCTGCTAAACCAGCGCCATCCTCCCGACGAAGAATTTTCGCACTGCTCCATTCACCGCGGGAAGCAATCGCGGCCCTCATAGCGCCCTTCCCCCCCCCAAAAAAAAAAATTTGAACCCATCAGTATCTTTAAATCCGACAAGCGACTGTAAGGCGTGTGCTTCGCCATAAAAATTCTGTTCAAGGACATGGTCTTCCCACACACCCAACTGACTCTTCAGCATTTTCCCTATCGTATTCCTTGGGAGCACTTTATGGAAATGTATATCCTGAACCCAGATAAGTCTAGGAAAACAGAGGCCCAATAGGCGCCGTCAAAAACCTCCGACAAAGTTTCTCATCATATGATGTTTTTCGTTTTGAAACCAACACGCATAAAGATACTGGAAACAATTAAGCAGATTCATTGACGAAACACAGAATTTGCTTGATACTTTCCGCTACCGAGAAGTTGAAGATGAGCACTGAGTGAAAAACAGTTGCACGGAAAGGCTCCCTGAGAGATTAAAGCGCGCCACGTCAACCACCCGCATTCCGTTAAGTGAATTGACTTCTATCATCCCCTTTCCCATGCGAAGAAATTGTAGTAGAATCATTGCTTATTTTGTAACGCTGTGCTCTTTTTATTTTTGTGGTGTACCACAAGCTGTGTGTTACACGCCAAGGGGTTTTCAAGGTTGAATGAGATGGGATCAAACACCAACAATGAGAAATTGCGCCGGGCATGGTTCGGCGGCCTTTGTGGTTGATCGGAGTCTCCCTTAGCGTCCTTTTCGGCTTTCCCCACGAAAGCCAGATTGCTGGAGCCGCGTTGCCAGCACGCGGCGTAATGCGTTCCGCACGCCCCGAAAATGCGTGGTAGAGGCAGAATGCTTTTCTTGTGCTATTTTGGCGCGCCGTTGTGTGCAGCGGGTGACTTTCTCGGCCGCCGCGCCGCGAGGCCCCAGCCACCAGCCCCCCGGAGGCCGCCGCCCCGCACGCCGCGAAAAGGGCGAAATCTGAGTCACGGTTCGTGCACCACGCAGAGGCGTGGCATAGTTCTAGGGCTGTAAATCGCCGATTTTTCCGTAAAAGGGCTCGGAAACGCCGTGCAGAAGTTTACGCCCCCCCCCCTCCCGGGCCTAGCGGGGAGCATTGGCGAAGCGCCTCGAATGGTACCACAATAGAGGAAGAGAAAGCAGGGAGAAGACTTGAGACATCGCTGTTGGGAGCTCTATTTCGTTTTTGATCCTCATTATCATCTTGAAAATACAAGACATCCTAAGAGGCAGGCGAAAGGCAATACGATGCTGAGTAGGCGCTTAGGAGTTCTAAAGTAAGCGACTCTGAGTCATTCGACGTGCCCGAAAAACCCGCTTGTAAAAAGAGGGATGTTGGATGACACCAAATCCGCGAGATTACCATGAATGCTGGGTTACATAGAAAAACTAAACCTTTTCGGGGCGCCTTGCGCTCCCAGAAAATTTCTGTCCAATTTGTTGCTAGTAATCCCGTGACTCGCTCCTTTTTTTTCACTTTTTCTTGCTGTTTTTTTTTTGTCATGCCTGACCCTGGGTGCGGTCGGCGAAGGGTGTTTTTACAGATAACCTTAAAAATCGCATGAAGGCCCTTCTAGGTATTTTCAACCCCCCTACAAAAAAAAAAGTCAGGAATAGACAATTTCACCGCAAAGAAATACTAAGAGGGCATCGTCCGACATGGTATGTGGAGTGATCGTTGTGCGAGGGAATTCGCGTTTAGAAAGTGCGGTGGTTGCCGGCCCCCTTTCCCCCTCTTCCATAGAACAGCAAGGCACAAGACGGTCGCGTCCCTGAAGGTGGAAGTGGGACGCTTGGGGATTCAGATCCCATATGCCAAAGGGGGCCGCAAGTCGCAAGGGAACCTTCGGTGTCGAAATAACCGATGCAATCAAAAAAACATTGTTGCTCCAAAAGTGAAGCCCACTGCCTGCACTTGACCGGCGGGTGGGTCGGTTGGGTTTCAGCGGGGCGGTGATGGTCGGCTGTCTTTATTTTCTCCTTTGTGGGGAGGAGGGCTCGTCAGAGCCCGTGATTCATTCCAATGGGCGGGGGTGGCCTCTCCATACTTCGTTGCGGGGATGGGGGATTTTTAACCTTTTTGGCGGTATTCGTTCGCAAAGGAAAACGTAGACTTCGCATTGTACAACCTTTTTTCGCTCTGAATGGCCTCTTTTCCCGTTTTGTCATGTGCTTTTAGTCTGGGAAAGCGACCGCTTTCCGTCACCCACTTCAGGTGTTGTGGCTGGGTTCCTGTAAAAGAGCAATTCGCGTGAGAAAACGCGTGCGGATAACCGGCTTGTTCGCGGTGCCCTGGTGGCGCTGGCTTCTTTCTGGTCGGCGTTTGCGGCCGCCGGCGCGGCTCTTTGGGGTCGGGCTGGGCCTGTTCTTTTGCCCCCGGGGGGTTTGGGTTTCTAGCGCTGCATTTGTGCCGTCCTTTTTTGCGCGTGTGAGGATGGCGTGGTTCGGGCCTCGGATGCTATGTTGTTCGTAGGTGGCGTGTAAGGGGCGGTTTGAATTTTTCCTCTGCAAGCGGGGTTGGCGGGCGCTGTGTCTGGCCGGCCGGCCTTTGTGGGGCTTGCTGGGTAAGGTGGGCGCCGGCGGCCTTTCCCCCACGCCCCCTGGTAGAGCACCCCCCCGGTTTTTACCCATCACCACGCTGGTGGCTGGCGTGCTGTGGGTTTCTTTTCTTTCAAATATGGGTGGGGAAATTCGCACTCCGGACATGTTCGTAGAGAGGCGTAATCTCCTTATGGCGGGGCCCGGGGCTCGCGCTAAATTCAGTCAAGCCGTCCTCCCGCTCATTTGTTTTTGGAATAGGCCGAGACACCGGTACTTAGAAAGTGCCGCGGGCGCTGCCGCGCTGCTCTCGCTACCCTTGTTGGTTCTGGTAGGGTGGTGGTCATGGGCTTTGGTTTTTTTGCGAATGAGGTGGTTGAGCACTGCGTCCGGAGCATCTTTCAGTACAGGAGGCGATGTGTAGCAGCTTTGCCAAAATCTTCCCCTCCGGGGTAAACTCTGCTTTCGTCCAGCGGTGGTGCGCGTATTGCCCTTATTGTGGTCCATTCCGCTTTGATTCTGGGCGGGGCAGTTCCAGGGATCTCGCCTTTTCAACTGAGCGCATCCTTGGGCAGACGGTTGGGGGTTTGATTCGCGCCACTCTTCTGTAGATCGGCGTCGCTGTGCTCAGAAAAAACGCCGCTGGTGCAACGGGGCGCGGCCCGCGGGACCGCGTTTGCGATGGTGTGGGGGTTTGCCTTGCTTGGTGCGGTTGTCACGCCGATTGGGGCGTCGGGGTTGCTAACGTTTGACTTTTCTTTTCCGTCACGGGGTGGGTGCCGTGGGGTGGGTTTTGTGTATTTGGGGGAGCCTCGGGAACAGACAGGCACAACAGAAGGAACGGAATGTTTGCTCGTTTGCTGGGGTAATTGTGAAAGGGAGGGGGGGGATGATATCATCGTGCGGGTTTGGTCGAAGGTGCCGCGGGTGTGTGTCTGTGTGTCACCGGACCTTGATGTTTGGTATGTGCTGTGGAGAATCAGTCCAAAGGAAGAACTCGGTCAAGGTTCCCTCACCTTCGTTTTTTTCATGGAGGGCATCTCCCCCTGCTGAAGCCGACCTCTTCCCCCCCCCCCCATTTCCATCGCTAGTTGATTCACGGGCTTCCTCCGTGATGGGCACGCGAAAACGCACTACACCCCTATCCAAGGCGTGGGGGGGGGGGGCGCCATACCTGTCCTTGGCCAAGCGCAGGCACGTCTTCCGCCCCCGACCTCTCCCACGGCATTCGCGGAAATGAGCGACAAGGGCAGCGTTTACCGCCCCCCCCCCCCCGACCCCAGGGGTGGGCGTTTGCGGGATGCGCGTCGCTTTCTTTCAAATGGGTAGGGGGGGGTGTTGGTGGGGCTTTGGTCCTCAGGGGTGGGGGGGGTTTCGGGTTGCGGCATCCGGCCGCCCCCCCGGGTTTTGCCGGCATGCGGCCCCAGGCCCACCCGGCCCTGGCATGGGGGCCGGAGGTGGCGGGGGGGGGGGTTCGCTGGGCGCGTTCCCCAGGTTCGGCGGCGCGGGAAGGGGGGTCCCCAGCAACGGGTGTTGGGTCGGGCCAGGGCGAGGCACAGGTGACCTGCAGTCGTATGCGCATATGTGCTGCGCGCGTGTTTGCATTCAAGTGGCACGCCGAGTGATACGAAAAGCAAAGCGGAAACTACAGAGGGACAGGCACCACCTCAAAAGCACACGTATACCAACTCAAAACACAATACTCGTACAGATCGGGTGCGTGCAGACGTACTACTTTAGCGCAAGATAGAGCCCAGAAAGAAGCGCCAAAGAGCCAAACGAAGACACTGGCAGCAGGAATTGCTTCCCCCTCCCCCCCTCGAAAAAAAAAAAGAATAACACACGCAGACGAGTTAGTGCCGGTGGTTCTGACGTACTCTCTGTAAGGAAAAGGTAGCGAGAAGAAACAATATACTTATGTACACGATTGAAGAAGCGCGCAACCGGCGTGGGGGCCGCGCGGTTTGGAAGAGTGGTAGCAGACACTCACTCAACCTCCAGTGTAGTGGTTATCGTTCATGTCGAAGACTGACCAGCACCTCTCCGTTTTTAATTTTCTCACAGAGTACACTCCCGGTGCGGATCCTATGGGGGCGGCATGCAGGGGAGGGGAAGGGAAGACGTTGTGCATATGTATCTGGGTCAGAGGTATCAGCCAAGGGAATATGCCTTCCTCATGTACTTTACGCTGAGTTCTTCGCGATGCACGTGTAAACATCTTCCAAAAAAAAGAGGGGAGAGCGCGGGTGCAAAGAAAGAGTGATATATATACACACGCATAAAAGCCAAAGAAACATCGAGAGGAAGACATCAAGAGAGTCTCCCCCCCATTCTTCAACAACAAAGGAAAAAGAACAGCATCCTTCCGTGACACGTTGTTCGTGAGCGCGCGATCGCCGTGGTGAACATCTTCCCTCCCCCCCACCCCATTGTTTCCTTCTCATCTGAAGGGAGGGTCTGGGTTTCGGGAGGACTAAGTGGGTGGGTGGGGAAACGGGATGAAAGACCACAAGACATGTAATCCCAAGAGGGCAACCCAAGCACACATCATCAGAGACACGACCCAGAGAGCCCACGAGAGAGAAAATTTCCTCAGAGCCAAAATAAACGAAAAAAAGAAAGTGTCTTGCGTGGAGCGATGTACGATCTCCACCAGAGAGAAAAAGAGGGGGAAAAAACTAAAAAATGAAGTCCGCCCCCAAAAGACAACTGAATATTTGAGTTAAAAAATGATAGCTTGCAAGGAGGATGGAGAAGGGGGTGGGATGGGGGTGGGGGAGCGCAATGGAAAAAGGTCGATGTGTACGTGTATGTGTCTGCACTTGCGTAAACAAAAAAGAAAAATGAGGGGCAACATTTGAAGGAAGTGCGACTCGTGATCCCATTTCCATTCTTGAGATACACACACACACAATATACACACACACTCGGAGAAGAATAATCAGTGAAAAAGTGAAGAGGGGGAGATGAAAGGAAGGAACATGCAGCGATGCTTACTTGTCTACACGAGTGCACTTCGTGTTGAGTCGGGCGTGGGAAGAAGAGATGATCAGAGGTGGTCAAGAAAGGTGTATGCTGAGCCTATATATTTTTCCAGTACGCTGGGCTGCAAAGAACCCCGCCCCCGCCCCCCCCCCCAAAAAAAAGAGATGGAATAACAATGATCGCCACAGAGGTTCGGGAGCGACAGAGGGCGGGCGATGAGAGGGGAAAAAGCCAACATAGGATGCGCGTATCTTTGTTCGCGTGTCTGCACACTGGGGTAGACGGCGATAGAGGCGCAAAGCTCACAACCCAGCGTGTGCTTTCACAATAGTCGAAAGGCCACTTGTTTCAACTGAGACGGGTTAGGGCGCCCTGCAGATACACAAGAGAAATCAGGCAATGACATTTGAGCAGGGAAGAGAAGGGGGGGGGGGTAAAGAAAAAGAAGAAAAGAGGGCACCGGGATTGAACATTACACGCTGGGAATCATCAAGAAACGAGGTGTGTATGCCAGTCTAACCTCCCCTTTTCTCCCTTCCTCTGTGTGTGTGTGTGTGTGTGTGCAGCCGAAAAGAGCAAACAGCACGGCGTATGACAGCAAAGCACTTCGCATTTGCACATTCTCTTGAGGTGGAGGGGGAAAAGGAGGGTTGAATAGGCTTCTCTTGTCCTTCGCGCACGAGTGTTTTCTGGTCTGTCGCTCACCCCAGTGAGCGCGAAGTCAACAAGGTGCAACACTGTGTTCGTGGTGGGCGGGCAGGCGACATGATTCCAGATGCATCAGTGACGAGGGGGGGAGTTCAGGCCCTTAAATAGCATCGGCAAGAAGTCGACAGCAGCCTGGCGCCACATCTGCCAGCTGTGCGAGCATGCGTAGATACGCCGTTCGCACGCCACGCCGAGTTCCGCGAGGAGCACGTCGTCCGCCTCGAAGATGGCGGTGTGCGTGTCGTCGTCGCTGATGCCGCGGAAGAGTACCTTCATGGCGGCTTGAAAGGCAGCGGGGTCGCGGCGCAGGGTGTCCATGTAGTCACTGTTCGTGCCCGTGAAGCTCCAGCCGGTGTGCGGCAGGCCGGAAAAGATGCCACCGTAGGCGAAGAGGTCATAGCGAGTAATGCAGAGCCTGATGGCGAGCATGGAGGCTAAGGAAACACCGGCTATGGCGCGGTTGTGGCAGTCTGCCTCGGTGCGGTAGTGGCTGTCGATATACGGAATGATGTCATCCGTCAGGTCCTTGCACAGTCTGGCCACATCGCAGGGAAGAAGGCATGCACCATCGATGCGTGGGCTCACGCTGCTCTTCATTACGATGATCATCTCCGTTATTTTGCCGTCAGCGATTAGATTGTCAGCGATGACATTCACTTTTCCCTGTCGTATGGCATTCATCTCGTTCTCAGAGTTGTCGTGCAAGAGGTAGAGCACGGGGTAGCGACGTGTTGCGCTGCCCGCCTTGTGGTACGAGGGAGGCGCGTAGATGAGAACTTCCTCCGTCGTTTCCATTGTGTAGGACGTCACGTAGTTGTGAGCAACCGTCCCGTGCTCTGTGCAGGGTCGGATGGCATAGATACAGAGCTTCGGGTTTGGTGGCGGGACGTCGATGTAGTTTGCCCGCTGGAAACCATGCAGGCAACCTATGCTGAGGTGGGGTGTCAGCACAGAATGGCCATCCACCATGAGAACGACGCACTGGAGCCCGACTGGAGCGGACGTGCTTGTGGCCCACATCCCGTCCTGATGCTTCGTCATGCATACGGGGGTGCCGATGGAGGCCACAGGGACAGCTCCATCTCCGCGGTCTACCAGGCCAACTTTCACAGGGGCAATAGCAACAGAGCTGGCATGGGGAAGGTAGAACTGGTAGTGCACGGTGCCGTTGTCGTCGTCGTTCTTGTAGGTCACCCCTTCCTCGAGGCGAGACCGGAGAAGGAGCTGCCGTTGCTCTGACTGTGCGGGTTCGCTGAGGTGCAGCTCCTGTGAAGCGTGTGTGCGAGGGGGCGGCGTTGCCGACACCACTGCCGTAGTTGGGGAAGCTGCTGTGACAGCGATGGTGGACATGAGCTGTCAATCGGTCAGATAGGGGGTGTCAACAAGCATTCGCGCGTTCGTGTGTGTGTTTCGCAAGGAGGGGGGAGTGAGGCGGAGAGATGTGGATGTCCTACGGTGTCCTTTGAGCACGTTTTAGGTGTTCGAGTTCCCTTCCGGTGTTTTGTTTGGGTACACACGCACAAAAATGATGTGAGGGGTTTGGGCGGTGGCGGTGGTGGTGGTGGGGTGGCAACACCATTATGCGTCTATGAGGGTGTATGTATGGGTGTGCGCACGTTCCTCATAAAACATCCGCCGTCGCCCAGAGAAAATGGAATTGAGGTAGAGGAGATGAAGGAGAGGGGGGGGGGGGATGGTGCATCGAGGGTGGAAAAAAAGCTGCGGTGTGACAGAACAGGATGTAGACAGCAAGAGTCCACGAGGCGTCCGACGTCGTCAACAGAGTGTTGCGGGAAAGCTTATGAGCGTCTGCTTTTTGTTGCGCGGATGCGATAAACCGATCGTATGTCTATCCTTCAACGTAGTGGAGAGAGCTGGTGGGAGGGGTGTGCCGGCGGGCCGGAGAGGAACAGATACGCGCTTGATGGGCAACTAGACGCACAACATGCGGCGACCATCGTTGCACATCTCACTAGAGGGAGTCCCAGATGAAGAAGCGAATGTGTAAACGTGTACGGGGTGGGTGGTGGTGGTGATGTGTTTGGGGGTGGCGCAGGGCGCACAGAGTAAAAGAAGGCGCGTAAAGGAAAGGTGACATTGTGCAATGCCCGTGAGCATCCTGATCAAATTCGCTTCCGCATTTTCGACGCGCCACGACCCGGTGCACCACAGCGAGCGCGTATCTCGCGCAGTTCCGGCCGGTCCTTGACAAGGGCCTCTACTGCTTGTCCTTGCAGCATCCTCACCGCTTCGCGGTACTCGCGCCGCACCAGGGGTGCACCGAAGCTCCAGAGAGAGATCAGGCTGAGGATGAAGTTCGAAAGAGTGATCCACACGGGCAGCCGTTCTGGTTCGTTGCCGTTCAAAAGCAGCGCTTCATAGAAGGCTGGAAAGAAGACAAGGGCAGCAGCGGCTGCACCGGCCTCCAGTGGCTTTCCAGAGAAAAGCATGTAGCACCAGATGCACAACATGCCCGCGTACTGCGTGGAGAGCAGAATCGCCGTCGGTGTCATGATCCACTGCAAGAGTGGCGGATACTGCATGGTGATTTCTTTTGACAACCCCCAAATAGAGTGAGGGTTCACTGTACCCACGTGGATGCGGTGGAGGAGGGAGAGGTCTACTAGTGCCGCCGCGTTCGCTTCCTTGACGGCACGGTGGTGCTGCTGCGCGACCTCCTGCAGCACGTTGCAGACCGTTTGCATCCCCAAGATCCACATCCAGATCGCCATGCAGACGGAGAAGAGTGGCGGGTTTGTCCACTTCGGAATGAGACTCACACCACTGGACTGAAAGCTGACGCGCACAACATTCGCCATTCTTGTTTTCGTGAGAAACGCTGACACGAGAAGAAAGACTCCTGTAACGGCACAGATGCCGCCGAAGAGGATGATGGCATCACTGGCCGCCGCGTAGTATTCCAAGTGCAGGTACGAGAGCGGCTGGGATGCCTCCGCTCCCCGACGCTGCATTTTCTCGGCCTCCCGCAGGCGCAGCTGCTGTTCAATGTCGAGGAACTCCATTTTTCGAGACAGGAGAACACATTACACAGAAGCGTCGGTGCACACCCAAAATGTGTGTGTGCGTGGGGGGTGGGGTGGAGAAAGGGGAGAAGGATGCTGCGCGGTGCAGGAATGAGAGTGTATCATACGTGCGAGCGTACACAGAAATAGTACATGCTCATTTTATTCGAGGTGGAGCCCACTTCCCTTCAACGTTAGACTGTATTAATCGAGGGGAGGGGGGGAGGGGAGGTGAAGGGGAGACAGGGTGAGTGGAAGTGATCAGTGGGTGGGAAGTACCCATAACTGCATCCTTCCACGTGTGTCCCAAAGGAGCGCCGAGCGCTAATAGGGGGCCTCTCGAGTTGCCTTTTTTGCGTTGTTTTCTTCGCATCTCATCACCTCCTAGCGTGTGTGTGTGTGTGCGTGTGTGTGCGTGTCGCCACTGACTCCACCCCCCCTTACGACAGGCACCTCCGGCGCACGTTAAACGATTAAAGTAGGGAAATGAATTCCCATGAACGTGTGGCCTGGAAACGTACGAGGGGATGTCCCGGGAATGAAGGGGTTACTTGGGGGGACAGGTGCCTTCAAGGGAGGATCGCCCTCTTTGCAGAGTGACGCTGTCGAGGCAGGTGGGATACCAAAAACATAGTCGGTGAACTCATCCATGCGTATCAACAAGTACCGCGGCGGCTGTGGCGCATCCGCGTCGGCTTTGTCAAGTTCGCTGATCTGTGCAGCACCAGAGGGGTTGATGTTGCCGCTGTCCGCTTCCATCTCCGCGCGTGACCGCTTGTAGGAGTCCAGTGGCCGCATAGAAGAGGCTAGCGTCCTCGATGCGTCTCTCTTTACTCCCTCCGCCCCGGGTAGAGTGGCGGAAGTGGACTCCGCCCACTCCTGTGCGGGGTCCGAGCCGTAGAGACACAGTTTACGGTAGTCTGCCCATCCCACACGCATCGCTTCCCACTGCAGCTCTTCGTTCCCAATAAGGCGGATGAGCAGGAGAGCCGCGGCGCGTAGATACTTGTGCACATCTTGCACGAGCATAACGCGTACGATGGCGACCGAGGGGCATATTTGCAGGAGGCGGGCGATAAGGCAGATGAAGTAGTTTGCTGTGTGCAGAGGGCCGGCGAGGCCGCCGAGGAAGCGGAGGGTGGTCAACTCTTCTAGCACCCACAGCAGCGGCTTGTTAGTGCAACGCGTCATGGTGTGCGAGTGAAGCACACGATAGCGGGTGGGCGGGTCGAGGGCCGCAATAGCAGCCCGGCCTTTGAGGTTCCATGACATGAGGTGGTGACGGTGGTAGGAATGATAGAGGAGCTGCCAAGGAAAGAGACCAGATACGAGGAGAGACACACACCAACCCAGGCACACAGAGGTCACGCGCACGAACCCGTGTCCGCAATTCAAGGCCGGGTCTGAAGAGATACTCACGGTACGTTCATACTAGCGCCGAGGTGTGTGTGTGTGTGTGTGTGTGTACGCGAGAGGTTGGCGGGGGGAGGGGAGGGGAGGGGGATCGAGAAAAGAGGAAGGCGCAAAATGGAGTGATTGGAGGAAGGCGGGGGGGGTAGACGGCTCACAGATGATACAGCTGTGATGACGTGGCGAGGGTAAGGGGACCGAGAAGTCACACGCCTGCCATTCATGCTTTTTTTTTCTCTACTGTTTTTGTGCCTGATTGTGTCAACGATTTCTCTCTCGCGAAGAGTAAAGCATGCAACGGGCCCTCTGTGCCTTCATGAATTTTTGCACGCGCCTACACCGCCTCGGGGGGGGGGGGAGGGAGGGAGAAGTGAGGGAGGCGGAGCGTTCACAGAGAAAAAAAAAACAAGCAATGGAACACACACTCCCCCAAAAGAAAAACTCTAGGGGATCAAATGGCAGATATACACCCAACTAGCGAACCCACAACGTCATTCGCGGTCAGAAAAGAGAAGCCCCCGTCCCCTCACCAAATTGAGGAATGTCAGGGCATGTGTTGGCGGCGAAAATAGCAGGTTGGCACTTTCCCCCCAAAAAGAAAGAAAGAACACCATCTCCCGACTCTCCCTGTGTTGCCCCCCTTTCTTTTTATTTGTTCCCCCTCACCCACACACAGGAAGCATCAGCAAAACGCCGCCTTAGATGCTCTAGCGCAGCCGCACGAACAGCCACACCGAGGCCGGCACTTGCACCAGCGCTGCCACGTAGGTGAACACGCGAGACCGTGGGGGTACGCGGCCGTCCTCACGTGTGTACTTTAGCCCCACAATTCGAACGGTGAAGAAGCTATGCGCTAGTATCCCATACAACAGGAACACGCTGCTATAGAGAAAACCCGGCGGCAGACACTGCGACATGAGAATACTTAGGCAGAGAAGAGCGTACTTGTACCCGCATAGTGCGAGCAGCTCCAAAAGCGGTGGGCTTGGCACGACACGAAGCGCGTAGCCCAAACCTTTTAGTACAAAAACCTCGAGGACAAACCAGATGCCAATCACCCACGCGGTTGAGATGAGCGACGCGGCCGTGACGGAGTTCGTGGGAGAGTTAGCGCCAAGGATGTAGGCGGCGAGTACAACATAGGTGATAACGCTCATCATAGGGATGTACAGGTCCGATGCGAAGACGTCGTTCAGCGGAAGCGAGGGACTGGCCAAGGTGTTAGAGCAGCTGTCGTGAGCGTGACGCGTCGAGGGCGAGCCAATTGGGTGCATGGAGGTGGGAATACCAGGAGGGCTGCCAAAGACTTGATCTCCAGCTCCCTCGCCGCCGCCACCGCCGCCACCACCACCACCACTACCAAATTCGCTTTCCCCGCCGATCGGGAACTTGTGTATGTAGTTGGTGAGGAAGGGCACTGCGAGCATGATAAGCTTTCGCTTCACGTACGTGTTATCCACCGCGAAGTAGTTGCGAATTGCACGAATAAAAGGCATATAGGAGGCTAGTCCAGCCTCACCTTGCTGGATGTGATGCTGGAGAATGTTCTGCCCATAGCTGAGACCCATCTGAAGCATCATCGCGTTCGGGTCGCTGTGTGCAAAAAAAGCGCTGCCAGCGCCTGGGCCGCCGCCCATGGGCCCGAAGTTAGTAGTTGGGGTTTGCGGGGCGTGCATGGTGCTAGTTTTAAAGAATGACAAGAAAGTAGAGAAGTGGACGGACAACCAAAGGTGCACGCGCAACACTGGTGGGGCAACAGGGCGCAAGGTCGGTTGTGCTGGTGAGGAGAGAACACCTTGTGCCTCTGTGTGTGTGTGTGTGTATATATATATATCACTCTTGCGCACCCGTCGCGTTTGCTGAGCTGTGACTAAGCACCAAACTTAACACATACACCAACAGATCATACCAGATATGGGGAGAGGAGGGTGACGTGGGAGGGGGGCTGTGTTGGAGGAGTCCAGCCGGGAGGGGGGGGGGAACGATAGGATCGTAAAGGAGGACGTGAGACCTGCCCATGTATTGTCAAATGAGACACACGAATACGGGAGTGTTGCTGCGCTTCTACGAGTTCCCCACAAGACCAAAAGTATAGCTCTCACTTAACCCCCCCTCCTCGAATCCCGCGAAGAGCATAGAGACGAAGCAAAGAACTCAGATTGTGTCGGTCAGAAGGCTTTTGTTTTTTTAGACGCTTATCGTTCATCACCCTCCTCCTCGTATTTATGGGGGGGGGGGGAGAAAGGGGGGGTCGCTTGCAACGCGTTGGGCTGAAGAGACCCGTCCTCTTTTTATGATGTCCGCTCACTTAGCGCACAGTACAACAGGGGATGCACGCATCATACATACACCCACGTGCGCACGTACAGAGACCGAGAAGATTGCGTAGCCAGGCATGCGTTCTTATGTCCTTACGCATAGCATCAGAGACGGAGGAAGCAAACGTGGCTTCACGCACTTTCTATATCGAGGGTGTATGCCCTTGACTACTCACACAGACGGCACGATACACAGTAGGTCACTTCTTCTTGTTCACAGAGCAGAGAAATTTGAAGCGCTCAAAGCACTCCTTAGCTGTCTTGCCCTCCACCATATTTGCAATGATCTGATATTTGTCCTTTTCCTTGTAGTCCTTCAAGTCGCGCAGACCCTTCTCCAGTTGCTTCTGCTGCTTCAGAGACCAGTTCTCCACGGACGAGACAGTGGCGCTGGTGGCCGAGCCGTGCGTAGGCAAGGAGGCGGCGGCGGCGGAAGCAGCAGCGGGGTTTCCAGACCCTGAGTTGTGCAGCGCTGAGGTTATCTCGTTTACCTTTGCCATGGCCTGGTCTTCCGTAAAACGGTGGCGCAAAACGTCGCAGATTTTGATCCAGCGGTCCACCGTGCCGGGTGGGTACTTGGCTGTCGCTTTCTGGAGCCGGATGAGGTCGTCCTCCGTCCACTCCTGTCCCAGGTCAGCCGGTGCCTTGGCTGCAGTCTCTTTCTTCTTCGCTGCCGCGTCACTGTCCTGTACCTTCTTCACTGCCTCGCCGTAGCGGTTCACACCACAGCGTTGCTCCATCTTTTGGATGAGGGCGTTGAACCGCATGACCGCCTCCACCTCCTCAGCGCCTTCGATGTCTTTGCTCTGCGGGTCGCTCGAGCGCGGGCCGCGCTCCGTGGGGCAGGCCAATATAACATCCTGCAGCTTCTTTGCCTCGGCCGCGTTGGAAACCTTAGAAAAGATCCACTGAACATTAGGACGGCGCACGCGGTCTGCGAACAGTTTGTTTGTCGGTGTCTCGTCCAGGAGGCCATTCCGACCGAGGAAGTCCAGCACCACCACCTGCGCATCACGCATTGCTTGCTTCTGCTGCTGCTGCGCCGCAATCTCAGCCTCTTCCTTCTCCTTCCGCTTTCGGGTCTCCTCCGCGCGGCGGCGCTCCTCCTCGGCTGCGAGCTGAAGCCTGAACGCCTCCCGTTCGTTCAACTCCTTGAGGCGCTTCTCCTCCTCCTCCTCTCGGCGTCGGCGGAGGCGCGGGTCGTTCTTGCGGGCTCGTTCGACCAAAAGTCGAATGCGTTTTTGCTCTTCTTTGTGGTAGTGGTTCAGCTGTCGCGCATTCTCGCGCTGGTAGTAGCGCTTCTCCTCTCTGCACATACTGTCGTCGATTTCTTCCAGATCCGCCAGATGTGAAAAGTCGCGCCAGCTCTGAAATCCCGCCCAGCGGTCGTAGAAGCGGAGCACTTCGGCGTGCGGCGTCTTGTCTGTGCCGAGGGACGGCATGCCGGGGACGCTGCTCCACTTTTTGTTGCGCTCGAACACCGGGCCAAAAGTCGTGAAAAAAGTGTCCGCCCCAACTGCCTGCTCGCCAGGGATGGTGTCGTCGAACGGGCGTGAGGAGTCGTACGTCTGACGTGCATCTGGGTCACCGAGGATGTCGAAGGCGCGCTGCACCTTTTTGAAAAGCTCATCGGAGTGGTCCTGCTGCTTGTCAGGGTGGGTCTCGAGGCAGCGGCGCCGGTAGGCCGCCTTGATTTGGTCGTCGGTTGCTCCTTCCTGCTGCTCCAGTCTCAGTACCTCGTACCAGTCAGTGAGCATGTCATCGTCTGTCAGCTTCACAAATTTCTTCTTGCGGGAAGAGGATTGGTAACGGGAACCGTCTCCAGACCCGTCGTCGTCGCCGGCATCGTTCAGATCCTTGCCGTCTGCGCCGGCCGCAATGGCGTCAGCCTCCGCCGTGGCCCACTGCTGTGCCGCGACAGGGTCAGCATGTGCTTCCCGCATGCGTGTATCCTCATGACGCAGCTGTGTGGTTAGGGTGACACATTGACAGAACGCCTCTCCTTGCGGAATGATGCGGTACTCCTCAATCCAACGGTTCAGCTGTGGCGGTGCATCGGCTGTCGTGCTCGTCTGCGTCTGCGGCCACTCGAGCACCTTTTCGTTCGATGAAAACACAGGCAGCGCAATCGATAGAATTTGCATGACGGGCACTTGTCTTTGCAGTGGCGGTGGTGGTAGTGGTGATGGTGCTAGGAGGGGGTGGGGAGAATGTGCGTAGGGGTGGGGGTGGGGGTGGGGTGGGTGGGTGGGAGAGACGCGTCCTGGTAGACGTCTGGTGATGATGCTTCGAAGACGGACATACATACACTCATACACAGATGGAGATGTTTTCATATACATGTGTACGCGTGTGCGGCGATGTGGCAGGGGAAGGCAGAAAAAGAGGGAGTATACAGGTTAGGGGCAGCTCAAGAACGATGACGCGACTAGGGTCTGCAGCAGCTTGGCCACATAATGTGCTTTATGCTAAAGGCCTGCACTTCGTAAAACACACGAGGTAGCGTTGCAGTGGTGGGCGACACACGCCAGCTCATCTCGGCCAGGGCCCCCCCCCCCCCCCCCAAAAAAAAACACCTCAGCTGGTGCACGTTATCATCATCCCAGGTAAAGGGGGGGGGGTAGGGGGTGGGGGATACCGCGTGGGGCCACCCAGGAGGGGGGTGGGGGTGGATCCTTGTCCAACGAATACACTCTCCCTCCTCCCCCCGCTCCCCCCAGTCAAGAGAGAGCGTGAGTATATGTGCTCGTACAATGAGGCAGTCGCAAAGTTGCCGCCAACCCATATCCATCCAAACGCCAGCGCCTCACGATCAGCGTTCCCCCCCCTTCCCCCCCTCCCCCTCGTCGTCGTGCCCTCTTTTTTTTTGTCATAGAAACAAAGTGGCGTATTCTCTCGCTTTCAGAGAAGAAAGCAGGAGGAAGGAGAGGGTGGTGGTGGTGGTGGTGGTGTTGCAGGAGGAAGAAACACAGACGAACGCGGGGGTAGGAGGGGGGGGGGAGAGAAGCCCACCAGAGGGTGGCTCAAACCGCAAACATCTTGCAGGACACGCGAGACCAAACAACACCCAGCATCCATCCACTAAGCAAAAAGAAGGCAAAACACCAGCAAAGAGATGTGATACCACCACAGGCACATACACACACACACACACATCATTATTGAAAAAAAAAGAGAACACGATGGAAAATAAAGAAAGGGGGGGCTAAAGCAAAACGCCGAAGACGAACGAGAAAAAAGGCGTGGATGAGGTGTATGTGTACGAAGAGGCAATAAAAACGATAGCTGCACCCGAAAAAAAAAGAAAACACAAACACAAACACACACACACACACAAAAGAGAGAAAGGGAGGGTGAGGGGTGAGAAAAAGCAAGAAATGAAGAGCGGACCCCTCTTTCCTCACATATACAAAAAAAACATAAAAGTGGGTGAGATGGGCGCTGTGTGTGTGTGGTGGTGGTGGTAGTGACGATACCAGCAGACAGACAGGATAGAGGAGAGGGTAAGGCAGCATACGAAAAGCGCAAAAACAGATCACGCACGCATATGTTCCGCACGCAGGGCCATGGTCAGCTAAGCGGGAGGGGTGCAGGCAGAAAGAGTAGAAAGGGGAGAGATACGTACCCCCTAAAAAAAAAGGGCTGTGAGTGGGTGGGTGAGGGGTGAGTTGTCTTCCACATTTCGTGCCCTCTCCCCAACACCTTGATTTGTATGTACATATATGTTAGTTTTGTGTGTGTCCGTGACATCCTCCATTTTTTTGTTTATAGTGGCTTCCGTGAGCAAAGGCGTGTATTTACACGTGCGCATCATCACCATCATCATCATAATCACCATCATCATCATCATCATCATAATCACCATCATCATCACCATCATCATCAAAAAATTAAATTTTTTTGTTGGCAGTGAGCAAGTTTAAAGGATCAAAAACACAACAAGTCGACAAAAAAGGGGGCAGCGGTTTTATTTATGCATTAGAGGCCTTCGTTTTTTTTTGCTGTTTTTTGTTTCGCTTGTCTGTTGTTCTACCTACTCTTTTCTTGAGTTATCTTTCTATTTGTAGGGGGAGGGACACACACACACACACACACATCAAGAGGGAGAAGAGAAAGGCTGCTTCCTCCCCCTCCCCCCTCCCCCCCGCACTGCCACCACCCAAAAGGAAAAGAGCGTTGCAATCTAGAGGTGTGTGTGTGTGTGTGTATGGGGCGGTGAAGAGCAGAGGAAGACACGATCGTGGATGCGGGACGGGGGGAGGGGGGAAGAAGAGGACCGAAAAAGACAAACATATGCTCACAGAAACAAACACACACACATCCCATGAGGAAAGATAGCTAGGCTAAAAGTGCGGAGACACGCTACTGCCGACATGACCCCTCCACGTGTTGGAGCGACAACGACACGCACGTACACAAGCACAGCCGTCAAAGAGTAAAAAAAAGGGAGCCGCGTATGGGGTGTGCGCTGTGAACATATAGACTAACCATAACGGCACACAATATTTTCTTGAGAAGGCCCCCCACCCCCCCTCCCATGCAGGGGTAAGGGGGGGGGGGGCAGGGGGAGGGAAGGGGGGGATGGCACAAAGAACGGTGCCAGAAAAGCAAGAGGACATTCTCAGAACAACAAATGTAAAGAACATCTTCGCCCCCCTCCCCCCCCCTTCCCAAAGTAGCGAGCGATAGCGAGGAGGCGTGCGAAAGAGAGCCACAGAATGGTACACGAGTGATGAAGGAACCGTTGGAGTTGCATGAAGAAAATGGCGCACGCACACCTACCCACATAGAGAAGCGTAGAAAAAAACAAACACCACCCACACACTACCGGAGCCGCAAACAACAGCGACAAAAGAGGCGGAGCCCGTGAGATTGAAGAAGTAATTCACACAGATACATCGAGGCAAAGGCCCACATTGCACAAAACAAAAAGCGAAGACAACCTGGAAAAAAAAGGGGAATGCGGGATCTGCGTGCGGTTGAGGGGGCAAAATCAGTAGGCGGATGTGCTTCCCGGTCTCTTTGGCGCCACTACCACAGCGGGCCCCAGCCAAAGTACATTGTCGTGTAGTTGTCGATGCGCGTCGCCTCGTCAATCAAGAAGCTCACCTGCTCCTCCGGCGTCATTGCCAGAGACTGTGTCCGCACTGCAGTGTCGTCGAAGGCAGTCGACATGTACAAGAGGTCCGGCCGGCGGCAGCTGTCCTGTGTAGTGTTGAAAATGGTCACCTTGTTGCGGTTAATCGCCATCTCCATTCCTCGCAATTTATGACGAATGCGCTCCGCAATGTCCTGCGGAGACCGGCTCTTCTCCATGATATTCTTCATCTTGCCCTTGTACTGAACGATGGGGTCGTGGACGAAGGCGGAGAGCAGCGCCATAATACTATCACGGTTCTTGTGGAGCGTTGTCTGCGTGCGCGTTGCGGAGGCCCGGAAAATGCCGTCCACGCCAAACACCTCCATTGCGTTGGTCAACATGCGTGTCAGGCGGAATGGAATTGTCTCGGGCAGGGCGTGCCTCAACCGACCGACATCAAAGCTGTCCCCAAAGTCGATGTGCACAATCTTGCCCGAGGACATGGAGATAAGGATGTTGCCAAGATGCCGGTCACCGAGGCCAAGCACGTAGCCTACCATGGACATGGTCGCCAACGACACCGTGAAGGCGGTGCGGCGATCGAGCCACTGCTCCGCCGTGTTGGCGCGATGCCACATTGCCCGAGAAACGTCAACAGCCTCACAGTGCTCACTTTGCATCACAAAGTCCAGAATCTCTGAGCGCTGAATAAGGCTAAGCTTGTCCCAATTGCCGAAGGATTCCACGTACGCGCGCAGCACACTCGACTCTTGATGCGTGCGCACATTTGAGATGTTGGTGCGGTAGTTGCAGATGGTGTTGTTGATCGTGTTTGCATTCTCCACCCAGCCCAGCAACCCAACGTTGGAGCTGATTGGGATGACAGGGAAGCGGTGGATGTAGGCGCTGCTGGGCAAGCGAGTGTGGCTCAGCAGCACGTTCACCATGCCAAACAACTGCATTACACGCTCGTCCATACGGATGTCCTCGTTTCCCTTCAGACAGTATGTATAGAGGCAGCCATCCGAACCGTTCAGCTGGATGCGACGCGGCCGCTTCTTCGACGGGATGACGTCCAGTTTGGAACTGAAAGACGCGATTGTCGGATAATGATCGCGGCAGCGGCCGTCATACTCACCGAACACGGCCACGGACAGGTTGCGCAAGTGCAGCAGCGGCTCCATCGCCTTCTGCGGCTCGCGGCCCAGCTTCTCCGCCACGTGCTTTGAGATCTCCTCGATGAGCTGGCTAACCACCCCCGCCGCCTTCTCTCGCTGACCGTTGCGATCGTCCGCCATGACCATCTGCACAAACTGACCAATGTCACCAACGGTAAAGAGAAGGTGGCGCCTGTTAGCATGGAAGATGTCGAGGGTGTTCTGCAGGCGACGGTACACCTCTTCTGGATCCTCCTCATATTCTGCATTTGGGTTCCACGCGGCGGCGACCTGGCTCAGGTTCTCGCGAATCTTCTCGATGGGTATGGCGGATACGTCCACAAGCAGCTTCGCTACCTCCTCGGCCTCGTGGAAGATGCGCTTCGGGCAGTGCTGGATGATGTCCTGTACAATTTCTTGCTTCCGCGCCACAATAACCTTATCCCCGCTGGTGGTGGTGCTGCTGTGGGTGCTGGAGTCTGACATCATCACCACGAGGAGCGGAAACACGGTGGCCTGTGGATGCACCTCGCAGAGAGAGCGCAGGATCATGCCGATAACTTCGCGAATGTTGTGGCTGTCGTTGCTGAGGTGTCCAATCAGCTGTGGAATCGTCTGTACCCAGTGATCGATCGGAATGCGCGATATACTGTCGGCCACCGTTTCCTTTAGCAGGTCCACTCCGTTATGGATCACCCATAGCTGCAGCAGACGCATGACCGCTGGCAGTGCCTCAGGGGAGTCCATACAGCGGCAGATGGCGCCAACAAATCCCTGGTGCGCTGCCTCCACAAAGGTGCGCTGGTCTTCTGGAGAGAGGTTGTGATCACGCTGCTGGATACGGTAGTTCATAAGGCCCCAGCTGTGCCACGCCTCGTAGCTTGACGGGACAGCACGGATGGCTTTGTGGAAATGACCGAGTTCTTCGTCGCGGAAGCCGCGCTGCCAGAAAGAGTCGGCGTGCAGCTCTTGCTTCCACGTGCCGAGCCTCAGCTGCGCGTCACCGTAGCACGTAGCGTTGCTTTCCTCCAGGTCCTTGCCGCAGTCGCGCAGAAACATCTCCATGGACTCAACGGCAACTTGTCGCTTTCCTTGATTCCACAGATGCGTGATGAACCCGACGACCACCTTCGGATTCTTGTCCACCGATGTCAGTGTCGCCGCTGCGATGCCCTCAACGTGCCCTGGAGACACCGGAGATACAACACTCGGACTACTGTCGTCGCTGTTACGTCCGCTAACGGAGCCGTGACGAAGCCAGCGCATGGCCCACTCCGTCAGCTGCGGGTAGCTCGCTTGCCGCGTCTCGCAGAAGTGCAAAATCATGTCCGCCATCTCGCCTGTGTTGAGGACGAGTGAGTGTAGCATCAGGGAGCGCAGGCTCGGCTGCAGGGAGTCTGGTTTCAACAAGCGGAAGCGGTTGTTCCACCGCTCGCATATTTGCTGCCGGCCCTTGGCGGAGTGGCAGTGACAGTAGTCGATCATTTCTTCCATTTCGGTGAAGTGCTGCAGCATCGTCAAGTTCTCGTAGGCGTGGGTGTAGCTGAGCGGGAGAAGGGTGCGAAGGCTCTCGTCAATCACCATTTTTGATTGTGTGATCATGTGGCGCAGATTGTCGTAGGCGCCGCTGCTATTCTCAGTAATGGCCTTCTTCAGCGCCACACCGTTGAGGAAGAAGAGACGCAGTGATGTCGTGTGCCGCTCGGAGGCAGAAAGCCGCTCCGCGAGGTGTTGCACATCGTCCCACCGCCCGAGCAGCCACGCCGCTGTTGCACCGCAGCGCGCGACCGTCGAGGAGACGTACGCCTCCGGCCGTGTATTGACTTGCATGGCTACATCATAGGCTCGATTCCACTCACCGCACAGAGTGAGAGTGCGAACGTAGCCTTCCAGTATGTGCGGTGGTACCGTCATATCGCGCATCGCCTGTTTTGTGATGGACCTGGCATACGTGTGCTGTGCCTTGCTCCACCAGCAAAGCAGCTCGTAGCCGAAACCTGCCTGGTCCTCGCCGCCCTCGTAGCGGATGGCGCGGAATAGCCCAACGACAGAGTCTTGCATTTCGCGTTGGCTGTAGAGCCACGCCAGCGGCCACACCGTCTTGTGGATCACCTCTCGTGGCATCTTTGTGTATCGGTAGAGTTTGAGCATGGCCAACAGACGGTTCTCCAGGTAGCTCATGGCCTTGTCGTACATGCGGGTGCGCTCTGCAGCACGGACAATGTCCTCTGTCGAGAAGAGCATGTTCGGCTGCGCCGGGATATGTGCCCCAGTCGGATACATGTCGGTCTCGTGACTGTCTGTGCTGAAGTCGGTACTTTGAGTGCTAGAGGTGCTCGTGTTGTGGAATTGGGTGGACGACGTCGGCATCTGCGGTCCGTGCAAACCAGGGCGACGCACAACGGAGTTTACAAGGGGCCTGTAGCTTCCCATTACATGTACTCCCGCTACACCCAGCACGTCACCAGGAGGATGGCCGGGGTTGACCGGGTCCACTGCGTTCTCGGTCTTCCCCTCGCTATCGGCTCCGTCAAGCGTGTCCACCGGCGAGCTGCTGCACTGCTCTACCTCCCCGTCAGGGGCCTGTGTCTGTGCCTTCGTCAATGTGATGAAGGGCAGCTGCTTTCGTCTACACCCGGTCTCCTCGTTCTCTTCGCCGTCAAAAGAGGCGAACTCGTACATGTCCACATCGCCGCGAGAGTTCTTGCGGTGTCTGCTGGCGCTGTGATGAGTGCAAACCGGTGCAGTTGAGTCGCCATCGCCTGCTCCGGATCCTGACGTCACCGCCTTATGGCCTTCTGCCTCGGCGCAGTTTTTTGAACTGCGCCGAGGACTAGTCCCCTGCCGTGTTCGTGCTTTTTCCATGTGCAGCTGATTGGCGGGAACGTCGCTGGAGGTTGCAAACTCTCCCTTTGGAGGACCTGCTGACACCGAGTTGCGGCTGCGCAGCGAGACAACGTTGTTTGTGCTGCTTTCCGTGCTGCGCAGAAGAAGTGACCCGTTCTCGGACGAGTTGCTGCGGCGGCGATAATCTGATCGCCGCATCGACCGCACCGCCTCGAGCACCTCCAGCTTTAGGCTCGGCTCGTTGTGGTCGAGGTAGTCGGCGAGCCCCAGGCACTTGCTCGACAGCTCGTGGTCGGAGCAGTTCAGCACGAGGGTCAGCATCTCATTCAACTTCTTTATTTGGTCCGCTGATAGGGACTCGTAAAGGCACTTGAACGATGGCAGGAAGAGCCCACGACGTAGGGGCTCGTGCTTGTCGAGCAGATCCACCATCATGCGGAACGCCGGGTGCGGTGAAACAAGAATGATGTACTTCTGGAACTCGGTGAACCATTCCCGAAGGTTGCTCTCCTTGAGGCGGAAGCCCAGCTCCACATGCTTCATAAAGAGGGCGATTTCTTGTCCCGTTGTGTCGACACAAAGGCTCGGTGACACATCCTCCTCTTCAGCCCTTGCAAAGGTATCCGTCACATTTGTGCGCAGCAGGTATGACCCACTACCCGCTGCAGTGCCACCAATCGTAGTAGAGTCACCAAAGCCGCCGACGAGCGGGCCAGCCACTGAACTTGCTAGAGCTGCCATTCCCAGTACGCCACCAGCCGTGCCTCCGGTGTGGCCAGTCTCTGGCCTCACAGCAAGTATGGAGGAGTTGGCACCGCCGCCGGCAAGGCTCGCGACGTTAGGCGGCGGAATGCCTACACTGCTAAATATTGAGGATCCGGCCGTGCTCGGAATGCGCTCCTCCCCTTCGCCGATGCGGTCACGCAGCATCTTGATTGTGTTCCGGCCGCTGGGGTGCAGCGCCGCCAATACCTTCAGCGATTCCCGCACCCCTGGTGTGGAAAGGCGTGGGCCGAGGTCTTGATTCATCTCGCAGTGCCGTGTGAGGGTGGAGATGCTGTGTAGAAGCGACGAGAAAAACTGCACCGCTTTCAGTTCGCATACAATGTGCACGGCGGCACAGAGGGACTGGCTGCGCACATCCACCAACTGGTCGGACTGCTGCAGAAACTGCAGCAGCATTGGGAATACAACAGGGATGCAGTGCGGGGGAATGTAGCTGGCGTTAAGCACAATCTCCACCACGCGCAGACAAAACTCGCGCGACTCGGTGCGGTCCTGCAGCGCCACGTCCACTAGCCGTGGGTACAGCCACGCCCATGACTCTGACTGCTCCTTGCCGGAGAGCTTGCCGGGTTTCAGCGCGCTCACCACCTCCAGAACAGCGCGGAAGAGGGGGCGGTCTTTCGGGGTCCACAGCTGCTCCAGTAAAACCACGATTTCGGGCAGCATGAGGCGTGCAATACGCTCATGTCGCATGGCGGTAACGGCTGCCAAGACGTGGAGCGCTTCCACTCGCAGAGCTGGGCTATCCGTGACGCGTTTTGTGATTTGTAGCACCGCCCGCACGGCGTGAACGCCGCCGACAAGATCCTTCTTGTCTTGTGTGAAGCGGATGAACTGGAGCAGAGTGCGCAGGGCCTGAGAGCAGACGGCATCAGACAGAGACGCGTCCAGCATGCGACTCAGCGTACGGTATACAATCACCGTGTAATCGTAGGTGAGCTCCAGGTCGGCCTCATCTTGAATGACAACCTCCTCCTTTTTCTTCGCAGGGGTCGCGACAGACTGCGCAGAGGGATCGATCGCACCGAGCTGACCAAATAGCGTCAGCATGCTCAGCGATTCAGCGACAGTGCAGGAGCTGCCGGTATAGACGTGCGTGAGTGCGGCGATCAGCTCCTGCTGTTTGCGCAGATCGGTTGAGGCGCTTGGGATGCACATATCATGCACATACACGAGAACGTTGATGGCAGCATGACTCAGCGTCGGCGAGGGTGATTGCTTCAGTATCTCCACGACTGGGTTGTAGAGCTCTAGGACATCGTCTTGGTACTGCAAGATGTTTTTTTCCTCCTTTGCCAAAGCCTGCAGGATGATCTCGAGCGTCTTGAGGATAAACAGGAGTACCACGTCCGGCACGCTGACTTCTAAGAGACGCTTGCGAAAGGCGTAGAAGATGCGACCGAGGTGGTTGTTGAGCGGGCGGATGCACAGTCGAGTAAAGGTCTGCAAGTCAGCCATGCTGCGCAGCAGCATGCCCACGTCGTTCGTGTACTCGAGGACCACCACACACGACTCGACAGTAACGTACAGGCTTTGCTGCACTGCCACAACAGAGGGGGAGGGCTTGGAGTCTTGCGTGATGGCCACGAGCAGCTCCACTGTTTTCTCACGTACGAGGGTTGTGCTGTTCAGGAAGCTCAAAAGCGAGGAGAGGATGCGCTGCTCAGACAAGAAGGCGCGCAGGTTTGTGGCGTTCGCCAGCAGTGTAATCTCGTACAGCCCACACCGGCGGTCCACCTCCATCAGGACGTTCTTCATATACGCTTCCAATATCTCTGTAACGCGTGTGGAGTACGTAGAGGTTTTGTGTTCCTTCGCGTACCCTATCCACTGCTGTAGGCTCGACACGATCGTCTCGCTACTTTGCTGCCGCACGAGAGGGTCGTCGTGACGCTGGAAGGTGATCACCGAGTTTTTAAGATCATGCAAATGCTGCACCGACGTTACGGGCCGCTCTGCGAACACCTTCAGGGCCACCGTCAGGTCATTCTTGAGCAGTGGAGGTTGTGCGGCTGTGGCAGTTCCGCCACCTGGCGGCGTGTGCGTCAGAGGAGTAAAGGGTGCGCCGACCGACGCGTTGATCGGGGAGTAGCGAAGTGATCCCCCAGCGCCGTAGGGGGCTCCACTGTTTGCGTCTCCGCCGCCGACGGTGTAGGCGCTGCCAGGGCCCAGAAAGCTGTTGCTCCCCAATGGTGGAGGGCGAGTGCTGGCACAGGTTCCCATCGGCGAAGACGGGGGCGGGCTGCTCATGTTGCCCCCACTGCGGTGGATAGCCGCATTCTCGGTTGGCCGGAAGTATTGAGAGAGTTGCCCCGCGGGCCCACCACTCACAGGCGGGCTACACGGCCCTGGGCAAGGGACGCTACCCACTGCAGAGTTCGCCGGGCCACTGACGCTGCCGTCGCCACAGTCGCGGGCGTGGATGGAGGGGATTACTGACTGCTGGGCAGTGGAGGTGGGCAGCTGAGCCGTAGACGGCGGCAGAGCGGCAGCCCCCATTGCGGAGAGCGCGATGGGTTCTTTGAGCACTTTGTCCACCAGCTTGTCTAAAACTGTCTGCACATCGGTGCGCAGATGCGGACATGATGCTTGTATCACCCGAAGCGAGTCGACTAGGGATTGGGTTAAGACGGCGTGGGCAAGAAACGGTAGGCAGTGCTGCACAATGTCGTCGATCGTCAGGGTGTGGTTCGCACTGGCTGTGGAAAAGTTGAAGACCGCTGCGCTGGGCGAGGTAGGGGAGACAGTGGGGGAGCGTATGCCTGGAGACCGCTGTGAGGGTGTTGCAGCCGAGATGGGTAGGACGCTTGGTCGATCGCTGCTGTTGTCGTCGTCGTCGTTCAACGAAAAACACCGCTGGTGCGGTTGGGAGAGGATGGCGGCCGCTACGTTGTCGCGGCTGGAGAGCCGCGAATGTTTACGCGCTTCGCTCAAGGCGGGCGTCACAGTGACGTCTTGATTTCCATTTTGCGTCGTGGGGCTCACGGGTGCGGTCGATGTGGTTGTGCCGTCGACGCGGCGTCCGCCGGCCAGCGCCGGGGATGCCGTGTATCCACTGGCTGATCTTGAGGAGGCGCAGATGGCCGCCATGACAGACCAGCACGCCTCCTGCGTTTCCGAACGGGTGATGTAGCGGTGAAGGATCGACTCCAGGTTAGTGCGATTTGTCGGGTCAAATACACCGTACCCGACGCTGCGAACGAAGGAAGCCACGTTGTGCAGCTCGTGTGCCTTGAAGCGCTCATCGCGCACATTTTTCACGGGCTCCATGATGATGGCGCAGTACGTAGTGCGTCGTGGCATAGAAGAAATGTCTACTAGTGCAATGATCGGCACGAGGTCGCAGACCGCGCTGCGCACCGGAAGTGACTTGGAGACTCGGTGCTGCTCCGTCACTAGCACGCACAGCTGCGGCATAACCTGCCTGTCAATTGCCGAGAGCCCACGGCTGCTGAGGAGCGCGTGCAACGTCTTCAGCGCTGACACCACGTCGCCCTCGTTGTGATGACTCGCGTTCAGCGTCCGCATGCACTCGTCACTGAGGCGCCTATTTTCTAGCACCAGCTCGTTGGGTCGCATGCTGCTTGTGTTTCTGAAGATGGACACGAGACACTCGTAGGCGGCTTTACAGAGAAGCGCGTCGGGGCTGCCCGTGAGGATCATGCCGAGCTGAATCGCTTGCGCACGGGCTGGACCAGAAATATAGCGCGGGTTCACTTCTGCAGTGGCAGCGCAGCCCAACATGACGGAAAAGAATTGGGCGGGGAAGGCCGCTTTAGCCTGCTGCACGCGGCCGTGGAGTTGCAAGAGCGCCTGCTCGCAGCTTTCACGGATTTCTTTTTGGACAAAGGCTTTGAGGGGCGGTTCGGGCCCCGGGTAGCGTGCATCCGCCTCTAGTAGCAGCTTGTAGACCCGCTGCGCCTCTCTGGCGGCCTTTTCATTCCCACTCTGCCGCAGCACCGAAAGACTGCGACAGAGGCGAGTGTACTTGGAGTGAGGGCTCGTGTAGGCGATCGGAATGAGCGCTTCTATGAGGTTCACGGCGAGCAACAAGGAGCGCTCGTTCGACGTCCGTGACAGCTCTATCAAGACATCGCGGATGCGCTGCTCCAGAAACGTATCTCTTGAGAGCGGATCGAAGTTGGCCAGCGCCCGTGCTTCGATGGCGTCAACGGCATCTCGCAGCACTGCCAACGAGTGTGGACTGTCTACAGAGCATTCAAGTTCCCGAAATAGCTGGTTCAGTTCCTCATCATTGGCATCTCTGAGGATGCTGCTGACATTGGCGTTGGGCCCCTCCGATGAGCCAACACCGCCGGCGCCGATTCCATATGTGGCTGTTGTTGCTGCTGCTGCACAAAAGTCCGTGAAATTGGTACGAGTACCACTGAAGAACACCCCCGCAACGGAAGAGCTTGCGTGGGCGGCGGCAGCAGAGTTTGCGCCGGTGATGGCTGGTGCTTCGCGCCCGGAGAGCGCAACGCTCGAGTCTAGTCCATTTCTATTGCTATTCACAACATTGCCGGGATTGGGACCTGGTAGCGGTTGGGGAGACCGCTGTTGTTGCTGCTGTTGCTGCTGCTGTTGGACGCCAGGAGATTGTTGTGAGGCGGAGAGGATTTGTTGTTGCTGGTGATGGCCGGTCTGCTGTGGGCCTGCGGGTTGCGCGAAGCGGGAGCTATAAAAGGTATTACTGTGTACGTTTGCGTGGTTGGTGGCTGCGCCAGCAGAGGCACCTGAGGAGAGGTGCATTCCCGCACCGCTGCCGCCCATGCCGGGCGTGGCCACCCCCGAAGTCCCATGCTGCTGCTGCTGCTGCTGGTGGTGGTGGTGGTGGTGCCTATTACTAGCGTGGGTGGATACCTGCGGGAGAGGGTACTGTGAGTGTTGAGGCGCAGACGACTGGCCACGTCCCGCAGTCCAGTGCATCTGCTGCATTCTCTTTTAAGTTGTGAATTCTCAAGAGTGATGCAGGGAGAGGGGGGAGGGGGGAGAGGAGTCAGTGAGATTTCCGAAAAAGGGCGAGGGGGTGGGGGGTGAGGAGCCAGAGAGCGCTAGGCGGGGCTGCTGTGTTTTCACCACCGACAACGTAAAGAGACACACACACACACACATACACACGGAAAGAAGGAGAGAGGAGGCGCCCACACAAAAAATCTTTTCAAGGTGGAGGCGGCGTGCAACAGAAAGTACCCAAGGGAAAGGGAGGGGAAGGAGGGAGGAAGGGAGGGAGAGGCGGTTCCAATGACAAGACAATCGGAGGAGCCGGCGAGGCAGGTGGACACAAACCCATACACAGAGTGAGATACAGTAGAATATAAGAAAGATGTGATTAGATGGTATTGAAAGATGTGTGCACACACACACACACGAAAAATAGGCAGCGAGTGAGTCGTTTTCAAGATTTACAGAAGGCATAGGAAAAAAACAGAATGGAAAAAAGGAGAGCGCTTGGTGGTGGTGGTGGTGGTGGTGGTGATGCGTGTGTGTGTGTCTCTCTGGGGGGAAAGCACACAAAGAGGTGTGAGGCGTGGAAGAGGAGATAGAGACCCCCCCCCCCACACACACACTGGCGGTCAAGGGCGGGGGTGCGATGAGGCGGAATGGCAGAGGTGAAGAGAGAAAAAATAAATAAAGGGTCTGTGTTTGTACCGGCGCTGTTTTGTCAGCGCTCACACGATTAAATAGGAGCCAAGGGGGGGAGGGCGTGTGGGTTCGCTACTGTGGAGTACACGCGCACACAGAGACACGAATAAAGGGAGGGAGCAAAGCCGATAAGAGAAGACGAGAGTAGTAGTAGTAGTAGTAGTAGTAGTAGCCAACATCCATCACATTACCCTCCACCCCCCCTCCCTCCTCCTCCTCCTCCTCCTCCCCCCCCAAAGCAACACCAGAAAAAAAATACCGGCTATGCCGGATCCCTCCCCTCTCTTCGGCCGACACCACACAGACTTGCTGGCCTGTTTTTATGTCCCACCACTTTGGCTGGTTATTTTTATGGGAGGCCTTATAATTATCGTCGCCGTCGACGACGTTGCGGTTGTCTCGACCTTTTTTTGTTTTTTTCTGATGCCTCTGGAAAATCAGTGCAGTTTACAATCATGCAAATGTCTTTTATATGTTCTTTCTTTTTGTTTGCTTGTGTGTGTGTGTGCGTGTGTGTGTGGAGGGAGGAACGGAGAGGGAGGGAGGGAGGGGGAGTGGGGAGAAGGCAGAGAGGTGCGGTATGGGGTGGGAAGGTGTATTCATTTGTTCCAGCCTATGGGATTCTTTGTATAAAAGGGCAGGCCATGATATCGCTTGCTCAATGCCCACGTTCCATTGCTCGTGAGCAGGGGACACTATAGAGGATGGCAGTCGTTGGGAGAGGTAAGGATGGAGCCACAAGGCTGCGCTTTAGTTGCTCTAATCGCCCCCCCCCTTTCTTCCCCGGGGCTCAGTGCAGAGGTGGATGCATGACAAGACAGATGTCACGTAGCTTTCGCCTGTTATTACAGACGCATATACATACGAAGAGTGCACCAAGACGACGCAGTGACTTACATCCCCCAGTTTTTTTTTTACCTTTTTTTTTTTAAATACTTGAAAACAACAACAATAAGGGTCGCTATACTCGCTTGAGCGTTCTAGTTTGCAGCAAGAGTTGAGAGGTGGGTGGGAGGGGGGAGAGAGAGAGAGAGAAAAAAAAAAGATGACGATGGATCTCTCAAACTGAACAATTACACATACCAAGTTTAGCCTTAGTAGAGGTCTGCCTTTCATACAGCCGTGCCCAACTGGAGGCGCCATAGAGTGTCACCTGAACGCACGTTCGCTAGTGTGCACCTGCATTTTTTTTTTTTTGCGTGGTGCACGTGACAGACAGCCGCCGACGTGATCCATTCGAAGAGAAGGAAGGGGGGAGACGTGCCATGGAGATTGAAGTGATGTCTACAGTCGCGGTGATGGTGGGGCTGAGCATGACAGGTTGGCGGTTGCAGTGACAGCCGCATCTCTATAGAACTCCCCCCTAAAGAAGCCCAGAACAACAACAAGAAGGGGATAAGCAAAGAAAAAAAAAACGGAAAAAAATCGATCCTCCTCCTTTCCTTTCAAACCGGGAAGGAAGAAAAAAACATGAGCGTCTAAAAAGGGGAGAGGTAAAAACGATACAGGAAGCCGATAAAGAAAAGAAAAAAAAGAGAAGGGGGAGGGATGGGAGAGCGTATAGAGTAGCATCCACCCACCCACCCACATAGGGGTAAGTGCTTGCTTGCTTTTTCTTCCCTCTTCCTCCCCCCTCCTCCCCTCTCCCCCCCTCTCTCTCTCTCGCTTTGCCCTTTCCAAAGCCTGGCAGCACTGTCCAGTAAATAACCAACGAAAATCTAAACAACAACGACACACACACACACACACACACACACACACACACACACACACACACACACACACACACACCGGCACATCATTACTACCGACAACAACAACTCAAAAAAGTATACCAACAAAACTACCAGCGATAAAAGAAAACGCACAAAGGCATCTATATGTGTACATATGTGTGTGTGTGTGCGTGTGTATGCTGGCGAGTGGAGCTGTCTATTACAGCACAGCACAAGAAAGCAAAGAGGAGCGGCAGGTAGCGATGACAGCGCATGCCACATTCGCCCATTGTCTAATGATTTCCTCCTTTCCCCCTCTCTCTCTGTCGGGTATGCAAATATATATATATATATATATATATAAATAAATACATATATATATATGTGACGGGGGAGAGGGGGGTAGAGGGGGGGGGAGGGGAGGGGGGGAAGAAAACCAAATCAACGGAGAGGTCAACTTTCAATGATCAATCCACGTCATCCCATGTGCTGCGTGGGCCTGCGCGCCCGCCGTCCACATTGCGGCTCTTTTTCCTCAACTTCTGAGGGGCGCGTGTTTTATTTCGATGGTGACTTCGGTGCGTATGGGCTTTGGTCGACGCCTTCAGCTCGCTGCTTTTGGCCATTCCCTTTGCGTCCTCGGGCCTCACTTGGGAGGGTGAGTGACTAGCAGGCAATGAGATTGCATCGCTCTGCGCTCCCGTGGACGCCTTGTGTGTGTGTGTGTGGCGCGTCTGACGAGCCCCTCCTGGCGTGGGCCTTGGAGTCGGCGGATGTGATGCGTTTATAGAAACCATGATATTCAACTCGGTCTCGTGCTTCTCTGGCTTCGAAGGGGAGGTTGCACCCCAAGTACTATCCAACGGAGCTTCAGTCATGCGGTGCTTCCCATTAATGGGTGGGGTCCTCGGCGTTGGCGTGCCAGAGCTGGCCTCTTCGTCCATTATCCCCTGGTTTTTGTGACTCGACTGGGGGTTATTGGACTTCGGATTTTCTGGACTCTCGGATCGTGGTGTCGCGTGGTGCTTTGAGTCCTCCTCTTTCCCCACATCATCGGTCTTCGTTGAAGACCGGGCGCGCTTGGAGAAGAGGCCGTTCTTCTTGGCGTCGGCGGACTTCTTTCTCTTGGGAGAGACCTTTTGCTTCTCCTCGACGTCTTGATTTTTTTTCGCCTTCGAGGAGCCGAAGATCCTTCGGAAGAAGCCCTTCTTCTTCTCCTTCTTCTTCTTCGCATCGTCCTTGGTGTCACGGACATCTCTCCCCTTCTTGTCCTTGACGCCCGAAGTGTCATTCGAGCGGCAGCTAAATAGATTGAAAAAGCCACGCTTCTTCTTTTCTTTGTTTGCCTTGACGTCGTCCTTCACGTCACCGCCCTTTCTTTTTCCCTTCGCGCCCGAAGGCGTGCGCCGCTGTCGTGACGACGCGTTGATAGGTTCCTCTTCGTCGATGACGCTCCCGCGGTTCTTAGCTCGAGACTTGGCGATCCGTGCCGTCTCCTTACCTTCCTCGTCACTGCTGTCGTCGCTCTCGTTACTTTCAGGGTCCAAGCCATCCTGGGACGCCGGCGCCGCGGATGCCTTTTTAAGCGCCTTGGCGCTGCGCTTCTTCGCGACAGCCGCGTTTTGCACCTCAGAAACGTTGGATTCGGCACTGCCCTCTTCCTCCTCGGCATCACGGAGGCTTCTGGCGGCTGCACCGCTGCGGTGATGGTTGTGACGATGTTTCTTCTTCGCCTCTTTCAAAGGTTCATGGTGCCTGCGGCGCGTGTGACTGTCGAGGGTCGAGGCCAAGTCGTCACTGGCATCTTCCGAGTCGGTGGAGCTTGAAGAGTAGGAGGCGAATGGGGTTCCCTCGCCATCTGGGGCAGCGCTTGTTACCGGTTCGTTCCGCGCCTCGCTCTCTTCGCTGTCCGACTCAGTCGCTTTGGGCTCGATAAAGCCGTCGAGATCGGTCTTGGTTCCGTAGTGACCACGCGCCTTGGCCTTCCTCGAGGCCTTGAAGGTGCCTTCGGTGTAGGGCTCGCCATGCTCATATACACTTTTTTTGTGGTTTTTGCCGGTCGCGGCGTGATGCTCGTTCGCGCAATCCTCGCCATCTGTTCCCCTGTGAGCTCTGTCTGAGTTTTTGTTGTGGCGATGTCGACTTACGCGTTCCGGCGTCACAGCACTACGGTTTTCTTTGCTGCCATGACGATGATGCGAATGGCTGCGGCGCGCAGAGTGCTTCCTCTGGTTCCTCGGCTCCGTGCGGCCCTGGGTGCCTGACCACACGGATTCGCTGAAGTCTCTGTTATAGTCTCTCTTGGCGTTCACACCGGCTTTTGGGGTGCCGTACAGAATGTCGTGCAAAGTGTAACCGTGACCACTGCCGTCAATCAAGTCAATGCGTGGTTCCTCTTCATCCTCCTCGTCTTCCTCCACCTCCTCTTCATAGAACTCTTCGTAGTACTCGTAGTCCTCCTCACTACCACTACCACTGTAGCTGTAACTGTAGCTGTAGCTGTCTTCGTCCGAGTAGCTGCTCTCCGTATCAGCCTCACGCGCGTCCTTGTCGTCCTCGTCAGAGCGCTCCTCACACTCCACCACCGCTTCGCCCCGTATATCGATACGACGGCCGCGGCGCGCGCGGTTCCCGTTTTCGTTCGCCACCGCTGCGGCAGCACCCCAGCGACGCTTCCGCCGCGCGTGTTCTTCCTCGTCGCTCCTCTGCAGCGAATGGTCAACCACTGCGACAATACCAGCGGCTGCCAGGGAGCCAGATTGAGCAGCCGCATGTCCACGTTGGCTACCGAGGACTTCTTGGTGGCGGGCTCCCGCGGGGCCTTGCACAGCGGAGTACTTTGTGCCTGTGCTGAGGATCGGCGGGTGGGCGGTGGAGAATGATGGCGCATTGGCCGCAGCGCTGTGCGGAATCGCGTAGCTGTCAGAGAAGGCGTAAAGCACACTCGCGTTGGCCGGTGGTGGAGTTGAGGGGTGCGGAGATTCTTGGGTGTATGTTGCCCAGCCGTAAGTGCCAGAGCGACCTGGACCGCCGGGTCCAGTGAAGTTGCTGCGTGGTGTCGGCGTGGTGGTCTCCAGAGTCTGCGAAGAGTCCCCAGGAAAGGCGGCACTCGTATTCGCAGATTCAGGCTGGCGTAGTAGTTGGGCCGGGACGGTTGCACGCGGCGTTCCGCTGCCCAAGGTGAATGAAGGTCCTGGATGCGAGGTGGGACGTGTCCAGTTCACCACGGGGGGCCCAGCCTCATCACTTAGCGCTCTGCGGCTATCCGTGACTGTGGCGGCTGCAGCATCAGCGAGGATACCGTTTTTCCAGTGCGAGCAAGATCTGACCACGCTTGTGGAGGTGTTCTTGCTGCTTGACGTGGTCAGACTCGGTTCACCTGCCTGCTGCTCATCGTACGTGTTGGTCATCTCTTCGTCCATGGCTTCGAGAGACTCACGCTTGCCGGGTTTGAGATCACCGTTGAGCGACTCGGTGATATTATGCTGGTTAATGGTGAACCGCACACCAGCAGCTGAAGCAGACGAGGCGTTTTGACTTACGTGTTCATCTGTCTGCATGAAGGTGCTGCTGTCCGTTGTGATGTTCATCCCTCTGGAGGTCTGATGGGTTCGCTAGAGAAATCTCAGCGCAGAGGGCCGCCACGGCGTGTGGGCGGAGGAAACGTATGGGAGATCGAGAGAAAAGAATACACACACACACTCGCACAGACCGGCAATGCACGAGAAAACCACGGGTATATATTTTTTCGTGTGTGTGTGTGTGAGTTAGTCCTTCACTCTATCCACTAAAAAAGGTTGAACACAAAAGCAACAACAACAAAATCACAAGCAAGAAAGAGGAAGGCGATGCCCACGCACTGGAGGAGGGGTGGGTAGGAGATGAGGTAGAAGCAAACCAGAAAGAGAGGGGTTTTATGCACAACCGCCTACCCATATCGCAATGCTCCTCTGTAGGGGGTGAGGGAGGGAGGGAGGGGGATCGTGGTAGAGGAGAGCCACAACGTGCCCCAATGATGGTGATTACTTGGATTGTTAGATTGTCGACAGACAAGAGACGAGGTTTAACTTTCTGAGAGGAACCGTAGAGTTCCCTTTGTTTTTCCTCCATGTTTGACAAATTATTGCGTTTTGCTTGACCGTGTGCATGTGCGCGGGAATAGGTTTACTCGCTGCTCCGTGCGTGCTATATTAGTGCGTCGGGCCTTTTTCTTTTTTTGGACATGTAAGAGGGAGGAGCGAGGCAGAGCGAGGCCGCGCGCTTATTGGCTCCTGCGGCTCTTTTAGGTCTCCTCCAGGCCGAGACGCGTGATGCGATGACTGCGCTCCGCGCCACCCACGCCTCCGTCCATATCGCCCCCCCTCCCCTCCCCTCCCCCTTTGGTGGTCATCGTTTGGCTTTCACTGCCTTTGATTTCTTGCGCTTCTCGTCTTCCGTTGCATTGCTGGGTGGTGTGGTGGCGTGCAGCTGATGATGCACTCTCGAGCACACCTGCTCCATCACCTCCCACGTGAGAGTTGAAAAGAATGGGGGATGGTGCGACTTCGCCGTCACTTGCTCGGCGCTGTCGTGCCGAGAACCAGGTGGAAGCACTAACACCAACTCCCACTCCTTCCCCACAGGGCCGCTTGTCAAGGGGGACGCCTCAGGACCGGCACCTACTGCAGATTGACGCTGCAGGCGCTCATTATCTTTGAGTGGTCTATCTCGAGGTGATGCGTGGACGGATGTGGATCGCGACGCTTCCTGTGAGATGGGACGACGACGCGTCCACGTTGTCGTGGTCGCAGTAGGCCTGTCACCCTGCGAGCGTTTGGGATGGCTAGTATTACCACTTGTAGGGCTGTCGTCACCGGTATGCGCATCGTAGCCTTCGCGCTCCAGGCTGCCACCACTTTGGGCGGAGTTCGGTCTCGGTGATGACAGAGAGGCCGAGGATGAGAACGAGGAAGAGCTCAGGAAGATATTTTTGCGTCGACTATGCAGCTGGTCGAGGTTTTCCATTTGTGATGAAGACCCCGCCAACTCCAACAAAGGAGACCGATGACCCACACTGCCTGCTTCTCTCGAATCCTGCCCGTGAGCCTCAGTACTTCTCTCCTCTTCCTCTTCTTCGTCTTCAAACACAAAGCGTACTTCGAGGTTTAGCTCCATGCCAGCCAGCTCGTGGAGCGTGTATGCGAGAGCGGTTACATAGCACTTGTCCATCAAGGACAGAGCTTGTGTGGCGGCGGTCTTGGTGGGGCTTTGTGTGGAGGACCATGCCTCTCGTTCTGCATCGCTGAAGAAGACGGCGCTGATAAATTTCTTCCAGGTGTAGCGAGTCCGGGGTGCGGTCGTGCCGGCGTGCCCAAGTGAGGATGAAGAGGCCTGAGGGGTGTGACACTGCACGAGGTCGAATTTTGCTGGGGTAGAGCCCCCAGACGGCTTCACCAGGGCCTGCGGAAGAAGCGGACTGCTCAGCATTCCCTGCAGGCAAACCAGCAACCACCGCATCAGCGGGGAAGGCGGAGGTGTGTCGTGGTGGTGAGGCGCCAGGGCTCCATCAACATCTCTAGGATGATGCTTGCGACTGGCGTGCTGCGCGACCTTCGGCGGCAGACGCCTCCAGTAGCGCTGAAGACGCGTTTCCAGGAGTGACACGGTGAGGCGTTCCGTGAGCTCACGCCGACACCATTGCAGTGCCTCGTGCGAGAGGTGTTGCAGGTTGATGTAGATCGTGCTGGCTTTCGGTGCACCACCCGGGCACGGCCGAATCTCTGCAGTCGCGTCAGGGCAGCCACCCTCACTGCCGCCCGGCTCCAAGGGTGATGCCACACCTACGGCGGCGCCGCTGATCGGATGAGGGGGGGAGGATACGCAGAGGTGCAGGGCCGCGCAAGGGCTGAGCGCGTACTCCAACTTCAGTGCTAACGTGTCGAGTGGGCACACCACAGACGTCGTCCATGAGGGCTTTGGCGCAGGCGGTGAGGGGAGGGGCGCCCACGCACGAACGGAGGGGAAGGTGTGCATCAGTTCCATTGTGGATCTCCCGATGTCCCTGAGAAGCAGCAGCAGATCGTGCCGTGAGGGGTGGCCGCTGCTGTTGTTGTTCCGGGCGCTGCCCTCCCCCATCAGGATGGGGTACACAGGGGTGATTTGACCACTGAGCAGCGTGTGGGCAATCAAAAGAAATGCGAACGGGTGCCGCCCTGACCCGCCATGCGATGCAATAGAGGCAACCGCGGGGTGGCCTACGGCTGCTGAGAAGAGAGTCCATCGAAGCAGCGCTTCTCTTTGTGCCAATGTGAACGTCGCCGTTGGGTCTTCTAGCCCGGGGCTGGCCAGAGGGTTTGTGGGGATAGTCGCAGCACCGCTGATGTCCTCTTTTGTGCCTACAAATGCATGCAATTCTAAGAGGATAGTGGTCATTTTTTGCAACTCGCTGGAAAAAGTGTGGGTTGGCGTGCCAAGTGCGGAGGAGCACGATCTAGCTCCCGTCAGCAGCCCCAGCAAGTCTCCGAGACGCTCGGCGCACTGGCTCAGCGGCGAAAGGATGTCTGCATCGCGCGCCTCGTAGACTTCGCTGTGTGCCATTTCCACCATGTCCGCTTTCGCTAGAGAGCGGCACCGGCGCAGGGCCACGAAGTAGTCTGTCAGCGTTTCCTTCTTGCCTCCCTCGCTCCTGAGTCCGAGCAGTTTCCAAACGAGGCCCACATCAGCTACTGCAACTGCAGTCGCCTTCTTCACCAGTACTGACCCTACGCATCCAAAGACAATATGCCAGCAGTACTGAAGAATTTTTTCCTCGCTTTCCCGGTCTCCCATGACTACCTCGCAAAGGTCCGGATCGGTGGCGAAGCAGGAGAGAAGCCGCAGGCGAAGGGAGGAGACGAAGGCGGCCGCGGCATGTACGGCGTGGGTAAAGGTGTGAGCCGCTGCGAACGGTTCGAGAGCGGCGGCCACGGCGCTGAGCGGGGGTCGCAGTGAGGTCCTTACTGTGCTTCGTTTCGAGCAGGCGGCTCTGGTGTAGCCGCTGGACTGGGGTGTGCCTAGACGTGAGGTGGTGGGTGGGGGGTGACGATGCGTGGCGCCGTCTGCCAGTCCCGCGTGGAGGCAACCAGCATAGCTGAGGCTACCCTGCGTGCCAGTCGAAGATTCAATGGGGTCTCTTAGATGCGCCATCGCACACCAGGAGTGGGCCGGGCACCACGGATACCCCATGGACGACGTCGCGGACGATGACAAGGCGACAGTCACCGCGTTCTCGAGGCGCTGAAGGAGCCCCGGCATCGCATTTTGCAGTGTTGAAGGTGCTGCGGGCTTGGAGGAGGGTGTCGTTGCTTTTTCTTTTGCTGCGGTTCCGATTTCCAGGTTCGTACCATACATAAACGCAAAGGTTGCCTGGAATGTGCGGAGTGCCACGTCAAATTCTGGACAGGTGACAAAGTTGTCCATCACACTACACGCCCGTCGCCAAAGCCGTACCTTGCGCGATGGGGAGGCGTCCGAGGCTGCCAGTTGGTCCCCTACAGGCTCGTTGCTGATCGCCCCACCAGACTCTTCAGCGTCGAGCGGCAGTGAAGGACTTTGGCGCGTGACAACGTTGTCCACATCGCGGAAGAGTGGTTCCCACATGCCGCTAAGCGCCGCAGCAGATTGTCGCAGTTTTGCCGCCGGGAAGGATCCCCCTCCGCTGCCATAGGCATTACACCCACTGTTGTCATCCGCGTCGCTGTTGCTCCAGCAGGCACCCTGAAGCGAAAAAAAAGAGGACGAGAGCGTCGGTGGAGGTGGGGAGGAGGCAGTGTCTGCTGGTTCGAAGTCCGTGGGACAAATCACCCCTGCACTGGAAACGGGCAGGAGAACGATGTTCGCCGTCCCCTGCTCTTGATGTTCAGAGGCGGCCGCAGTTGCAGCTGGATTCGTGTTGCATTGGTCGTGGCGGGGCCATGTACCACACACGACTACTCCTGTCGCTTCACTGCCTTGAGCGCCGTGATAGGTTCCTGGCCCACAGCGCTTCCCACTCATGTATTGCCCTAAGAAGAGCGAGCGCCAAGGGTAGTGCGGTGGTACTGTGCCTACAGTGGGGTCAGTGAGCCGCTCGGCGGCTGCACCGAAGCCGTGCGGAAGGCCGGCTGACCACTGACCGCAGTACTGCCAGCAAAGAGACGGCGGTGAAGGTGTCGAGTACCTCAGTGACGCCGCCGCCGCCGCCGCAGCGGAGGTCTCAGGCACCCATATGGGGGGCTGAAAGGAGCCCCCAAGCGCAGATACGGTCCGCACAGGTGATGCGGAGGGAGCGTCTGAGCGCACTGGGCCGCTGTCTGCTCGAAAGTGTGCTTCGCCAAAACAATTCGGGAGGAACACCACGTGGTTCACCCAGCCCAATCCACGGAAGGCGTCGGAGGAGGCAGCGCGGTCTGACGGGGGCTGAGGGCGGGGGACAGGAAGACCGATATAGTGCGCGCCTGCCGCTGCCTTCGCCGTGAGAGAGGCGGCGGAGCTTCCCATGCATGCCTCCATCTTAGCCAAGAGCCTCTTGCTTGCCACCGTCGCCAGCATCAAGGAACCCATGTACGCCTGAGTCACCTTTATCGACCACGTTCCCGACGGTGCGCAGCAAGAACATTGGCACGCTTCATTCGCTTTGGTAACACTCTTGGTTGTGATGTGCGCTCGCCGCGGGCGTAGACTATTGAGTGTGGAGGGCGGTGCTGGTGGTGCTGCGGGTGGTGGTGTCCACACGTGCGCGTCTACATTCCAGAGCGTCGGTGCCGGAGGCTCCTCAGACCTTGCATGTGACGCGATGGACAACGGCGCCACCAGAGACGGCACGTCCTCTGACCAGTTGCATTCCAATACCAGTCGCCCGTACGCCGTGAGACGACCTCGTCCATGACGCTTTCCATTCACGAAGGAGCCTTCGTAGACAACCAAAGACAGCAGCAGGAGGTGCGGCACCGGAGGCGCAGCGAGTTTTGCTCCGGCGTCAGTGGAAGTGAGGCCGTCCTCGGATACTGTGGTGGTCTCAATCTCGGTGAGTGGGGGGCAGTAGGCCGTGGGTATGAGGTCTGGAGGGAGAAAGGGAGAGGCAATGGGCACAGCTGAGCGCGAGGGATCGGGGTTAATCGCTTCGCTCGTGGAGCCCCCAGCGAGGTTGGCATAACCGCCATTCTTGGGCTTGCAGTAGAGCAAGTAAGTCATGACACCGTCCCCATGCGGTACCACATTCTCAGCGGCAGCGTCGTCCGCTGAAGTCCTTGTCGTTTCCAACGCATGCGCGGATGAGGCGGTTGACGGTGTGAAAGGGTATAGCAGGGATTCCACAAGGCGGGCACCCACCGACTTTTCTCCTGCTTCAGTGCTGCCAGGGGCGGCGATGGTGCCAGAGAAGGATGAGGACACCGAGGGCGAGGGCGGTGCATTTTCCCGTCGCAGAGCGGCCTTGGTATGTGGGGCTTCTTTCACTGGAGACTTCAACATCGCCTCGCCCGTGTACCGGCACTGCTGGCGTACCCAGTCTATTTTTCTCCAGTCCACGCCACCACCCCTGGCACCGGTGGTGGTGGTGGTGGTGGTACTGCTGCTGCTGCTGCTGCCCGAGGCGATGCCGGCATTCACTCCGGTATACCGTTCCTTGAGTGCCGCTGCGGCCATGGTGGATGTCAACAAGTTGCGCTGGCCCTCCTCACTCAGCTCCTCGAGGCAGCTGGTGTTGGTGCCTCTGCTGCCTCCGCTTGTGTCTGCACCGCTGCGCATAGGGAGGTAGAGAGATGGATTGGCGTAATGGAGCAGCGACGCCCCGGAGGAGAACAAAAACTGCTGTGCCGCCTGAAGGGATGAGTCACTTCTCTCGTTGGCAGAGAGGGTACGTGGCGAGGCCGGTAGGGGTGGCGGCGATGCTGGCCTCGCCGTTTCTGCTGTTGACGAAGATGGCTGGGAGGCAAAGGCTGTAGAAGAAGGGAGCAGGTTCAATGAGTGGCTGCCCGCGACCGCAGTCACTTGCTCCACAGCGCGCGGTCGTGGTGCTCGTAAGCCGGCGATCGGAGGCCCAGGCACAGATTTGCAGGGTAGCTTGGCGTAGGTCACATACCGAACTTGGGGCAGCGAGGTGCGATTGCCCTTGTCCGTGGGTGCCATTCCGCTCACCGCCAAGCAAGCGTTCTCCTCTACATCACCATCAGGACGCTGCGGCGTGGGCGACGCAGACGCCATGCGAGCTGCACAGAGGACCGAGGCAAAAAAGGGATGGGCCAGTTTCCGAGAGCGTGTTCCGGAAAGAGCGCGTGCATGTAGGCAATATATCCGGGCACCCCAATGCACTCCTCCTTCCCCGTACTCCCTTGTTATTATGTACACCTTCCAGCAGCACCGTAGAGGGGGACCACGTGGGGTGTGGGGTCGCGGTCTGCGCTTTTTTTTTTGTTCGCCCCCCTCCTCGATTTCTTTGTGTGTGTGTGTGTGTGTCTCCAGCCTCCGCACGCGCACAGAGATGATGATGATGATGATGATAAATGTGATGTGGGTGGGAGATACAGACGGGTAGAGCCACACACAGTCACACACATTCAACAGAGAACAAGCAAAGGCAAGAATGGAGGGAGGGTGGCATGTATGTAGGAATGCATATGAGGTGCGCCCCCTTCGGCATGGAAGTTGTGGTGCTGTGTGACGACGACCGAGTCAGTATCGCAGTTGGAGGGGTGGGGGAGGGGGGGATGCTCGATACACTTTTAAAGGGATGGTGGTGGTGGGAGATGCGAGGCACGAAAGTATTTTGGGGCGGGGGAGAGGGAGAGAGAGTTGCCAGCAGAGAAGTCGGCATCGCTGTAGCACCCGTGAACGGCGACTGAAGAGCGCACGCTAAACCACTTTCCTCCTCGCGTGTTACTGGCCCACCTCGGGGGTTACTTTGGTCCCTGCGTCTCTTTACAGATACTGTGTCGCTCTCCCGCGCATCACACAAAGGCGAGGGAGGAAGGCCGCCTGCGACAGCTGAAGGTTCTGTGTGTGTGTGTGCGTGTGTGTGGATGTTCTTCTCTACCTTCCAGTACTCTCGTTGTATTGAAAACAAAAAAAGAAATCGGTCTATGCGGCATACAGGGCAGGGGGACAGGTCCACACACACATGGAGGTCGAATCTCGCCCGTTAAAGATAGGCGCAGGGTCACGGAAACGCAACAGCCCCCAAAACAGAGGGAGAAAACACGATTTGATGGGGAGGAGGAGGAGGAGGAGGAGGAGAGGTGGGCAGACGGGCATGCGACACAGGCGGTGCTTTAGAGATGCACACTTCTGTACGTAAGGGCAGAGGGCGGCGTCTCTCTTTAGAGTCACTATGCAGTCGCAGTCCGCGTTGAGGCTGCGGACGAGGTGAGCAAGCATCCAAAACCAATAAGATCTTCCAGCGCCCCTACCGGGTGTCCAGCGACGCTGTCACGCAACACGCCCGCTTTGCGGGCCCGGCACCACCACCGCCGGAATACGTTAAAGCGATCCTCTTGCGTCGAGAGCGCGCCGGTGGGCAGATCGCGGCCTACATCTCCTTCCTCCTCTCCGTTGTCACCCGCTGAGGATTCACGCTTGGCGCAACGCATTGGACATCGCAGAGATGTTTGGTGCCCGAGTAGTGCCGAGGTCTGCTCCGCTGGGTCGTGGATGCTCAAGGGTGCCAGTGTTGACGCGGACTTTGCGGTGGTGCTGTAGTAATCCCCCGCCGCGCCGTAGGGGAGTAGTAGCTCCACCGGGCGCAGGTCTGCTTGGCTTCGTGCTTGTTTGCGTAGCTCCTGCACGCTTGGAGGCCACTCGTACCGACTGGGTATCGCCAAAGAGGGTGGCGGCGGTGCGTCGAGAGCTGTCCGGTATGCCTTGAAGTCACCGCGACCAACGAGGGTTTGCTGCCGCGTATTTTCCTGCAAGGCGTCACGCAACGTGGGCGACGCCGTTGAAGACGTAGACGTCCGACTCGCACCAGAGGCAACAAAGAACGATCGCCACGCAGGGTGCATCCCGCTGCCAGCCCCACCGCCACCGCCGTTGTTGCTGCTTTTAGTCAGACATGCACTGGCCACTTCTTGTTGGCGCTGGGCAGGCTCCGGGATTGCCGCCGTCGTGATGTCGGAGTCCTTCGCGCAGGGGTATCTTTGCTTTGAGGACAGCGACGTTGGCGAGCGGCCGCGCCGCAGCGTTTTTGCCGCTGCTACCGGAGACGTGGGCACCTTCGGGGGCGTTGTGTAATCCACGTGTGTGGTGAGGTGATCTGTTGTGGCCAGCTCCTCCACAATGTCTGCAATGTAGTGCACGTGGTTATCCAAGAACCAGTGTTGGTAGCGAGTGCTGTGCAGTTCGTTGTAGGTCACGTTGGAGAGATGTCGGCCATGGGCAGAGTCCCACTCACTCGCAGCGAGGCTGGCGCGACTCTGGAAATCCGCCTCGAGGAGGTGCTCGGCGCGGCGAGCGCCGATGAGGTGTGTGTCACTTGTCACATCATCCCCACTGTAGACGGCTGATAGGGCCGCAGATGACGTTTTGCTGATCGTCGCTTGTGACCGCTTGCGCGTGGCGGCTCCCGGCAACAACTCATCCTCGGCCAATTCGACCACCTGTGCCGCATCGCTTTCCGTTCGCAGTGAGAGAAGCAAAACCTGTAGCTTGTTCAGCCAGTAGCGAATATCTGTAGTCGTAGAGTGGGCCGCGTCGCACTGTACTGCACTCACCAAGCCCTGTCTCGCCGATGGCGATGACGGGGGGGATGCGCTAGTTGTATCGCTGACGACATTCCATGCACCGAAGATGTGTTGGCGGAGCTGTTCTGCAAGTCGAAGGAAAAGACCTACGTCACGGACAGTGAGTCCCGCCGCCATGCACTCCAGTTCCTGCTGCCACGACGAGGACGGCAGAGTCGCAGCGCCGTCGCCGTCGTCGGACAACGCGGTCGGGCCGTTGAACCGCAGCAAGTCAAGTTCCACTGCGCCCACTGCCAAGAGTTGTGCGTACAGGGCAGAGGGCGGGAGCGGTCCGACCACGGTGAATGGCGTCTGGGAGCCGAAGAAGTTCGAAACAAGAGTGGCATTGAGAAGCATATGGGTGTAGCGTGCAGCTGCCGAGGCAGCGGTGGTATTGGTGCTACCGCTGCCACCGGGAGCGACAGGCTGGGATGCCCCAGTGACCACCCCGTTCGTCCCTGAGCCGGTAGCCGGCGCCGCACTACCGCCCGCTCCGCCACCACTACCGACATAGGGAAAGGGCGTGGGGAGCGCTGCAGCGAAAGTGCCACTCGCCGGTGATCGACTCATGTTCTTGCCAGGGTCGCTCACCGTGGAGGGGGTACCGCCGCTCTCGCGAGTGGCTGCCGTGGTCGTGACGGCTATTTCTGTCAAAGCCGCGTAGTTGCTTGAGTCTGTCTCTACTTGCAGCGCTTGCTGCTCTGCATCCAGGGCGGCCATCGTAGAATTTATCCCCGCCGCGTTACACAGGTGCCAGTACGTAGGCTGCAAGGCGGATCCCAGCGAGGTCGACACGATGCGCGGCTGTTGCGGTTGCAGTTGCTGGTCGAGGAGGGCTAAGAAAGGCTCAGTGTCGTAGCGTTGTGCAGGAGCTGGGTCAGAGGAGACCGTCACAACGATGGGCACCTTGCTGCGGTGTGCTAGGTCACGGATGGCTGCGTAAAACGACTTGGCAGATTCATCGCCAAGAAGAATATCTGCGTCCTCGAAAAGTAGCAAGGTGTCTGTTCCAGTTGGTGCCCCTGGAGTTGCGGCGGGTTGTTGTTGTGGCAGCGACGGCAAGGGGGAGGAGGGGGTGCTGATGGCGGCAGGGGCATGCGTCTCGTCCACGATGCACACACCCGGTTCCTGCTCGGCGACGTCCTTTTTCTGATTACATCCCGCGGTTTCTCTGCTCGGCACTGCGGCGCGGCCGCTCCCCTTTGAAAAGAATTTTTCGATGGCCTGGGCCGAGATGTGGTTCCCCTTGACGGCTCCTCGTTTTGTGAGTAGCGTTTCCTTTTCGGCGGCCGAAGCCCTCGCCTTCGCCTGCTTCATCATGGCAGCGTGCTGCTGCTTCAACTTCGCAAGCTCTTCCTCGACATTGAAGCCGCCTGCTGCACCAGACCGAGGTCCACTCAGCCGGTAGCTGCGCGTGAGCTCTGCAAGCAGGTGCTCTACCGTCTTGGGGCAGCGTCGCACTGATGTATTCATCTCCACCACCCGAAAGCCAAGCAACTGCGCGGCCATGTACACGGCGGCGGTCTTGCCAGAACCCGTTGGACCAGACACGACAGCGATGTTTGTCAGCTCATCCTTCGCTATTTCATTATCCTGGTCGTATTCTGTGGACACCGTCAATGCGCTGCTGCTGCTGCTGCTGCTGCGCGAGCTCGATTCTGGGGATGAGGAGCACGGTAACGCTGCACATTCCTTGCTGCTGCGAGGCCCTGCACCTTTCGCCGTATCTTCGCTCTCACTGCCATCGTCGCTACTGTCGGCGCTGCGACGTCGTTTTCTGCGGCGCCCGGCGTCTAGTCCTTCACTGCCGCACGTCGCGAATGATTGAAGCATAGCCTCCAGCAGACCCGAGGCCCTTTGGTCGGCCGCCCTGCCGCTAAGACCACCATTCTTGGTGTCGTCGTCGTCGCGGTGGAAGTAGCCCTTCTTCTTAGCACGCCGTCTCTGTCGTGCTGCCAGCAGCTCTCGTTGCTCCTGCTCCTTCTTGGCTAACCGTGCGCTGCGTAGGCGGTTGCCGAATGCGTCTTCGTAGTATGAGCCGTTGTGCGCAGAGCCCAGGGCCGTGTGGCGCGCCTCCTCACGCATCTCCTTGAAGAAGGGCAGCGCGGCGCAGACACGGGAGACAGTGCCATTGGTCCAACTCGTGTCTTTGTCGCTGGTGGCAGCGGTGCCGGTGTTGTCGTCATGAGGGTTAATGAGGCAAGGTGGCCCAGTGATTGCATGGCTGCCAGAGAAAACGTTGGCCGCCACGGAGATGGGTGTGATGCCGCTTTTGACCACGTGCTTCCATGCGTGGCAGTAAAGCTGGTAGGCGCGCGAGCCGCGCATGAGCTGTGACGGCTTCAGTTGCGTCCGACCCGAAGTTGGAGAGAGGGGTCCCAGTGGGGAATCGATACCCTGTGTGGCGCCGACGGGAGTGGAGGAGGTGTGGCGCACCCCTGCGCTCCTGCTGCTGAGTTCGCTCACAGCTGAACAGGAGGCAAGTTTCTGCACCACCACTTCTTTAGCGTCAGCGCTTCCATCCTTCTTTTTATGCATCGCCGTGGCATTCGATCCAGCAGGTGTGGTGGGAGATGGGGTGTCCGCCTGCGCCTGAACTGCAGCCGCACCAAAGAGTTTGAGGAAGGCGGTGCGCCTCTCCTGCCTGACCCCCGCTTCATGAAGATCAACGGCGTGCGGTGCCTGCCGGCAGACGTACTCCACTGTCGACCGGTTTGGCAGAGAGGCTTCCGCAGTGGTGGTGGGTGTTCTGCTGCTGCTAGAAGCCGCGCAGGGCGCTGGACTGGCCACCACCACTCGCACGCGCTTGCGACCGTTTTTGCCACTAATCCTGCTGCTGTTGTCACTGCCGCATCCGCTCACGTTGCCCGTACTCCCTCTGCTAGCACAACCGCTTGTACCCCCCGTCCCACTCGATGCAGCAAGGCTGCTCTTCTTCCAGGTGCGCAGCCACTTCAAGAGTCGCACCGTCTCCACTGCAAAGGATGTTGTGCGCAGCAGCGGGGCGGGGTACTTGAGGTATAAAAGTGTTCCTTCTTCCCCAAACGAGTGGGAAGCAGCAGGCTCGGCAGCCGCCACGGTGGGGGACTGAGGGGACTCCCCATTTGAGGCCGAGCTGCTGCTTTCTTTGTTGCTTGAGTCTGCGAGCAACCCCACAGGCTCCCCAGCGCTTGCTGCTGCAGACGAGACTGCCGTGCCGTCGCCACTGCTGCTTCGTCGGCGCAAGCACACGAGCAACGATGCGTAGCGGACAACGTCTTGAGTGAGCAAGGGAAATTCGTATATCCGCCTGGCACGAATAGTCTGGTCTTCGGCTTGTCGCGCAGCACACTGTTTCATCACCGAGTCCCGGTGATGGCGCAGGAGTGCCTCGGTGAAGGAGTTCAATGGCCTGCGCAGCCTCTGAGCCTGGGCGGGTGGCATGACCTGGAGTAGGTGCTTGGGGATGGATCCCATCGGTGGCGTTGCCGTAGTCATTGGCGACGAAGAGAACCACGCCTCGCCACTTCCAGTGAAGAGGGCTTCGGTAGTGTCCTTGTTGGCACCGCCGTCTTGCTGCACGGGCACCGGCAGCGCTTCCTGGGCTTTGCTTGCCCATTGCGCCATCGTCTCTGTGCTTCTTTTTGGAGCCGCCCCAACACGCGTCGCGAACCGTGATAGTGATGACGCGCCCACTGGTCGTCGCTCTTGCTGGGGTGTGGTAGGAGACGTGGCCGAGCCAGTGCCACAGAGACCACCATGCCCGTAGAAAGACTGCATCTCACCGAGAAGCGCAGCGCACAAGGAAGGTGGCCCTCCTTGAAGGAGCGCCACACCGCGTAGAAGCTGTTCCCGATGTTTGTCTAAGCGTGCACGTCGTAGATGTCTGTGTGCGTCTTCGCACTGGTAGGCGTGCTGCAGCGCCTCACCGAAGAGCACGTGTGCAGTGTTGTCGCGCTGCTGATGAACCACCTGCTCCGAGCCACCTGGAACTTGCAACGGCTTTTGCGAGTGGGTCGACGAAGGTGTCGGCTCGGTGGTGGCGAGCCACGAGCCGTCCACTGTCGTCCCTCGCTCAGCAGGATCGCGCGCCGCAGTCGCACCACGAGGGGGTCGAAAAAGAGAGGTGTGCTGAGGATTAAGCAGACACCCCTCCCTTCTTTCCGGCTTCTTGTCATCCTTCAGGGGGACGGATCCATTCCCTTCTACATCACTATCGTACGTGGCGGCGGCGCTGCTGCTGCTGCTGCTGCTGCATGAGACAGCCCTGTCGCGGCAATGAGCCCAAGTGGCACCGCATTTGGACTCATCAGCGCTGTCCTCTAGAAAAGTATTGCGGTACGGTGGTGGTGTGCTCCAGTGGAGCGTGCCATCAGGTGAAGCAGGCGGCGCTGTGCAGGTAGTTTCACGGTCAGGGAGTAGGGTGTGTGCACGACCGCTCATCTCACCACACGCACCATCGTCCTCTGCGCTGGTAGTTATGTTGAGGTGACCAGAGTAGTGGCGCATCGCAGCCTGTATACCGTAGGTAAAGAAGTCTATGAGCCCCGACACATGCAGGATGGGCGCGGTGTGGAGAGAGTGCAGCACTGTGACTTTGTCAGGATAGGTACGTGTGCCGGTATGCTGCAGCGATTCCTCCGTAGCTGTAGGTCCAAGTGAGGAAAAACAGCAGGTGGTGCGATGTACAGAGCGAGCTTCTCCGCGCTGCGGATCCGGCTGCGGCGCTGCCAAGGCTTCCACGTCGCCTGATTCCCCTTTGTCGCTCTCCTCGTGGAGTGGTTGTGACAGCATCATGGGCTCACAGGCGTGAGAGAAGCGCGTGTTGCCACTGCTGCACTTCACTGAGGTAGATGATTGAGGAGGGGCCGTGGGTCGCTCGTGGTGGGGCTGCAACTCTCCAATGCTCTCCTCATCGGAGAGGTAAGTCACGTCCTGCCGCGCCCCTTCTTTTCCCTCAGAACCTTTGCAGTGATCTCGGCTGCAACCTTTTTCCTTCCGCGCTAGTGGCTGCGAGCCCAACGTGAGGGCTACACCGTCGTCCAGCACGCCGGGGTCCGTTGCTGGAGTTGCCACTGTTGACAGCCTCGGATCCAGCGTAAAAGACGACGTGCTGGTCGGTTGGATATCGACCACCTCCTCGACCACAGTCTCAGCAGAGCCGACTGTTCGATGGGGTGGCAAATTAGGGTCAGTGCTGCCAGTGGTGCTGCGATTTACACTGTCAAACACGAGGCCGGCATCGACCTTCCTCGTTGCGTCGCCGTGTGCGGTGGCGGTCTCTTCGTCATTGTCATCGACGGTGATGACGCTGCTCGTATGGGCCGAGGATGCCGTCGAACCGAGGCTTGAGGGACAACTGTGGCCTTTGCTGTAGAGCTGCCCTGTGGCCGAAGTGGGTCTATCGATGATGCGCTTCACCCCGATTGGTTTTCTATCTTTGGTAGTCACCGACAATGATGTGCGCGCGGGGTCGTGTCGCGCCCTCCGTGGTCTACCAACCATTGGATGAGGGATCGAACACCTTTGACTACTGAATGATTGATCAAAGGAAGGGGGGACTTTGCCTTCTATCACTGAGACGGAACGAGTGTGATGGTGTGTATAGTTGTGTATTTATGGATGCATGTATGCATACGTGTCATGGGGTAAAGTGAGGAATGGCCGCCGTCCCTGAGATCCAGAAAAGCGCACGTCAATGGAGTGCAGACCACTTTTTCTTCTCGCTTCTACACATGCACACACACACATACACACATATATGTGTTTATATGAGATGTACTTCTGCCCTTGTCTTTTATTATCGATGTTGGCGTGTCGCTGTGTGCATTCACCATGTATATACGTTTCGATATATATATATATGTGTGTGTGTGTGTGCGCACGTGGAGGGGAGAGAGGGGGGGGGAGGATGGGGTGAGAACGACAGGAGGGTGGACACGAAGGGGGGAGATATGCCCACTAGGAGGAGGAGGGGGGGGGGTATTCGGCACCTATATGACTCAAGCAGTTGTGCATGGGGCGTTCGTGGTGTGTACTCGCAATCATCGCAGCCGCGTGAGAATTTTGTTGGGGACGCATGCCGGAGGATTTGCCACGATTCTCATTGCAAAAAAAGAAAAAAGTGTCGGTGGGGCGGGGGGAGGGGGGGAGGTGAAGGTGAAGGAAGGAGAGTCGTCACGGGTAGAAAGAGATTGATCCTAATAAGGGGGCCTGAAAAAAGTCTCACGTAGGGGGCGCGTACGTGTGGAGTAGGAGGAGAGGGAGAGAGGGAAGGGAGGGGGGCTGTTGTGAGGGCTGCACTTGGACAAAGTCACCTGCCCTGAGATATCCTCGAATCGAAAACAAAAACAAGCGAGTGGAGTGTGACAGCGGGTAGTGTGGTTCCACAACATCATAGATCGGCTTTTATCTGTTTTTTTTTTTTGCGTTCCTCTCTCTCAAAGACCAAACAGCGGGTTTATTCGTAAAACAAAAACACACACATCACTCCGCGCACACACATATATATATATATATGATAAGACATCTTCGCATCTGACGAGATGCGTCGTGTATCTGGGATCAGCTGCCTTTCCACGTCTGCGTGATGGGGACACCGCACTTGGGGCACTCCTGTGAGTACCGTAGCCACTCCTCGATGTGGTGCACATGACCACCATGTCCGCAGGATCGAAGCCAAAAGAACATACCTTCTACAACTTCTTCGCATATCACGCACGACATGGCCTCGCGGTTATGACAGCGCCGACACGCGGCGTTGTTTGCTGTGGGATTCCCGTTGCACTCGTCGCAGCCGATGGCTGTGTACCGATGAGATGGATGGCCTACGTCCACAGCGGGTCGCGTGAGATGCGATTCCTCCCCATCATCGGCGTCCTCGAGGCTGCGGCGACTCGGACGAGAGCGGCGATACGGGGTGTCTCGGTTGCGCTGCTCACGAAACAGGGGGCGAGATTTCGAGACAGAGTGGGGGCGTTGCGCTAACACCGCCGCCGGCGAATGCAGGGCGGTGCGCCCGTCAGCGGCGCTTGCGCCCATATGTGAGCCTTCGGTCGTGCTGGCAAAGCTGCCACGGTGATCGGTTTCCAGTTCTCGGCCGGAGACTGCCTCCTCTGAGAGGTCCGCTTCATGGAGCCCAACAGTGACCGGGACTGCGCGCTCACTCACGCTATGCTCCAAGGATAAACTGACGTCTGGGCCGTCAGGCGTCGCCAGCACCCCATCAGCGAGCCCCGTCCCATGGCAAGAGAGTCTCAACGAAGTCGGTGACTCCACCGACGGCGTTGTCACAACAGACGACGAGTCGTCACCCTTCTCGTAGTGTTTTTTACTGCGTCCCCCCTGTCTCGACTCACGTTTGTGGGCACCCACTGCCGTCAGGGTATTACCGCTGACAGCGATATCATTGCCGCTTTCATCGCTTGTCTCTTCGCTGCTGCTGCTGTGATGGCCACGACGCACGACTCGCTCGTACAACCGCACCACGGCCGGGACGGTTTCCTGCTGGGTTCGACTCCACAGCTCCGCTTTGGAACAGGTTCCACAGTACACATAAGTCATCTGCTTCTCGTACGCGACGTCGGCAGCGCGCGGCTGCACCGGATTTGTCGGCTCTCGAAAGATTTCTGGCATAATGAGGAGGAGTTCGTTGATCGGCACGTATAGCTGGCGCGCGTACAAGTCTGCTGTGTAGGTCTCCAGCCACTGAAGTGCCCGTATCTTCCACTCCTCTGGTGTGCAGTAGCCCGGCGTGGCAGACTCGTCGTCAGAGCTGCACGAGTACAGCCGCACACCGCGTAGCCCCTCAACATCCATGTACTCATTTAGAGCTGCTAGCGATTCGCCACCCGTGGTTGCGCCATGCCTGCTCTCAGGGCGGATGGCATTCGTGTTGGTGCCAGGCCGGTGCACCCCCTGCGGCGACGAGAACAAGGTCTGTCCTCGGTAGCTGGAGGTGGCAGCAGTGCCGCCGCCACTAGGGCCTACAGGGGTGCTTGCACCTGCTCGACGGCCTCCGTTGACGCTGACGACCATTGAAGGTGTCGTTGGTGTGTCGTTGAGGCGGTGTGAGCTGTTGTTTTGGCTTCGAGAGGGCAGACTATGCGTTGAGGCAGAGGCTCTCAGGAAAGTGGTGCTGTTCCCAGAGCTGCCCACCACACCTTGACCGCCGCCGCCACTTGACAGCATCACCCTGGAGGGCGAACCAGTCCCAGATGAGCTGACGTTTCTGTCAAGGTTCCCCAGCTCAGCACTGCCTCTGGTTACGGCAGAGAGAGAACCGATGCTGGCGGATTGACACCGATGCGCGTGAGGCCGGTGGTGGTAGTGGTGGTGAGGCTGCGAGGACGATCCGGGGGAGGCCGGCATCAGCGGACACTGAAGGAAAAAAGAGCAGAGATGAGAGAGCACCTTTAGCCTTTCGAGCGACCGCGACGTGGTGTTGGTGGCGTGATCCTCGTCACTGTCAGTGCCATCACTGCTAGAGTGGAGGGCGGTTTGCCTTACCTTCGCGCCATCATCATTACCACCACTCGTCGACACACTTTTGAGCGGCAGCGCAGTGTCAGGGAGGCGGACGCTGGCCGCCGCCGCCGCCGCCCCTGGGGTGCTCAAGCCACTCCTGCCATCGCTGAGAGGAATGATCCCCTGTGGGGATACGGTCTGGTGTCGGTCGTGTTCACCACCGCCGCTAGGATCGCCTGAACTGTTGCCGACACCATGGCAACGTGTCTGCGCTTCGAGAGCCATGGCGTACGCCGCCTCGGCGACCTCGCTGTGCAAGCGCCACCACAGACAAAATAGGATGTACAGCACCAGGCTGTATTGCACGTCTCCCATGAGCGCTGCGTACTCTAGCTGCTGTGCGGTGATGGATATGATAAAGGAGACGTGGTGTGAGCGCCAGGAATGAGCTGCCGCGCGCCACCATTGCGCGCGTGGATCGCAGGCAGATGAGTGATTCACTTTTTCACCTTCTGCGTCGCAAGTCGTCGTTGCGGCGTCCTCAGAGAGCTGCCCAACACTGCCAGGCACCTTGATCCCACTGTCGTCTCCCCCGTGCGGTCGAGGCTGATTCGTGTGGGCACAGCGGCCCTCAGAACCGGCTCCACCGGTCCCCCTGCGCTCGCGCAGCACTCGTTCACAGATGCGCGCATTCTCTTCCATCATAGCTGCTATCTTGTCATCGACATCCTCGTGGCTCGGCACCGGCACCCCGTTTCCCCAATCACACATGCGAGCGGGATCGGTACTCGGCCCACGAGAACGCGCTTGAGAGGGTATACGTGTGCCGCTCTTGTCCAAGCAAGGTTGCGCTCGGCCAGTTGCCTTACCCGCAGAGGTACCGCCAGTTTGCGGGCTGTCTGGTCCTCTAGTCGTCTGCTGCTTCGGCCCCCACTTGACACCTTGGCGGTGGCCGCTGCCACGGCCGCGCAGCCACGAGGACGGGGTTGAGTCCGGAATGTCGGCGTCGCGAGGCTGCAATGCAGGCATTGGACCTGCCTTGGTGGTGGTTGTACCATCGGACGTCGTGAGCACCTCTGCGGCCGTTGCGGCATCCGCGCGCTTCTGCCGTAAAGCCTTCATCGCAAGCGCCAGCTCGTAGCCCATGTCCCACTCGAGTGCAAAGCACACGAAGGCCTGCTGCTCTGCTTGTTTTTCCGTGTACGACCAGTGGCACACAGGGTCGCTCAGCACTAGACACTCCAGAGCTGTGGTGACGTCTCTCTTCGATTTGAGATAGGCGTGTGCGTGCATCCGCTGCGCCGCCAAGGCGGAATCGCCAGATGCGTGGCTTTCAACTGGGGGGATCATCAAAGGCGGTGATGCCGTGGTGGCGTGCAGAACTGTAGGCAGGCGGTGGTGGGCAGGAATGGCCACCGGCGAGCTGGATGAGTTGTTGGGGCTATCAGAGGTTGCTGAGGGAGTCGTGACGCTCTCGGGTGGCGCTGATGTTTTCGCGACACGGGGAGACAAGCGCGATAAATGCTGACCTTCAGCACTGTCTCGCTTTCCGGAGACCTTGTCGTTCCCACTGCCGCCGCCGCCACCGCTACCGCCGGTGCTGCTGTTGTGCACATATACAGATTCTTCCAGAAGTGGAAATAGCTGCGTGAACGGAACAACGACACGGGTGGTGGCAGTGTTGGTGCCGCGATGCGAGGCGATGCCACCACTGACTCTGTCAAGGTCACTGGGCGCTGAGGAACACACACCAAAGGAGGAGCCTACGTGCGGGAGCGAGGACGTGCTGACCCCACCACGACCGCTGCTGATGCGCTCATAGTGCGAGAAGAAAGTGGGGCTGGCGACTGTGATGGCGCTCGTTGATGCATCACAGTACGCAGGAAAAGAGGATGCCGCTGCCGCACGTACTCGAGCGGGTGACGCTATCGGGGCCCCTTGGCGTGGGCTTCCACAGCTGATATCGCAGTTGTGAGCGTTCGTGACGTTGGTCGATATTGTGATCGTGGGCGTAGTTAGATCACTGCCAGCCAGAGAATTGGTGTCACCACCACCACTCCTGGTAGCACAGGGCGGCGGCTGTCGATGATCCGCTAGAGCCGAGGCGGGGGCGACGAGGTGGTCGGGTGGTGGCACAAAACTCGGCCCTGGAGATACGTCAAGAACCCTAGTCAAGTCTGCGGGGTTGTCGTCGCCAGCGGTGGTGATGGCCACTGCATCTTTGACACGCGAAGGGCTCAGGGAGACGGGGCCGGGCTGCTCACGATATTTCTTTTCCCGGTAGCGACTCCGGCCTTCTCGGCGCGAAATTCCAAAGAGTCTCCTGATCCACGTTGTTGTTGCAGAGGAGGTGCGCGAGGGGCTACGGCTCACATCATCGTCAACCGCCACTGCTGCTGCTGCTGCTTCTGCGCGGGTCAACTCAGGGTACGGCGACAAGCCATGGCCGGTCGCTTCAGTATCCTCTGTGAGGGGATCTGCCATCTCTGCGTCGTGCGAGGCGCCGGTGGCACTGCCGCCAATGCTCGTACGTACAGTGTGGCGCCGTGGTGCGCGGGTGTTCTGCGAGGAGGTCATTCCCACCTCGCTCACGTCCTCTAGACTTAACGGTGAGCGCTGGGGGAGTCCTGTGGCGTCAGCCACAGTGCCGCAGCCGCTGCCACTGGCTCTGCGAGTGCCAGCAGAGCCGTTGCTCGTGCGGCCTCCGACGAGTGGCGCCATCGTCGTCTGCCGTGTGCCCATCGACAACAGGGAGGTGCCTGCTGAGTAGTGCCGTGATAGCATGCTACGCCGCGGGCTTGGCGGTGTCGAGTCGGAGCCTTGCGACGACGTTGTTTGACCCTGGGCGCCGCTAGTCTGGATGAAGGGGGAGCATGGACGGCGCGACCGGTGCTCCTGGAGGGCTGCGCGGCCACTCGCCATACCAGGCCCGGTGGGTAGAGAGGCGGCGGGGAACTGAGACCGCATTTTCGTCCACTGCTCCCGTAGTACCGCCTCCCTCGACACCTGGATGGCCAGGCGGCGAACCAGCTGGCCGCAATCGCGGCGGATCATCTGATGATAGCTTCGACGAAGGGCCGCATTCGTGCTGCGGATGGTGTAGGAGTGTCCAAAGAGGTCAGACACAATGGAAGTCGTGGGCAACACGGTGAACGTGGTGAAGAGATCGGCGTACGGGTCGCGTACATACTCTGGCAGCATGGCTAGGCACATCTCCTCTTCCGCAATTCGTGTGCTATACAGCTCGCCGAGCTCATCCCTGGCCTCAGGGTCAAGCCGCTGGCGCTGCTGCTGCAGTTGCTGCTGTTGGTGCGGCGCCGCGGCCCGCAGCTGCACCCGCTCGGCGCTGGTCATGACCGATCCTTCCAGAAGGCTGTTCACAAAGCTAGTGCAGACCACGTCACCGCTCTTGAAGACTGTCACCAGCGTCAACTCATTGAGCCACACAAAGTCATTCGACTCGTTGGGTGTCGTGTCGCCGCGCGGTGAAAGATACTTGACGACACACACAGGAAAGAAGCCGTTGGCGGCGTCCCAGATGGAAAGATCTGTATCGGTCGTCATCGCCGCCGAGGCGAACCACAGCTGTGAGTGCAACAGGTCAGCCCAGGTAAAAGTTCCCTCTGCGGATGGCACCGTTGAGTTTGGCGAGTTGCACGCCACGCAAAGCGCCTGGGCAGAGGGTTTGAATGTCATGTAGTGGTGCTGCTTTGGCTCCATGAGTCGCCCCATGGATGGGGGTCTCCATTGCATGCGGCTGATACACGCGTAGTTGTCAATTGGGGGCAGGTATGGCTGTTCAGCAAGATACGGTGACGTGTTGGCAGGAGTCACGTTGGCTATGCAGCTCGTGTCTGCACCTGTAATGGCGGCAGGGGCAGCAGCTGGCACCGCTGACGGGGCAGCTAAAGAGCCCCCTTGGGGCATGGGTGAGGCGGTTGGTGCCGATGCTGTTGCCGACGGAGAATCGCGTGAAAACCACGCCGGGGCGGTTCCGTTGCCGGACACCACTCGCAGGAAGGATATGCGGGTGTCGGGCTTTGTCTTTTCGCTGCGGAAGCAGACAGCGAGGAGATCAGAGAAGAGCGGGTGAAAGGCGGCTGACAGGCATGGCCCGTTGACGTCGAAGCGCCGCATGGCCTCCACCTGACGACGGTCGTAGAGAAGAACCTGCCCGATGTTGCCGCACTCTGTAGCCACGACGATGAGGTGGGGGTTAGACGGTGAGAACACGAGATCACGAACCACACTGCGCGTGTTGTGTGCCGGTGGGCGCAGTACCAACTGTGGTGCGTAGACCCGCGAGCCGTCCGTTGGCACCTGCCAGAGTTCAAAGTGAGTAACGGGTGAGCTAAGGGCAAGAGTGTAGGGGTGGTGAGGGTCCCACACAATCTTCTCGACTCGCATGTACGTTATATCGATGTTCAGCTCAATGAGCTCCTTTGCCAGCGGTCCTTTGGGGTTGCGCACAACGTGGGGCCCGTTGATGGTTGAAAGCCCTACCGGGGGGAGGCCGGTGCTGGTCGGCGTTGAAAGATTAGTATCGTGCGGCGTGCTTCCGTGGGAGATGGAAGGGACACCGAATGATGGGCCGCCGGCCAGTGACGTGGAGGCGGGTGTGTAGGGCCCGAAGCCCCCACCCAGGCTAGGCGTAAAGACTGCCGGTGTGCCCCCACCCGAGAGGCAGTCGAGGTTCGCCACGACCGCCATCGCTGTCGAACCCCCACCAGCAGCCATGGCAGAGGTGAGAGTCTTGCCTTTGTACTGCGAGCGCGTCCACTGCTGCGGTAGGTACGTACCATCCGCCTTGAACTGGATGGCGTCAAGAAAGATGGTTACCGTTCGTGCTGGCTGAATGAAAGCCAGCGAGGCCTCCTCAGTGCTTGGGTACCACGCAACGCTTTCCACTTTGATGAGGCCACCAAAGACACCGGTGTTACGTAGAAGAAACGGCGCAGACCCTAGCGGTGACGGCGGCTCAGGGGGCTTAGACGGCACCGCAGTGCCGAGGAAGGCGTGAGCGCCCTCGCCGTCTGGCCGGGCGCCCACATTTGTGCTTGCCTGTGGCTGCTGCTGCTGCCACACTCGGTTCTGCTGCACTGCGGCTGCCACGTCGTGGCCCACAATTGGTATCACTTCCACCATGTGGATTTGGCGAGTGCTCCCAATCGCTAGTGCGCGAAAGCTCGGGTGGTAGTCCAGGCAGTTCAGACCTTCACTGAGGCGTAGGTGGTTTGAGAGGCCAGAGACAGACAGGGCGCTGGTGAGGGTACTTGGAACCTTGTGCGGTGAACCTGCACCATCGTCTCTTGTCCCCGCCACCATACTGGAGGTCGATGGAGAGGCATGACACGTTATGGAGTCACCGAGGGTACCCCGATATACCTGCGGTGAGGTTCCGCTCGCCACTGCCTGCTGTTGCGGCTGCTGCAGAGGCAACAAGGAGGAGTTGTCGTCAGCCGCTCCGCTTCCCAGCGGGTGACGCAGCCGCGTGTTCGGGCTGCCCGTACAAGGGGCTGAGGTCGGCTTGCAAAGGCCGCTTCCCGCAGACTGCGCTACAACGTTGCCCGGCGCGCCCGATAAGTTGCTGCCCGCCACGGCCCCGCGAGGTGCCCCAGCGGACCGGGAGGCCGCGTTCAACTGGAGAGTGGAGGACCGGCGAAAGGAGGTGGTACCAGGACGCTTGACCGCGGCCGCCGATGGAGAGCTGATGCCCGCGGCATCGTTGTTGCTGCCAGACGGGTCTTGGCCAGGATAGGAGCCGGGGGTTGCTACAGCGTCACTGTTGCCACCGCGCACCTCAGTCCGTAGTGCCGGCACAGAAATAGAGGAACCGACCAAGGTAGTGCCATCCTTTCTTTTCGCTGGCTGTGCTGCCTGATCGTCGCCAGCGGCACCTGCTGCAGCTGCACGTGACTTCATGTCGTCCTGGGTCCGTCGCACATGTTGACGCAACGAGGTAGGCATGCACCGATGCACGGTAGGTGTGCATAAGGCTTTCTATTCGATAGGCAACTCCTCCTCTCGCACCCCCCTCGAACAAACACGCAAAGAACAACAGCAGCTAAGATGATGAACGATCGTCTCGAAATAGCGAAGAAAAAAAGGAAATCTCGCCGCACCCCTCGCCTCCCCTGCCCACACGGACCAAAAAAAACAACGGGATACGTCTACACCAGAAGGGTAGCCAAAGGGGAGGCAGTCGTGGTTTTGGTTGTAGTAAAGGAAGGGGGGAAGGGGAAGGGGGTTCTAGTGGTCGTGGGTTTTGGCGGAGGACAGCTGAGAAGACAAGAGGTGGTGGAGGGAACACCCCGGGGGTTGGGGAGGGAGGAAAGGAGAGTCGGAAGTGCCTGTGTGCGTCTCACAGAGTAACGTACCCCAGCACCCGGATGGTTGCTGGGCCCTACGGAGGCGACTGTTCCAAAGCGGCTGCAGTCCTCTTCATGTATCGGTGTCCGATGCGTGGGGCGTGCAGAGGCAGCAGGCGAAGGGAAGGATCCAGGCACTTCATTTGAGAGCATCCAGAATCATCAACCACGGCTACAGAAAAAAGGAAAACAAATAAATGTATCACATCAATGAGGGCAAAGTCAAGTTGAGGCGCCAACGGCACACGTTTTTTGCGTGTGTCGTATATGAACGCTGCCCCGTAGTTTCTCTTCCTGTGAAGTTGCTTTAGTGAATCCAGGCAGAAGGGGGTGCGGTGTAGTGCAGAGGTGAGGGCAGAGATGGAGGGTCCACGATAGTGTCAACACGCATACACAGGATCGCCACCACCGCCACTACCGTCTGCCGTCAGAGCAAGGCATCACACTACATAAAACAGCAAAGCCAAAAGAAACGTACGACCACAGAAATGATCGTCAAGGATGTAACGGCACGGAGGGGGAGGGGGGGGGCGCCACGAAAAAGAAGACGGCAAGTAGGATCTTCACAGGTACCCAGTATACTCCCCCCCTCACCCCCGCTTACAGAGCTTTCCCTTTTTTTTAAATCATCATCTTCCTCTGAGCGTGAGCGCTCACCGCTTCTTTGTGCGCTTGCCGTGGCGTGACGTGGCTGTGGCGCGCTTCTTTGGCTTCTTGAGCCGCCACGCCTGCACTGTCGATTTGGATAAAGCCCTCATGATCACATGCTTGGGCATTTGAGCAACGCCGCGAGATGGCGCAGTCGTGTGTTTCTTTCTACCTGTCGAAGCTCCTCGTTTGTTGGAGGCGGCGCCCCGGCGCGGTGCCGCTGCTGCCACTGCGCGAACTCGCTTAGCAGCCGTGCGACGTATGCGCGGGCGGCCGGTGTGCCGCCGCGATGTTAGACGCGGCTTCCGCATCGTCACAGAGGCCGCAGTAGACCTCTTTGGCGGGCGGCCACGTCCTCTGCCAGGGATGGTGGTGGTGGTCGTATGTGCAGTTGACTTCTGTCGTCTCTGAGGAATGTTCAGCTTTCGCCTCTGCTTGGGCCTCTTGGCTTTTACTCGTTTGGCCTTGGAGGCCTTGCGCTCACTTTTTTGGGGTCGCGGTGTCATGGGCGCAATCTTGGGTGGTGGTGGGAGAAGGGGGGACGGGTGCCGCTGCTGCTGCTGCTGCGCTGCGCCCTGCCCTGGCTTCAGTGACACGTGTGCCGCGGATACAACCGCTGTTCGGCGGGCTTTCGTGGCGTCTGTGGGCATCGCCCTCAAACGTCTTTCCTCCAACTCTCGCGCGAAGGCCGCGGCTAAAGCCCGTGCATCGTCTCGCAGCGCTGCCACCCGCTCTTTTTCTGCATTCTCCACTGCCTTCTCCTCCGGTGTGAGCATCAGCGGTTCGGACGAGCTAAGGAAGTCGACGGGGTGCATGAAGCGGCTGCGCACCGGCAGTTCATCCGTAATGACGTAGGAAGGTGAAAAGGTTGGCTGGGGTGCTGACTTCACCTTGCCAGAGATGCTCCTCGACACCAACGGCTTCACTGACCGTTCGGACAATGTGCGAGAAGAGCGACTGGGCTGCTTTTTCAGGTGTCGGCCAGCACTTCGCACCGCATTGGCGCTAGCAGAACTGAACGTCTGCCGCTTGGGCGCTAAACAGACAAAGAAGAGGGCGAGCATATTACTCAAGCGATCCACCGCAGCACCCCTCCTGTGATATGCCGATGCAACACCCACACACACACACACAGACCGACAGATAACGGGGACGGACTTTGGGGGAGGGGGGAGAGGGCAGGCGGAACAGCAAAGAGAGAGCGAAAAAGTAAACAAATATTTATATTTGAGTGCCAGCCATTCAAGGAAGGAGTGGGGGGGGGGGAGGGGGAGGAGGAGAAAACAGAGAAAGAATGGGGGGAGGGAACGCACTGGATATAGGTTATGATGCCTCCATTGGAGGTTGGCGTAGTTCACTAGGTCGAGTGTATCGGGTTTGCGGGTGCTCGTTCTGGGAAAGGGGCGCTCGTGTGTGCGTGTGAGTCAGTTTATGCGCTCAAAAGAACGTTAGTGGTAGCTCTATCAATACGCGTGCGCAACGGGGGTGGTGTCGATGCTGTGTACCAGAACAGTGACCCCGCTGTGGCTTATAGTGAAAGTTTGAGTATTGTGTGTGTGTGCGTAGAGAGAGGGAGTGGGGACGAGCGAATGTGACTGAGTTCTATGCGCAAGAAACAAAGGTGATAAGTGTGTGTGTGTGTGTGTGTGTGGGGGGGGAGTGGATTGAGGAGGGGGGAGGGAAAAAGCTGCCAACATACACTTATGCACAAACGTGTATCTATGAATCTAAGAACAACAACCAAACACAACAAGAAAAGGGGGCCTGTGTGTGTGTGTGTGTGAGCATGCAGACCACCGACAAGAGAGGGGGTGCAGATGGCAGGAATGACAGACGGCGTGAGCGGGCATACCCTCCGCGTGCACATCTTTTCAGGGTCGAGTTCCCCCCCCCCCAGTGATATTGTGAGCGGGACACCCACAGGGAGGGAAAGAAAGTAATTAAGTCCAAGAGGACGGAGGGGTTCCACTTCGCGCTGCTACATCTCTGGAGGCGTTACAACGCAATCGGATGACCCCCCCCCTTCCCTGCAGTTTTTTTCATACAGAAAGTTTGGTTGTGGTGGTTCTCTTTGTCGATGTGACTCCGTATCTCACGGCTTCCTCTACACGTGAAGGTGAATATATATATCTGTTTCTATATATGTTTTTTGTTTGTTGATCATTTTGCACAGCTGGGAAACAAAAAAAAATGTCGAGGCCCACCCCCCCCTCCCCCCGAACATCAACAACACCCTCCTTTCCTCCCTCCCCTAATCATCCCCACCAGAAGTGAGCAACGAGGGTTGGGTGAGATGCGTTCAGGTCACCTGAACACTATTTGCGAGTCGTGTGTGTGTGGTACACAGCCGTGCGCACTGCCGGGTGGTCGCCTTGACATTATTATTTCTTCAAGTTGTTGGCACCCGACTGTGCTCACCCCCCGGAAAAAAAAAAGAGAGCGACAAGCGAAGAAAGAAACGGGCAAAGAAGAGAGAGAGAGGGGATATGCTTAAATCTCTCCACAACAGTGACACACACACACACGCAATGCCAGGGGAAGTCGTCTAATTCGTTAAAAAAGTGCGCCTCCCCCCCTCCCCTCCCCCACGAGCGCATTCGGAGGCGTGTGTGTGTGTGTGTGCACAATGAGCAATATTGAGAGAGAGAGGGGGGGGGGGGGGTAGATAGAGGGGTAGACAGGCGAACGAATATATATAAATATAAATATATGAAGCAATATGCACAGGGAAGGTGGAACAGCGCAAAAAACAAAAACAAAAAACGAGACATGACATGAACAGAAAAGTGTCGGACTACTCCCCATCTTTCCTTCCATTGTGAGTGCTCATGCGTGACCCCCCGTCGCTCTTACCGTTAAGCACATCATCGCCCTCCGCCTTCTTCTCACACCTCGGTGGATCACGAGGCGCGTTAAACGTAGCGGAGCAGCAGCCGCACGCACACATACAAAACCAATAGTAAGGATCATAATAATAAATGGAGCAAGAGAGGGAACATATAAATGCATCGTAACAATGGAGAGGTGAATGAGAATGGGATACGGAAAAAAAAATGCGAATTCATTCAAATAGAAAAAAAAGGCGGTAGAGAGCCGTTTTGGGCGTATGCACGTTTGTGTCTAGAGTGGATGGGGGTTTAGAGCGCGAACACAAATACACACACATCACCCTCCCCCCCCCCCCCCCTCCCCCTTCCGCACAGGCGTCCAAGAGGAACAAAAGTGAGGATGCCGTTCGAGGTACATGTATGGAAAGAAGGAGATATCTTCGTTCGTTCTTTTTGAAATCCTGATGAACGAGGATGTAAGAAAAAAGAAAGTGCGAGGACGAAGGAAGAAAGACAATGTACACAAACGAGTTCCCCTCCACACCAAAAAATCAGCACAAACAAGTATCGGACACACACGCCCACTCACACCACCACAGAATTGCACACCGAGTGCACGGATAAAACTGATTCGTCTCAGCAGCTGCACATATCGATGCTTTTGGTGGGTGCTCTCTTCATCACACCACCAAATCTATCTGGAGGTCAAAAACAACAACAAAACATACACATAAGGATGGCAGTTGGTGCTAAGGAGAGATCCGAGAGAGCAAGGAAGTCGAGGGACGCACACCAGAGGGGGGGGGGGGGGCGGGGGAAGAAGGGCAATGTAGCATACCTGAGGATGGAGGAGAGGGAAAGTCGTGAGGTGTTGAGGCACCGGCCCCCTCCCCCCTTTCCCCTTCCTCAACACCCGCCCACAAATACGCCACAAACCCAAAATACGCAAAGAGAGAGATGCACACGTATACAAAAACCGAAAAATAAGTTGTGCACATGAGCAGAAGCAACACACACACACACACATCAACACACACGTTCTTTTATCGACCACTCCCGCAAAGGTCAACGACTAGGCCCGTGTACCACGAACATACCTTTCTTTTGTCTCCGTGTGTGTGTGTGTGTGTGTGAAAGATGGCGCTGTCAGACCAGCAGCAGAAAACAACTACAGCCAGCACACCCCCTCCTCAGAGGGATGTGAGAGCAGAAGAAGGAAAGTGTGCAGGGAGTACATGGGCGGGCCGCGCACACAGAGATATGCGGGAAAGGAAAGAGGGACTTGATCAGGCGGTGGCCAGCCCGGCGGGCTCAGTGGGCATGACTCAAGAGAGAGAGAGAGAGAAAGACACGGGGTGGTGGTGGGGAGGCAAACCACGCAGTTGCAAAAGACAGCCCCCCCCCCCCTCCCCCCTCCCCCCTCTCATCCCCGCCCTGTATTCGTACCATGATATTTGGTAGTACATGCATATTATTTCTCTCAACACGTCAACGACACATCCAGCAGCAGCCTCTGGTGTGCACCACCCCAGGCTGTTGGTCTTCAAGCGCCCGGTACCAACACCAGGCCGAGGCCTTTGGGTGGAGTCGGCGTCAAGGCGCTGTGGTGATGGTTGAACTCCGAGAGGTCCGATACACTGTAGCCGCCGTGTACATACACAGGTTGTTCCGAGAACCACCACCAGTGTCAGCGTTGTCAGTGGTCACGTTCTGATGATCACGACTCGAGGGCGCTGGCAGGGCTACCGGCGCTGCAGCCGCTTGGGTTGCGGTCTTCGGCTTCATCGTCAAGCCCAGCGGTGGCTTCGGCTCGTCCTTTGTGACCGAGGCAGAGGGGTTCAGTGTGGTTGCAGGTGCCCTTCATACGGCTGTCTTCCTAGCAACCTTCGCAGGGACATTCGCCGCGACCGAGGACAACGTGACGACCACAGTGGCACCGGTCGACTTTCGAGATGCGGCGCGGTTCAGCGATTCAAGTGCCGAGGTGATTCACGGCACCAGCCGTGGCAGGTGGCCCACATGCCAATTCTGCAGTCCTGCTTAGTGGGGTTTTTGGTGCCGCCATTACACCGTCGTGTTTTTCCGAGGCGCCAGTTGTGGTGTTGAGTTTTTTGTTCCCTGCGGTGCTCTTAGATGCGGTGCTTGTCGTCGCTGTGTTCAATGACGGCTTTGCTGATGCTTTTTGCGGTACTTGAGGCAACCTCGCCGCGCTGCCAAGGCGACTGCCGCCTGAGCTGATGGCTGAGGTAGCCACGCCATTCGGCCTTGTTGACGCAGTCTCTGCCGTTGTGTTTTCTACACTCTGCGGGCCGGCCGGCACTTTCGTTTTATTGACAGCAGGTGGCAGCGCTGTTCCAGCTGCTAGGGTCGGCTTCTCACTGAGCACGGGAGCGCCGCCGGCCAGGGAGGGTGAGATGGGGTTCGAGGCGGTGGGATTCTGAAAAGGGGAAGAGTGGGGCTGTACCACCGACTTCAGCGTCGACACGGCTGCAGCAGCGGCGACCCCCCATGCCTCACCGCCGCCATTGGCGAGGATTGACCGGCCTGCTTCGGTTGGTCGAGTAACACTCGCCACTCTCGCTGATGGAGATTGACTAGACTCTGTGGACGGATGACTTGTGACTGAGGTCGCAGGTGTATTGGCCTGGTCAACGCCCGAGGCCGTGTCACAGGGTTTGCTGTGCGGTGTAGAATGTATATGACGGAAAAGGCGTGGCTTCTTGCCGTGCGACATCGACGCTGGCACGGACCCCTGCGGCTTGGTCAGCGTGTGCAGTGTGTTTCTTGTGACGGGAAGCGACTGCGCTTGTAGCTCCTTGGCTTTTATCGGTTTGTCGTCAGTTGCCGCGTTCATCTTGACGTCAACATCGACGACTATCGCTGGTGTGGTCGACATCGCCCCTTCTCTCTGCGGCTGCGTTTTTGCCGTCGCCCACTTCTCCTTTGAAATCGAGGGAGGGTGCGGATGGCATGGGGATACCGAAGAGGCGCGCTCGCCCGTGGGGGTGGGGGTCGCCGCCTGGCTGCTATATGGATCCTCTGATGCTAGCTTGGTCGAGTGAAGCACTGGTACAGCGTCGCCGCTCCCACAATGCTGCCGTTCGCTGACACAGGGACTCCTGGACAATGTCGTCACCGCAGTGTTCGAGAACGATTTTATGTGACGAGTGCCACTGCTTCTTTCCGGGGTTTCCACAGGGTGTGACTTTGATATCTGCTCACTCACTGTTTGCCGGGTTTGCGTTGGCGTCGGTCCGGTATCTTTCGCAGCTTCCAGCGGCACCGTCGCTGTGGCTGTGCCTGGCTGCTTGCTCGGGCGGCGTGAACACATCTTGTAAGCAGCGCCCACGGGGGCCGTGTGGGCTGCATGCACCGGGGCGCTCGCTGTTATACAGAGGGTGTCAACCGCGTCGCTGTGCCTGCTCGCGTCCTCCACACCCGTTGGCACGATTACGGAGTTGCGTGGCGTGGTGACGTTCTCGTTGACGGGGAGGGCTGTAGTAGCTGACGCGGCGTGTGCAACACAGTGGTCTAGACTGGAGAGACTTTTCGCGTTGTCACGGATGTCTCCATTTGCCGCGGTCGTTCGCAGTGGATGGGCCGGAGAACGGATGAACAGCCCAACACTCGGCATTAGCGATGTCGATGCTTCCGGGTGAAGACACCTGCCAGGTATAGCGGCGCCAGGAAGACTGCCGCTGTAACGAGCCGCTGCCCCCTCATTCAATGCGCTGTAATCCAACGTGCTCTGCCATTTGGGAGGGGTTTTACTGTATTCGGATTCATCGTAGGTTTCGCTCCCATCGCTGTCGTAGTAGTCGTCAGTGTCTGAGCTGGAGGAGGGGCTGGAGACACTGCTGCCGTCGACGCTGTCCTCATCAGAGTGGTTGTCTTCGGTATCGTCTGTTTCGACGTGTCCGTGGGTGTGTTCGGAGATGATCATGTATGGGTCGCTGTTGTCGGGACGCGGCCGGGGACCCCCGGGCTCCGGCGTCGCCTCTGGGAGGCTTTGCAGTACTTGAGAGTCATAAATGCTGTAGCGGTGTGTGTTTGGGTACCTACGCAGCACTGGCTGCATTCTTGTCGCAGAGCGCGCTCCGTCTCGGCCGTCGGCGTTGCACTGCTCCTTCTTTCGGGTATGCTCACCGTCTGGGTCCTCTTCACTCTCAGCTGCGTTTGGCGGCGGTCGGCGGAGGATGCGGGAGTCGTCGAGATGAGCACCCGGCCACGCTGGCCCGTTATCGGGTTGGTCGTCAGGCTGATCGTGAAGACTCCTTGTGATGGCGCCGTTGTCTTCCAAGGGGTGCTGATTGCGGCAGCTGGAAGCCTTGTGCGAGGTGCTGTCCAAGGTTGCCCGTGCCGCAGAACAGCTGCTGGATCGACTCTCGTCTTCACTATTCAGGGCAGTCTTGTAGTTCACTCCATAGAAATGCCGTCCCGGCTGGATGGTTGCATTCAGAGATGCCTGCGCCGGTGGCGGTGACTGCGGCTGTCGATCACACCTTTCATGTGGGTTCGCCTTTTGCCTACAGGTCAAGCCTGCCTTCTCCCACAGCACCTCACCCTCCGCACCTGCGGTGCAGGTGGTTGAGACCGAGGTCTCAGAGAGCCACTGAGCGTCGCTCATTAGTTCACTACTCGCGGAGGCGCCCCGAACATCTGGTGCGGTTGTGCTTGCTTCCCCACTGAGTTCTGTTTGATCCTTCAAGGCGGTCCTCTTCAGCTCCACCATCACGTCGGCTTGCTCGTCTTCGACGTCAAGGTTGATGCCGCGTGGGCTATCGACCACTCGCATGTCTGATAGCACGTGCAACCACCAATCCTTCTTGCACGGCGTTCGCCCGGGCCGCGACTCTGCCCAGTCTGCGTGCTGCGGCGCATGGCGTGTCAATGTATTGGCGTACTGAGGCTGCGGCGGCTGCGGGTACCCGTGCATAGCCTCTCTACCATAGCCGAGGTAGCCGTATCGCCTGCTATGATGATCTATGCCGGAGTACATGTGGTTGGCGTGGGCACTCCACATGCCTTGCCCCTGTTGCCGTCGATGGAAATTATATTGCTGATGTTGATGCATTGCTATCAAGTGTGCGCCCGTGTGGCCGCCACTGTATTGGTGCTGGCCTCGCGAGAACATGGCCTGTTGCTGCCACCACGTACGCCCACCACCGTTGCTGCGGTCGTTGTACATCTCTTCGGATGGCGCACACAACTGTCCTCCTCTACTTGTTGTTGGTGATCCGCCGCGTCGTCCCCGTGGAGAGGGCTAAGTCGTACACGCGTGTCACGGCTTCAGCAACGGGCGATGACCGTCGCGGTCCAACGACACACGAAGGAGGGACAGTGGCGAACTTCCCACAACCTTCACACGCCTCAGGGTCAATGTAGCGGTGGAGACAAGTCGAAGCGGATTGGTTGCCTAGGGTGGCTCCGTTTCCTTCCAGTCGCCCCCCTCCCCTCCCCTCGCCAAGTAGGGCTCGAGCCTGCTGTGATTGTCGGTCCAGCCGCCTTGTGGGCCTTCTTTGACGTGTACGCGTGCACAAGGGGCTCAATGGGGCACGATATCTTTTTCTTTTTTATTCCTTCTCTTGCCATCCTTGCCTTTCATTTGTACTGTTGAAGAGGTGGTCGAGGAGGAGGAGGAGGAGGAAGAGGGGGTTGGGGTCACACTGAGAAAGGGAAAGGAAAGGGGAGTGGCGAAGGACATGACATGGAGGTGGGGGATGCAAGAAATAGCCATCATAGATCGAACCCAGAAACCACAGCAACGAGAGAAGGGGGGGGGTCAGATGATCTCTTTTATTTTATTTTTATGGTTGTTGTTTACAGGCTTCACACACACACACACTCACAGAAAAGGGGGGGGGGAGGAGGAGGCAGCGGAAAAAAAAAGAGGCGTCGAGTGCATCCGCTCGCGTCTGTACACATGCATGTATATGTGTGTTAAGGGGATGGGGTGGGTGGGTGGGTACCAAGGGAATGGCCGCTTGGCTTACTCATGAAGTAGGTCACTGGACCCTCTCCCATCTCCTTCCCCCGCCCCCACCCTGTGGGGAGGGTGGGGGCGGGGTCTGTCCTCCTGTCATTCAAGAAGAAGCGGGCAGGTGAGAGAACCAAAAAAAAGGTTAAACGATTACACATGCGCATACACACGCACGCGAAAACACCAAACACGGGGGAGGCGGGGGAGCACTTGTGTACACAGACACACACATGTATGTAATATATATATGCGTATATAAATATATATATATATAAGTAGTACGATGTTCACAATAGGGGGTAGACAGATTGGGGGTTAAGAAAAGCCACAGGAGCAACAAGAGGAAAAACAAGACCAGGTGTGTGGCAAAGGCCGAAGCGCCTGTACACATAAACGCAATGCCAACACTGTACTAGAAAAAAAAAGGGGGAGGGGTAGGGGGAAAGAAAAGACGAAGGCAATACATATGCCGACATGTATATGTGTACACATCTGGGGGAAGAGAAAGGGGAGGGAGGGGGGAGGGGAGGGGAGGGGAGTGAAGGGGGATGTGTGTGTGGAATACGCAACACCAAAGAGGTTGGTATGAATGTGTTCATGTGTGTAAAGGTACACGCCTGCACACACACACACACACACACACACACACACACACAAACACCTACAAAACAGAGAGTGTAGGGGTGGGGTGAGCCGTTGACGAGGAGAGACGTGTGTCCACACCTCTTCTCTTTTATCTAGCTCCCACCCCCTTGAGAAAAAAAAGAATGGAGGCACATGGAAGTGCACGATACAACAACGCATTCGAAAAGGCCCTCCCCCCCTCCCCTCCCGAGAAGCCCCACACGTACTCACATGTGCAGGGGGCCGTACAACGAGCAGCAACGGCCTCAACTGTGGTCCAGCTATGACTATGCGAGAGAGAACGGAGTCGGGGAGGAGGAGAAAAAAAATACGCATCAACACAACACACATGTAGATAAGCCGCACTGATGAGATCCAGTGGCGTCTTATCCCATGAAAAAAGGGTTGGTGTGCAGGGCGTGTGCAGCAGTGTGACCCCCCCCTCTCTTTTTTTTTTCGTTATGGGTTTGGTAATGTCCTACGCGGGCGAGATACGCGACTTGGCTCCCAAAATGTAACGCCATCCCGGGGCGGTTCTCGCGCTGGTCGAACCAACGAGGAGCGGTGGGACTGATCCAGTGTTGTTGCTCGGCACGCTGAGCCCATTCGGTGTCTGTTTGAACTTTGGAGTGCCGGGTGGTGTGGAGGTGAGGTAGCCGCCTGGAAAATTTTTTTCTTCTTTTCCCTGGGGTAGTCGTCGTGGCGGTGATGATGTCACTGCCAAAGGGGGGGCCTGCTTCTGAGCAGTGCTGTGGGGTTGGCTGTACGCGGCAGGATTGATGATTCCACGACCAATCAACGGTAGCGTCGGCGGTTTTTGGGTAGTGTTGTGTTTTTTCGAAACGACATCAACGGCACTTGTCAGGGATGACTTCGGTCCTCCGACCACAGCGCGGAGGGGGGAGGGGGACAGCGTGTTGCCTTGGCCATCGTGGTGCTCTCCCATACTGATGGAGGTCTTGTCGTGCCGCTCCGTGAGGAGGAGGAGGGGTTTGGGAGACGTCGTGTTAAGGTTGCTCCTCGCTACTCCATACACACTCGGTGCCACGGCTTTGACATTGCGGCCCTCTTCGCACGGCGTTGTGAAGTAGGAGTCACGCCGACCCCCCAAGCCTGATGAGCTTCCGTAAACGGGCTCCTCTTCTAGTCCAGGGACCCCAGTGCCACCACCGTCGGTGTGGTCACTAGGGCCGCTTGCGTTGCCGCCTCGGTGCTGCTGCGTGTGTGGCGGCATGGCAATGCTCAGCGAGCGCATGCCAGTGGTGTTGCGCATCCCACGTTGGCTGGAAAAAGGGAGGACGGGGGCAGTTGCATTATCACCCCGCCCCAAGACCGACCCCCGCGTCACCATGGCCAGGGGGCTGTTGCAATGATTCAGCACCGGAGTCGAGATCATGGGTGGGGCCCGTCGGGACACCGTCATGCTCATTTTGGACATATCCGCTGATTGAGCACTCACACTACGGCGTGCGTGGTTCGGCGCAGGGTCTGACCTTGCGGTGGCTGCAGCCGCCCAATGGCTGCTGTCGTTGTTGTTGCGTCCAAATAGCAGACCTGCCCTGGCGCCGCCCGGCATGCGCAAAACGAGCGACCCGTGCATGATGGAGCTGTTCATGAAGTCGTAAGGAGCATCCCCGAGAAGGCTGCGACCCATTTTGGGGCTGGCGGCGAATGAGGAGGGGTTCTTCCAACTGGGCGGCCCGGTTGACTCGTCGGTGGCGTTGTTGTCGTTCGTGCTCTCGTCGTCGTCCGAAGTCGAGCTGGCGGAGCGTTCGCTTGGGCTGCTTGCATCGCTTTTCGAGACATCATCCCGGCTGCCGTCGTCGGAGTTCCTAGAGGGTGAAGACAAGGATGTCACTTCGCGTGCTATGTCTTCCGAAACAGCCATCTTGTCCCAGCCATCCAGCGGCCTTTCGGATCCAACCAGTAAGGTCGTCGGATCAGTTGTTGAGAGGTTCGATTGCTGGTGCTGCACTCGATGACTGCGACGCCAAGACATCTTCTCGCGTGCCACCAAACGTTCCTCGCTGGCTTCGTCGCCGCCGCTTCCAGGCGCTTCATCCTCGCCATCATCGTCCGATGGAAGGCGCGGCGAGTCAACCACGGGGCAATCATGCAGCATGCGCACATCGCACCAGAGCTGGGTAAGGAGGAGGATTCCAGTCTCTTCACCTTCAAGAGGTCGGCGAGAGCGGCGCTCTTTGTAATCGCACTCCGCTGCGCCGTCTCTCCCGCTCTGTTTCTCAAGGGCGTGTCGCTTGCGTAACGCCTCGATTCCGAAGAAGCCGATGGGTCCGTAGAAAGAGAAGGCACTCGCTTCTCCATGGGGGCCGGACGGCGATGCCAACATCTGTGCAGCGAGAGGCGACGAGAACCCGTCACGCGAGCCGTACTTCAGGGGACGAATGGATGGATGCCGCTGTTCCTCGTGCTTCTGGTGTAGATGTTCAGGGGCGATCGCGCCGTACGGTGGCTCTAACCTTTTGTAGTCGCCGGGCGGCTCCGCATAGCACAGGGGGTTTGACCGACTCATCCCTGCCACGGGGTGCATCAACGCCATGCCCACATGCCGGCGTTCAGAGCGGAATTTCACAAACGGGTTGAATCTTCGGCCGGCTCCGTCGTGTTTCGGGACCCAGCAGAACGGGGGCACCAAGACGAGTCCAGTCGGCCCAACAGAGGATGCGGTGCTCGTGTTACTGCTCACACTGACAATATGGGTGGGGGGCTGATGAATACTTCGAGTTCCCTTCACGGCATCATCGCGCAGCGAGGTGCAGGCGTGGCTGCAGCCCCGGAAGCCGATCTCATACTCCGCTTCCTCCTGGTAGTCCTTGTCTTTGACCACGTCCCGGCTTTCGCTGGGTTCATGCTGTTCGTAATTCTGGCTTAGTCCTCGCCCCGGCGTGGGGTTTGTGAGAATAGATGGCTGCGGAGGCCCGCATTGCTCAGCCAGTGGCAGGTAGGTGGGGTGGTTCGCGAAATGCGACTTCTCTTGATCGGCTCGATGGTACTTAGAGCGCACTGGGACTTCACCGAGGCGGGGGGCGTCGTAATCGTGTCTTTGGCCAGCATCCGCAGCCCGAGAGCCGCTTCGGCGGCGACCGCGAGCGTCGCTCTCCGTGAAGGTCGATTGCATCAAACGCCTGAAGACTTTGCTCTCAACCAGTCTCTGCTTCCACTTCCTCTCCTCCTCCTCATTAGGGTGCCCTTCATTGCCATGGCCAGCGCCGTTGCCGCTTTTCAACGACGGCAGCGACACCCCCGACGAGCCGCGGCAGCTACTACGAGCCACGCCATCGTATTTCTTCTTTACTTTTCTCTTTGCATCGACACTGTCGGTAGGGCGGCGAAGGAGTTCACGAGTGTTATTCATCTCTTTTTTTTTTACAAAAAAATTGTGTTCTCTGCCCCCCTTTTTTTTTTCTGCCACTACTGATGCGTGTCCAAGAGATCAAGCCGCCCGGATAGGAGAGGTTAAGCGGGTGGAGGTGAGTCACACTCTTGCTCCCCTTTGTTGCTGCTTGTGAGGTCGTAATGGTTGTTTGGTGTGTTCACGCGGGTGTGGCTGGCGTGGGATTCACAGCGAGTTGGAGGAAAAGAAAGGGGGCATGAGGGGGTGGGGGACGGCAGGCAGTCGAGGAGGTGTCCTTACACCTTCACGAGGAGAAGTAGTAGTCCGTGCACGCACTTGTGGTGATGGGGGGGGGGAGGTTCGGTGCCTGCTCCATGGGTCAGCCAGGCAGCCCCCTCCCTCCGAGAGGGCGTGCCAGCGATTTGGGCGGGCGGGGGGGGGGCCGCTGTGCGCACTGCACATACGGTTCCTACCTCCCCCCTCCCCCCTCCCCATAGACACACACACACATGCGCATTGTATGGCAGAGGGCGGTAGGGGTGTACGACTCGTTTTCTTTATTTGTTTGCGCTAAAAAAAACAACAACCACAACACCCCTCCCTCTGGTGTTCGTCCGAGCATGACATGAGCCCGGAAGATACACATTAACACACATACAAAACACACACGATGATCACCCTTGGCCTCCCTCTCCCTCCCCCTCGAATCGAAAGACTGCACACCTATCGTGCATTTCTATGCAACTTCACCAAGGCAATGTCAAAGGAGGGGATACAGAGGGTGAAGAAGGGGATGGAGGGGGATGGCAACAACACCAGAGTAGGAAGAGAGAGGGAAAGGAGGAAGAGGAGGGGAACAAGAAGCAAACACACACACACACACGCACACACATATGAAAGGAATGACGGATGGAATAGGAGAGCCGGAAGGGAAGGGGAGGGGGTGGCCCTGCAAAAGATGTACAAAGAAGAGAAAAAGAGCGAGAGGGAGGAGCCTTGTAAGGAAAAATGCCGCCCCCCCCTTTGAGATGGTGTTATGCACATGACAGACAGCAGAAGAAGGGGAGGGGAGGGGGGGGGTTAGAGGAGAGCGAGGGGAGGGGAATCGCCATCGAGCACACAGACACGCATACACGCGCGAGCTTGAACGAGTTTCAATATCGCAGCACTCGCACGTGTAGGCGTGTGCTTTGATTAGAGCAGAATCGAAGAACCAATCTAGAGATGGGGGAGAGAGAGAAGAAGAAGTCGTCGGTGAAAGAATTGGGAGGGAATAAAAGGTCACATGATAGAACCCCCCCGCCCCCCGCCCCCCAAAAAAAAATGTACACACGGTGGGTGGAACAGGATGAGGAGGTGTTGAGGTTGGGAGAGGGATATCATGACGAGTGAAGAAGACATGCTCGTCGGTAAGAAGAAATATTGGGTCTGTCTCTTGTTCGCTTAAAAAATTGGATGGATGGGGGAGGGGTGATCCAGCATTAAGTACGGTGGCTGCGTTGCTGCTTGAGAAGAAAAAAAGGGCGAAGCAAATAAAAAAAGAGAACAAGAAGAAGTCGTACACGGAAGGCTTTCATGCATATTTTTTTTGTTTTTCTTTAAAAGATCTCTTTCCATCTCTGCTGTCATTTTATCCTTTTTTTTGGGTCCGCTCGTGTAATACTCGTCGTCTTTTTCCCTCCCTCCCTCCCCCTTCTTTTTTTTTCTAGATGAGACATACACTCATACATACATATACACGCACATATATATGTATATATGCATATATATATCTCCCGTGCTGCTGATACTCTGCTCCTTTTTTGTTGGTTTGTATTTCTTTTTTTTTTCTGTCACACTCCTTTGATGAGTGGCCAACTCGATACCCTAAACATCCAAACATGCTCACGCACGTATGCTCGTGGCCACACCCTCCTCCTCCTCTCCCCCCAAATCCTCCAGAGACAAAAAAAAGGTAAACATAAATGATTGTGCTGGTGAGGCGAAAAGAGAGAGAGAAACCAAGAATAAGTCAACCCTCAGCGACAGACTCGCAGGATGGGGGAAAGGAATCACATTAAAAAAAAATGGACAACCACGCCAACCACGCCAACGACAACAACAACAACCACGCCAACAACAACAACAACAGCAGTACCGGAAGAACAAAAAAGAGCAGAGCACTCGTGTTTTAATGTACATCGGTAAGAGGGACAAAAAAATAAAGAAGAAACTGGGGAAAACATACACACATGCATTGGAGAGGTAGTGGGTGTGTGAGTGTGTGTGCGTGTGTGTTGGGGAGGGGTGGTGGTGGTGGTGGTGAATCGACCCCATCTGAGCACATCAACGAGCCAACGACTAGAATCGAGGCAGCACTTTATGCAGAGGCATTAATAGAAAATGAGAAGCAGCAACAGCAGCAACAACCAAAAACAAAGATGTACACCTCCACAGATCAGAGGAGGGGGGAGGGGAGGGGTGTGTGTGTGTGTGCATATATAAACTGAAGATCCCCCAAAACAATGAACGATAAGTACCAAAAGGGAGGTTCGGTGTCTTTCCAGCAGTGCGTGTGTGCGTGTGTGTGTGGGAGACAGTTGTGGTGAGGTGGGGAGAAAAATAGACGCAACAACAACAACAAACATTAACAGGAAGCGGGCGGGAAAAAACACGGAGAAGAGGAGCACCGAGGGGTTTATCGTGGCGAGGGGTGACGCGGGAGACAGTGAACAGTGAAAATGAAGAAGAAAAATCAAGGAGGGGGAGTATCAAGAGGAGACAAGGGAAGGACGGGCGGGAGAGAGAGGGAAAAGAGGACGCGCACGCCCGAAAACAAAACATAATGCAGACTAATCTGAGGAGGAGATGATCACGTCCAAAATGCGCTCACACGAGCAGCGAAGAAAGGAGAAGCACCAAAACACGTGCACACAACCCCCCAAAAATATATATATATATATAAGGAAAACACAAAACCAACTCCGGACGGGAGTGGGAGGGGGCCGCAAGGGCGGCGGCGGCGAGGTGCCCCGTGGAAAGGGACACAGTGGCCTGTGGAGCGGTGGTGGTGAAGGTGGTGATGGAGGAACACCGGGGAGGGAAGGGGGAGAGAGAGAGAAACGCTATACACACCGAAGGAGCAGAGACAAGAAGGTGAATGCAATGGAGGAGCGAGGGGTGAGGGTGACGAGCACCACGATACGACCGTAGGAAAAAAGAAGAAAGCTGTAGCCGAGCAGACACCCTTCCCCCCCGAAAAGAGAACAAGTAAGTTAAGGGGGCAGCGATTCAGTGTGTCGTGGGGAGGGGGGACGGGGGGGGGTGCTCTGTGTGCGTGTGTGAGGTGACGTGAAGTCACAGCCAAGAAAAGCGACTTTGGTCTTTTAAAATTTTTCCCCGGACCAACATCGAAAACGTCAGAAAACAACAACGAAAAACACAAACGCACGCACACGCACACACACACAGGAAAAAAGGGGGGAGGGGGAGCGCAAAGAGGAGGCCGAGCCACGTTCCCTCGGCACTCCTTAGCGCAGTTTTTTTTTTCCGTGTTGTTTGTTGGGTTATGGATGGTGGTGGCGGGCATATTTCGAATTCTAGGACAGAAAACAAAGGAATAAAGCTCAGCTGCCCGCCCATGTTGCGTACATACATGGGACCTGGTGTCACTTGGACTCGCATGAGGAAGCACTGCGGTCGAAAGAGGGGCAGGGGAACACACACAAAAAAAAACATACAACACACACACACACACACACACACACACACACACACACACACACACACACACACACACACACACACACACACACACACATCAACAATAGGGAGACGCTCGGGAGAAAAAAAATACAAAAAAGGACGGCACTGGCCATCGCACTCACCCTTGAACCAACAAACAAGAGGAAAAGTCACACGTAAATCACTCAGCCTCCTTGGGAGGTTGACCAGGGGTGAATGGGCCAGGAAAGACGATGCAGGGAGGAGGGAGGGGGGGATAGGGGATGGGGGGGGGAGGGGGAGAGTCGTTCCACCCCCTCCTCGTGCAGCTCAGACAGAAAACATTCTCCTTTTTTTCGTATACCGTACATGCAGACATCCTTGCATGTCGATCTACGCGGGGCGCTATGCCGTCTCGCACGGGCGCTCTCCCCCCCAATCCCGCTGAACAACAAAAAAAAACAAAGAGACTCACAATTGAAAAGAAATCAGGAAACACCACACACATACAGACACACAGACAACAGCAAGGTCCGAAACAACAATCCAAAACACAGAAAAAACCCGAGGGTTCTACACATCATAGAGGAACGAGACGGTCGATGACTGGAAAGGGGGAACAGAGGAGGAGGGGGTGAGGAAGAAAATATTAAACAAACACACAGAAGCGTCGTTTGCAAAAAAAAGAGGGTGGATAGGAAAAAGATAGAAAAATGACCCACATAAATAACGGGAATGCGGAATAGAGGAGAAACCAAGCAAAAAAAGGAAGAGGGGTAGTGAGAAGGGATTGTCTGCGCGGGGATACGTTCACCGAGAAAAAAAAGGGGTACAGTGGGACTCCACGTTTTGTAGCGAAGAAAGAACAGCAACAAAATTGCTGCGCGCAGTCAAAAAAAAATATACAATCAAATCATTCCTCAACTCTCCCCTCACTCGCTGTGGTTTCGTTTCGTTAAAAAAAAAATAGCGTTTTTCTTTGCTCCTCACATACGTACACAAGTGGATACGCGTTCCTTTTTTTTTTCGGTCTCTTTCCCACCGCCGTCGTCGTAAAGCACACACACATACACATACACACACACACACACACACACACAAAGACATTCGGGGACGGTTACTATCGGAGATCCGTGCTATCCCTATGAATGTGTGTGTGTGTGTGTCCAAGAAAGCCCTTAGACAGACAGACAGAGACACCGAGACATACGCACACACACACATGTATATGAGGAAGCGCCAATACAAAAGCAACAAGATGAGAAGACAATCGGCGCGCGCGCGGGGGGTGGGGTGGGGTGGGAGGGGGGAGATATCATCCATCAAGAGGAAGGGTCGTGGTGGCGGTGGTGGACACCACAGAGAACTATAATGGGGAGGCCAAAAAGACAAGCCAAGGGGGTGTGCATCAAGAGAGAAAAAAAAAGAGCATCAAGAGAGGCGCAACTTCCCTCCCCTCCTTCCCTTCATTTGTATCAACTTTGGAGGACACACATAACGAATACACAAATACACACACACACACACACACACGAGCCATACGCGCACTCACCATTGAGGCTCTGTGGCGACCAGAGGGGGGGGGGTGGCGATTTGCCCTCCCCTCCCCCCCAAGCCGAGAACAAAAGAGATATTACTGTGGCCACAAGTGCACACATACATACGCACACGCGCAGGGCGGGCGGGGGGGGAGGGAGGGAGAAGAGCACCTTCCCACCGCATCGTCGGTCCCTCTCCTTCCTTCCCCCCCCCCCCCCCCACCCCACCCCACCAAAAAAAGGCTTCATTCTCGTGCTATGACGCCGCCTGTTCCATACGCAAGGCGTTGCGATTCATGACATCGATCTCAGCTCCTGCGTCAGCGCCGCCACTGCCACGCTGCTGAGGAGGTCTTTGGCGTTGTTGCTGTTGCTGTTGCTGCTGCTGCGCGTGTGGTTTGTTCGCTTGTCCGTAGCGGTTGCGCCGGGTTGCCGGGTCACCGCCGTTTCGGATGAACTCCGCCTCTTCACGCTTCTCAAGGGACTCGAGATCGGGGGATTTTACCGTGGCTACGTCCTTCAAGGCTTCTCTAAACCAGGCATCCCCCACATGCGGCATTCGATTTCCGTAGAAGCTGCGAGGTGTGCGCTGACGGCGCAGGCGGGGCCGCATGTCCATTTCTAGAGGTAGTCGAGGGGGGTAGTTCATCATCAGCGGGCGGTTCCGGTGGCGAAGCTGGACAACCACGTTGTGCACGTCGTAGTTCATATCGCACGGCTCGCCTGCCACCTCTTGACGACCCTGGCCATTCACAGGGGGGTACATCTGCTGCGCATTTGCGGGACATGCACACATCTTGGCCTCCTCGCGCGCGTTCTGGATTGGTGTCGGAGTCTGGCCTCGAATGGTGACGGTGAGAACCGGCACATCTGCCCACGCTTCCAACGCTGCGCGGCGCTCGTCTGTGTACGGCAAGCCCATCCCACTAGCGGATGCTGAGTCGTGCGATGGCCCTTCGCTAGATCTGTGGGTCAGTGAAACCTGCTCCTCCGTGCTTCGGGAGTGTATGAGGGACTGCTGGCTAGTGTCCACAGCGTTCATGATGCGTCGATGTGACGCAGATGACGTGTGCAGGGAAGACGGCTGCTTGTCTCCCCTTGCCGCTAACGCCGCAACACCAGACGCGAGTGGCACCCTCGCCGGTGGTGGGGACGAAGATCCAGCGGCACTATGGGGCATAGAGTCGGAGGGGCTAAGCGGGTTACCGGTAGCCGCCGTTGTAGGGGACGTTGGAGGCTGCATGGGCGGTGCGTGAGGCGGCGGGGATGTGTTCCGCCCCGTCTGCACCGCGGCACCACAGCTGCTCGATGCTGGCTTCTGCGGCCGCGTGAACACCCTCCGCACCGGTGTGATGGCGGACTCTGTCGGCGACGTGGAACCGTTGCCGGGGGTAGACGACTCGACTTCTGATGGGGGAGGGTGGAAGGTCTGTGTCGCAGTCCGCGCAATTGACTTGGCGCTGCTGCGAGTGTTGATGATGTTGCCTCCTACATCCGTCGACGGCTTGAACCCATTCGCGAAGGGGCGCGATGTACCTACCTTCGGCATCTGCACAACGCTGAGGTCTGCTGAGCCGACTCCGGAGCTGCTGACCATCTCGTAATCCCCTGTCCACACATGTGGCTTGGGGGCCACGGGTGCCGGTGATGTGTTCACCTTTGCGTGGTCGTTGCGGATCATTTCCAGATCTCCTCCGCCAGAAGATGAGCTGTTGGCGTTGCTGTTGCTTTGATTTGTTTTGTCCCTCATGCGTTCCTGGGGGAACTGCGAGGCGACCAGCTGAGCGACATTGCGCGACCGAAAGCTGTTTTTCACCGCGTCCCTGGGACCCCGTGGATCACTACTCGCGGGCGGCGTGGCCGTCTTGCGTGGTGAGGGGGAGGAGCAGGCGATTCCATCAAGGCGGCGTGCCTCTTCTTTCACCCACCCGTTCGTCTTGGAGGCGCTGCTGTTGCCGTCGCCGCTGCTGCTACCTGCCGTGTTGTGCGCCGCTATCCTTTTTTCACCGTGGCCTCTCGTGTAGTCGACCTCGTCCATCCCCGCAGAGTCACCACGCTGTGCCGTCTCGCTTGTGGCTGCTTGATGTCGTTTACTGTTGTCTTGAGAACTTGCTCCAATGCTGCTGCCGATCGTGTTATTGCCGGTTGCCTTGGTGCCGTTGAGGTCGTTGGCTTCATGACGACGTTGTGTGGACACCGGCGAGAGCGGTGGCGCATGGTATGGCGGTCTGTGCGTTCCTGTCGTAGTAGACCCATTGTAGTGGTTGCTCGCGATGGCGCCGTAGCTCTCAACAGGGACCGGAAGGGAGTCGAGGTTACCAACACTGGTCACCGACTTGGCCCCAGCCCCTACAGCGCGGCTGTAGCCATTGTGGGTGGGTGTGGTGACGGATTTCGAGGGATCCTGCGCCGGCGCAGCGGCCCGTACGCGAGTAGGGAAGGTGTCACTGGTCTTTTTGCGAGCCGGCTGCTGGTTGCCAATCGCGGGCAGGTGCACTACGTCATCCGTCTGCATCGGCTTCCGCGTGTTGTGGCGTGTGGACGGGGCAGCACCATCAGGGTTGTTGTCGGCTACTGCTCCAGCAAAGCGTGGTGTTGTGGCGGTCGAGGACAGCATGATGGTCTCGTTATCACCGTTTTGTGCACTGCCGGCGCTCACACGGGTTGGCTTGCGGGGTGCTCCACGTGCCAGCGGTGTAGCGGCGCTGCCACTGCGGGTGTCGCTATGGAGGCTCACGTAGTTCCCATAGCCGCCAGCGTCGCAGTCGGCTATATCGGGGCTAACAGTCGGGGTAGGCGGCGCACCAGGCGTCGTGTGCAGTATCGCCTCCACATCCATCACACCGTCGTACTCGCCATACTGGTAGCCACCGCTTCCCACGTCGCCGTTGTTAGACTTGGGCACCGGCATCCCAAACATAAAGACTCCGGTATGCCTTGAGGGGGAGGGGGTGGGGTGGTGGCAGAACGCAACACACGGGAGATTCGAAGACGTGCGCTAATCAAGGTGTATACGCACTCGGAGAGATGGAGTAGGAAGACGGGGGAGGAGACGATAGTCTGTGTAGGGGAGGATGATGAGGGGTTTGGGGGGGGGGGGTGAGTCCAGAGAACGAAGGGATACACAGACAGAGAGAGAGAGACGCGTACCCACTCCACCCGAAAAGGGGGAAAAATACGGTGACAAGGCAAGCGATGAGAGGAAGCGGCAGACAAGAGCGAAAAGAGAATGAGATCGTGCTGCCTGGCTATACCCGGTAGGGAGTGGTGGTGGTGGTGGTGGTGGGGTGCAACTGGGAAGGGAAGGGGGGGGGGAGGGGTAAGGGTGAGGGAGTGACCAGGGTGGTATGGTGGATTATATGTGTTCAACAAATACACACTGACGGAGGAGAGTGGAGGGGGTAGAGGGATGAAGAGATAAAAATGAAGGGCTCTTTTTTTTTTGGGGGGGGTCGGAAGACGGGGAAGGGGGGAAGGCACGCAAACAAACAAACACACACACACACACGCACGCACGGGTTCTTATATGTACCACCGAAAGTCGCACCTGAGACGAGGAGAGAGAAGGGGGAGGGTGTGGAGTAAGTGCGTTCGAGTGAGCATATATACATATATATATATATATGTATGCGTTGTATGTTGTGTTAGGTGATGCGTTGCTGAAGAGGGAAAGTGACAGAAGGAATATGGAGAGAGGGGGGGGGTTCGTCAGGAGAAAAAGAGAGGGTGAGTGTCTGTGAGTGTGGGGAGGGAGGGAGGGGGGGTGGGTGGGTGGGTGGGGGCTACAGAGGAAGAAAACAACGAGCGTGTGGGTATTTTTGTTTCCCCTATATATATATATATATATATATAGCTGTATATATATGTGTGTGTATATGTGCAGGAGAGGGCGCACCAAGTAAAGAGGAGGGTAGAGAGAGAGAGATGATGGTAGAGAAAGCCATAGGCTTGGTTAGGACCTACAGAGTCTAAAGCAGAGAGCGGTGCCGAGGATTCTCCTCCTCCTCCCTTCTCCCTTCTCGAATTCTAAAAGAACATCATAGTCCAAGACACTCTAACGGTCGCAACTTGAGCGAATTGGAAGTGTCCACTTCTATATATAAATATAAATATTGTTTGTTCTCTCTGCTGTTTTTTTTTTCAAAAGGCCAAACGCACACGGGGAAACACACAGACAACACTCACTCAAACTCACACACACACACACACTAGTCAAAAAGAAAATTTATAGTTTCTCTCCAAGTCCCCCAAACGAGTGACGCCCCTCCTCGAGTCTGCAAAATAGGCACGCAACGCTACCAATTGCCTACCTCTACCGCACCACAGCTCCATCCTCGTCGTAGGAGAGTGAAGTAGAGGGGGGGGGACGAGGCGTCCGCTGTCGAGTTCGGTCATGTGTGTGTGTCTTGTGGGCCCCTCTTGCCTTTCCTGAGAAGGGGTGCGGTGCGACCGGCGTCAGACAATCTTCCGTGCACGTCACACCTGGGTGCCCGGAGGGCCGCATCCAGCGCCCTTGCACCTAGGGTTGAAGCGGTTGCATGTATCGTGCCGACGCCGGGGCGGCGGCTGAGGTACATGCCGGGCGAGCTCAAAGAAAATATCTGCGCGTCTCACCTCTGGGCCCTCTGAGAGAGACCCCCTGCGCAGCCTATTAGCATACGATGTGCCCCCCCCCCTCCCCCCACCGCCCCAAGTCACTTCAGGCCGCTGTGTGCTCCACAGGGTGGCGTGGAGGACTACCCACATCCAGGCGCAAGGAGAATTCAATGGTGTTACCCAGAGTGTTTTGTCCAGGCTTTTGGCATTTGTGTCACACCCAGCTCACCCGGTTAGACGGTGAATAGGCCGGCATGTTCAATGGACCTATCCGCGCTTGAACGGATTGGACTGAGTCTCCTTGCTCGCACGGCAGACACGACGATGACCACGAATGAAAGCGTGTGCACAACGGTGTCTTGCATTTTTTTTTTGATCTGTAGACTTTTCTCAAAAAAATATTTTGTTGTTGTGTGCGTGTCGGGGTGCGTTGGGGTGGTGGGGTGGGGTGGGGGGGAGCAGGCAGGCAGGCGCAGGGCTCGCTGTTGTCATGTCGCGTTTCCGTCGATATCGCGTTGGGAGGCGGGGTTTGTCAGGATGCCTTGCGCGTTTATGCCCCGCGAGAAGTGGGATGGCGCTCCGAGTCCGCTGCATCGGGAGATATTCTCGCTCCCTATCCTCAGTCCACGTGCTGTTGACGCAAACAGGGAGTGGGGCGTGTGTGTGTCTCACACACGAAAAAGGGCATGTGGGTGGCCATGAAGACGCGCACGAAGAATGCAATATGGGCCATCACCCCAGAGGAACAACGGGAGAGGGAAGGGAGGGAGGGGGGCAGCGACAGACACTCGGCAGGGGAGGGGAGATGTCGTGCCGCGTGGGTGAGTGGGAAAGGACAGGCAGGTTGTGGAGTGTGTGGGTTGTGTGCACTCCGGTCCCTTAGCGGGGGTAGTAGGCAGCGAAGCGTTTTCCCTCCAATGAGAGAGAGAATTGGGGAGGGAGGGGAACAAGAGGGATCCCCGTCCCACTTCACAAAGACAAAACAAAACAAGTATTTTATATGTGTGTGCACGCGGGCGGGTGTTATGCAAGAAACGCTCGAGTGCGTTGCTTAGAGAGACCACCACCACCACCTCTCCAGAGAACACAGAAAGGAAAACAAAAAACAGTAACGATACAAACGGGATGTAGCAGGAATAAGGGGCATCAACGAAAGCAGCAACACGCACATAAAAGATGAGATAGCGATACACACATACACAAGAAAGAAACTAAGAACATAACAAGCGAACCGCTTCCTCCCTCCTGCCCGTATATATATATATATATATATATATAATATAATATATATAACCTTCCGAGGAGGGAGGGAGGCCAGGTAGAGGGGACAGGATCGAAAAACATAAATGCATTCAAGTAACAGAGAGCGGGGGAGGGGGGGAGGGGTCTACGAGAACAAACCGTGTGGCAAAGAGGAGCCGAGGGGAGGAGAAAAAAAAAGATAGGAGACAGAGGTTCCTGGAGGGGGGAGGGGATGAGAGGAAGGTGGTAGCACAGCAGATATGAGCGTACGTATTCTCGTGGTGTGTGTATATGTGTCGTGTAGCCACACGTCACACCTGATTTACACTCTCCCGAGGAGAACTGTGTGGTGAGCCTCAGGGAAAAAAACAATAAAAAACAGCAGTGACGCTCTCACAGCAAATCCACACACAAATTTGTGGTTAGTATGGATTTCCTTGTCCGAGAGCCACTGGTTGGTTGATCCCCTCCCCACCCCACCCCGAACACAACGCGCGCGCGCTCTTTCTCTCGAATGTACACACTCCTCTTCACACCCAAAGAAGAATCTCCTGGAACTCTTTTTTTTTCTTCATCGGCCTTTTGGCGTCACCCCCGCTGCTTCTTGTAGTAGACCAAATCCGGCAGCTGCACTTCCCGTCCTCTTCTGAGCCTCATGATGATAAGAGGTACCTCCTCATGGAGGTGTCAGGGGCTCAGCATCTCCACTATGTCGCGGAGAAAAAGACACGCAGCTTCCTCCCCTCTTTCCTTCCCTCTCTCTCTATATATGTATAAATATTTTTTCTCCGCTCATAAAACAACAACGACACCCCTCTGATGGCTGTGCGGTCGGAGGCACCCACGGCAGCGGGAGCTGAGATCGATGTATCGTTGCGGATGTCGACTATATGGAAACCAATAAGCCAAAAAAAAAAGCAGAGCGCAACGTCAAGAGAAACGAGAAAAAAAAAAGAGGAAAGAAGACAGAAAAAACAAGGAATTGAAGCACATGCGCGCACACACAGGCCACACGCGTGATTAGCATCATCACCTCAGCCTCCACAGCAGGATAATGAAGTAACCAGAGTCGAAGCCCCAACAAGTTTTTTTTTTTTTTCAGATTTATTTGTTGAGTACGTCAAACAGGAGCAAGCACAGTGTGACATCAACAACATAATAAAAAATAAATAAACCAAATGCAGATACATGTATATACAAAAAAAAACCCAAGTATACATATATATATTTATATTTATAATATATGCACATATGCACAGCCGAGGGCCGGAAGGGGAGTTAAAACTGAGAATCCGACAGTGTCGAGGGACAAACAGCTGTGAACGACATCGACCCCCCGGACCAGGGTTAGTAAATGACTCCCCACTCACACCACCACCTTTTCTACACGAGAAAAAAAGAAACAAGGGACAAGCAACAAAAAACACGCACTTTCTAATGCGTGTTGGAGTGTGTGTGTGTGTGTGGGGGGGGGGGGGGGGGGAGGTGGGTGCGTCGGCGAGAGGTGGGACTAACAGAGAAACAATCAATGGTGCACCCCCCCCCTCCTCTCTCCCATCCCAAAAGGAGGAGGGGAGAGGGGTGGATGGATGGATGGATGGATGAATGGGTAGCCAGGGGAGACTCTGGCGTTTTTCTTTCGCTTCGTTTGTGATACTGCATCGGTGTGTGTTTTATCTGCGTGGCCGGCGGAGGGTGGAGAGGGGGGGGTGGGGGACTATAGTTTGACCTACACAGGCGCCGCAGATATAGTTGGGTAGGGGACAGGGGAAAAGGAGAGGAGAGGAAAGGGAAGAGAAGACCCTTCAAAAAAAAACAACCATGATGGAGACACGCACAAACGTGACAAACGAACGGGGAAGCGCAGACATGACGAAAAATAAACAAAAGTGAAGGCTTGATTTACATCAATGTACACACTGGTGAAGAGTCAACGATGAAAATACCTGGAGAGGGGAGAGGGGAGGGGGGAGGGGGGGGGAAGGGCGGGAGGAGACAAGCAATAAACTTTATGCAACGAGTGTCAACACGTTAGAAGAAAAAAGTGCGGCGGTGCACCACCCCATGCCGCATCTGCAGTCATGGGGTGGTGTAAAGGGAGAATTAACGTGCTAGGGATCGCGTGCAACTGTGCTTGTGTACTTGACGGCCCAAGAACATACACACACACTCGGTGTTTCTCTGCCGCACCCCTCATCCGCAAGGAAAACCGCGTGGTCCAGGTGGTCTCCCATCGGCTTCCCTCTTTTTCCTCCCCACCTTTTCGTCTTCCAGAGAGAGAGAGAGAGAGCGAGACACGCACCCAGATATATATTGGCCTCTCTCACCCATCACAGGAACAGGTTGCGAAGAGCCACGAGAAGCGAGTTCCACTTGCTAGCGCTGCTATAGTTCGCATCTTCTCTGTTCTCGTGGTTGTTACTGCGCCTGGTCCTTGGTCGACGCTTGTAGGGGCCCTCGCAATCGATGGTCTTGAACGAGCCTTTCGGTGAGTCAATGATGGTTGAGTAGGTCAGACCTTTCATCCATGAGTCGTCGTTGCCAACCGTTGTCTTGATCTGCTCCCCTTCATTGGTGCTGCGCCCTTGTCGCACCTGCTGTGTCCTCCGCTGCCTCAGAGCACTCTTCGACGGCCCGGTGAAGGCGTGATGGTCACGCTGCGCCTCTTCAGACTGCGTATGGAGTGTCTCTACAGCTTTAATTTTTTTGCCATTCGTCAAGCGGGTCGGCTCTACTGAGGTTGGCTGTGGGCCACGGGCCACGGGCATAACACGGCGACCCCGTCGCACCGGCGGGGGCTGCGAGGATCCGATGCTGGGAAATGGGCCGCCGTGTAAGGCGCTGGGGTTCCTTTGAGGCACCGGCGCTCTCGGTCTGGAGATGTGACTGCAAGCCACGGGCCGCGGGAGGTGCTGCGTCGTGGTCGTGGTCGTCATCGTTGATGGACAGCGGGCACCACAGCCGTTGGGGGTCTCCTTTGGAGTCACGTTTGGGGATGTGGTGTGTAATTCAATACCCCTAGGCAGAGGTGTTTGCTTCTGGGAGAGTGTGTGTGGCCCGCCGTTTCTTGTCTGCAGGGACGAAAGCTGTGGTGACGCGATTGTGCGCCGGTCCTCGTGGATGGGCTGCTGCATCACATGCAGCGTATAGCAATTGTCCAGTGCCACACTTCGCGACAAGTTGTTGGTACATTGCAAGATTTTGTCTTTCTCGTTAGCGCTGACCCTAATGGCGTCACCGCCTGTGAGTTTGAGGGCCTGATGCACGGGGGCTAGCGGTTCCATGTGTGCATCTTCTTCTCCACCTCTTTTGCCCCTCCCCTTCCCCTAAACCGAGCAGCGAATCGAAGAGACTTCGAGGAAGGAAGGAAGTGTGTGTGTGTTGGGGGGAGGGGGGGGGAGGTGGAAGGAGAAGGGGGAGGAAGACGCACTCTAAAAGCGGCAGGGGGGATGGCGCTGAGAAGCACACATCACGGAAACGAAGGGGAGCCGATCGAAGGGGGTGAGTGAGAATATTTGGATGGTGTGTGTGTGTGTGGAGAGACAATGACCAAAGAAAGAAAGAAAATCACACCACGACTTGAAAACGCATACTGCCATACACGCACACAAGCAGCAATGGGTGCGACTGTGAAGTGTCTCTACCACGCAACAAGTACGCGTGTGTGGCAGTGGGTGAGATAAAAAAGAATAGAGGAGAGAGAGAGTGTGTGTGTGTGTGTGTGTGTGTGGAGATTGCGTCTGTGACTCCCACCGTCCCTCCCCCCTCCCCCGAGTGTGACAGTGACGGGTGAAAGAGAGAAGAGTAAGACCAAATAGCATGCCAACATACACACACACACACACATATACACATATACATACACGTACGTATCCCTACAGAGAGAGAGACTGTCTGAGGTAATAATTCCTCCTTGTCGTACCGGAAGAGCCGATTCACGTTTGCCAATGGGAGTTGTGCGTGGATCGGGAGGGGGGCACGTCGGTGCATCCTCCTCCTCCTCCTCCTCCTTCTCTTTTTTTTTCTTTTGCGTTGTTGTTGGTCTGGATTCCTCCAAAAGTAAGCAGGAAACACCAACAAAGCGGAGGATGTCTGAGGAAAACACGCGCACACACACACACACACACACACAGATACGGAAAGGTGAGTCGGGGTGAAGGAGAAACTAAAGAGGAGAGAGGGAGGGTGGGGGAGGCAGGCAGGCAGGCCAAGGTGGTGCGGTGACAGTGACCTGACAAAAATAAAAAGAACGTCAATTCACAGAAACGCTACGTTTTGGGTGTTGAAGTGCTTTTCTTCGCCTATCGCGTGCGCAGATGAGCAGCAGGCGCACATGTGCGCGTCTTTTGTTTTGTTTGTGTGTGTGACCCCCTAAGCAACACAGTGGGGAGTGCGTGAAGTGGTCAGAGATTCATGAGAAGAGGACGCTGAGTAGGGTGGGGCGGGGTGGCAGCAGCGATTCTACTTCGATGAAGAACCCCCCCTCCGCCGTGACACACACCTAGCAGAGGATATATATATATATATATATATATATGAGAATGGGCGTCCGTTGCTGTATGAAGAGGGGGAGAGATCCAGAAGTGTTTGCGAACAGATGGAGCGGATACTCGCAGACGAGAGGGCTATATGGAAAAAAAAAGGGCAGGGGATCCAACAAGCACACCCAAATAAAAGTTGTAAGAGACGAGACGGAGGTGATGTAATGGAGGATGGGAGGGACACAGAGACACTAACACTTCAAAGGGGGGGGGGGAGGGGCATAAGAAGAGGGTGACGGTGGGAGACCGATAGTTCGTCCTCAGTATTTACTTTTTAGGACACACCGTTATCGCTGCGTCCATCAGGTGCACATATATATACATACATACATACATATATGTGTGTGTGTGTGTAGCCTCTCTCCTTTTATCATTGGTCCGATTTCATGTCATTTCGTGTGTGTGTGTGTGTGTGTGCTACGGATCTGCTTCGATATCACGGAAGGGGGGGGATGGCCGGGGATAGGGGGAAAAGGCGAATATCTTTAAAAAAAATGTCTGGGGCATACGGAGGGGTGGAGGGGAGGGACAAGATATCGAAGACATGCAAGCAGAGGAATACGCAAAGCTCGCACACACTCACGACCAGACAGACACACACACACACACAGCCGCACATGAAGTGAAAATAGACAAACAAAATGAAGCAGCACGTCGATTGAAAAGAAAGTTTTTTTTTTAGTAATGGGGGCAAAGCGTCAGAAAGGAAAGGGGAAAAAGGGGAGACGGAAGGGGAAGCGAGGACAGCCCATGCATGGGCATCTTCTTGTAAGCCCTCCCCCCCCCTCCCCCCCCACCTCCCTCCTTCCACCGACTCTACTCAATCTCTGATTTGCCTACAGTCGTTGATTATCACCAAAGAGAGCCCAATATAACGGCCGAAGAGAGAGAGAGGATCAACGCGCGTGTGTGTGTGGGGGGGGGGGCAGAGAAAACGGTGGCGTGGACGTGAGGAAGACGAGGGTGTTTGCTCATGGCGCGTGTCGGTGCGCATGGGGATCAAGTGGAGGAGAGAGAGAAAAAAAAAAGGGATGGGACCATCGTAGATATACACCGCAACACGAAAGACGACCATGGCTGAGAGAAAATAGTTCAAGGCGACACACACACACACAAGGGGGGGGGGGGGAGGGCAAATAAGCGCAAACACATGAGCTCTATGTACAATAAGACATTGAACCGTGGAGGGCATGAGCAGAAGTAAAGAAAGGAGGGGAAGGGTGTGTGTGTGTGTTCTGGAGGGATCAAGGCAGTGCAATGAATGAAGTGCGTCCATCATAGCGGACACGCTTGAGGCTACGCACCCACACACACCCATGAACACAGACGCAGATGTACATACATAGATTAACACGGATAAATATAGATCGACAGTGCAATTGAAAAGAAGGTGGGGGTGGAAGAGGAACAAGGGAATCGTAAAGACACACAAAATACCCTCCCGCGTACTCCCCCCCTCCACTGGCAGAGTAAACAGTGGTGAGAGGACGAAAAAAAAGAAAAAAGAGTTATAACAGCAAATCGATCACTTTTTTTTTCGTGTGTATGTGTTTGCCAAGTAAAGTCACCCCCTCTTTATAAAAAAGTCGACTGGTGGGAACTGCAGGAAAAAAAAACTAAAGAGATGTGCATCGAGACGTTCGCGGTGTTGAGGGCATACACAACACACATACGCACACCGTCGAGGAGAATGGATGCCTGTATAGACCTCGCCGTGAGCGCGCAGGTCCTGTTCGCATCAGCGCCCCACTCCCCTCCCCCTCCCTCACCTCTTCAGTCATGCCCCAATCGACCATGGGCATCGACTGTTTAGTGCAACTCGCCAAATCACTGACGTCCATCCCAAAAAGTGTGGGGTGCAGTTTTGGCTGTGTCGGTGATGAGTGTCTCTGCGACTCATCGGTCGCGTTCACTGGAGAGGAGGGGTGGGGGGTGGGGTGGGGTGGGGGTGGGTGGGGAGGTAAGCTGGGCGAAGTGTCACGGCATCCCAATGCGCTGCTTTTTCCCAGGGTGCCAAGTCGGCAAGCGTTGTTTTTTTTTTTTTTCGCCACGAAGGGAGGTGATACGCTGAAGCGTCAAGGAGTTTCTGCGGTCTGTATCTCTGCCTTGTTCTCGAGACAATGACACCCCTCAGCCCCCAAACGCAAATGACAAGATCGAGGTGCGCGAGGAGGGCGTTCCGTGCGAGGAGATGCTAAAGTTGCATCGATCGTTCTCCGACGCGGCGTCGTCGTCGCGGTTTGCACGACGGCCACGCGGCGCTGCGCTCGAGTTAGGCCAACCACGGCAGCGGCTCTCGCGCTTTCGGTGATGCTGCCCCAGCGTGTTGCTCCCGCTGTTGCTGCGCTCGCTTCTCATGCGGGTTTTGGAGTCGGTCGGGGAGGCGGCGTGCGCGCTGAGAACCATGGCGGTCCCCGAAAAGGCCACCAGCGTATCGGGCGAGGCACTCCCCTCATTTAGCTTGTCCCTCAGGTAGGAGGGCGGTTGATCGTCGTCAAACGAGGAGCGTGTAGAGTTGACCACAGAGATGAATGTTCCGAAGCACACATCACTGTGTATACGTCGCATCCCGGCTTCGAAAACGGAGCGCTGCATCCGGGAGGCGACAGATTGTGGTGTCTGACCTGTGATGTTGCTGAGCGAGGGATTGCCAACCGGGTTGGTGTGCGGTAACTGCAGGACCGGCCACAGAGACGCACGTATATCGCTCCCAGATGGCACTTCGAAGATGTTTTCTGTTCCTGCCATTGACACCGATTGATTGTGGTTTCGGCGGCTGGGCGCTGTGGTGAAGGTGTCCTTCCTACTACACGCGTCGTCAGCCGCTGCTGAGCCCGTTGAGGTCTGCCGCAACGTCGTGAGAGCTCGTGCCTCAGCTCCTTGCTTCTTGCCGTGGCCCATAATACTCCGGTTCGCTGCTGTTGTCTTGCTCGACACACCGGACCCTTCTTCCTCCGTGTCTGCTGAGGAGACACTTGATGAGCGGGGTGGGAGCGCGCAGGAAGGACGCTTGTGTCCCTCGTCTCTTCGGAGCACACTGTGAAACCGTAGCGCGCCCCCCTGCATGCTATGCCGTTGTGGCATCGATGGACAAGTCCCTAGCAAATGCGATGGGTTCTTGTCCACGGCCGGCACGACGGTCTTCTCAACCATCGTCGCATCCTCTTCGCCTCTCCGGCGCGGTACTGCGCCGACCCCACATTTGGACCACATCGTTGTTCTCGTGTCGGCATCCCCAGGGTGTTTAACCGATGCAGTCGACGGGCACGGCTGCTGCTGCTGCTGCTGCTGCGGCGGCGGCGGCGGCTTAGTCGAGCGCCCGAAGGTCGACACCAACTCCGGCACCACGCTGGAGGCCATCGACCGGCCCAACACGCCGCTGGATCCGACCTTGAGGATGCTGACAACATTTTTGTGGATTCGGCGAGAGGTTCCGTCATGTATATCGCGGTCGGCACCACTGCTGAGGTTGCTGAAGAGGTTTATGTCCAGCTGAAGGGGTGATCCCAATGACCTTCGCTTCAGGGAGGTGCCTGAGACGGAGTGCGCGAGAAGACTCGCGCTGGAGTCTGCCAGGACTTCATTGCATCCATTGTTTTCTGGGATCGAGAAGGTCAGCGGAGAGATGCATACGGCTTCGCTCGGACTCAATGGATTTTCTCCGTATCTTCGCCTGTGAATACTTAGTGACGAGCGTTTGGCGGAGACGAGACTTTTTGATACCGCCCGAGGTGACAGATCCCCCAAGGTGGCCAGTGTTTGTGTGTGTGGCTTTACATCTACATCGCCGCCCCTGGAAGAATCTGCCAGCGATGGGAGCGCTTTCGATGCCGTTGCACGGGAGGCGCAAGACCTGGAAGCCCTTCTTGGTACCGAGTGCCAGTTAGTCAACGTTGTTGCGGTCGCCGCCCCGATTGCGGCGGCCTCGAGGGCGGTGTTGTCGATGGTCGTTTGCACTACTGGAAGGGCGCGGAGCACACGAAATTCAGTTGGCGTCCGTACGTCAGCATAGGCACTGCCATTGAACACTGCACTTAGATTGGCTTCCAGCGGTCGGGCGGTGGCGCTCTCGCGCTGAGCGTCCGCGACGTGGTCATCGATCCAAGCGGGCATTCGCTCAATATCGTTCGCCAGTGCGGTATTCTCTGTCTCCGCTCCTGTCAAGAACGGTGCTGTCACATTCGAACTTGTACTCTTCGACCAGTTGCCCCAGGTGCTGCTCGCCAGGCTGTGAAGGTTGCTCACCTGCAGCGGCGATTCCCACTTCTTTGGAGATGCATGCGACCCCGGGCCTTGCGTTGTTGCTTGGGATCCAGTCGACAGCTCCTCGTGCGTTCCAGGTCCGGGCAGTTCTAGCGCCACGCCGATGACCGGAGACAAACCCCTGGCACTATCGTGAGTTGCGTCCGAATCTTTCGAGTGCTTTTCACCGGCATGATGGCTGGAAACAGGGGAGACGATGACGGTGACGTCCCCCTCCGCTAGAGGCGAGCACGCCATTCGTTGGCTCAGAGTCAAGAGCCCATGCGTATCTGCGCTGTTCCTGCATGACGAGCCGCGGCGGCCAATGGAGCGAGCGATCGTGTGTCGACTCTCCGCTGATCCAGGTGAACTCTGATTGAGACGAATCTGCAGCGTTTGCAAGTCGCCGGCGCCTGAGCGCGCACCTGTGCCACTCGATAGCCCGGCGGGAAGAGAAGCAGCCGTTGCTGCAGAGTTGTCCAATTCTTCCGAGCAACTGCTGGTGCATAGCTGTCGCAGCTGCTTCTGTTGGGAATGTGGGGTGTTCGAATGGCGTCTAAGGCCCTGCTGAAAGGCCAAGGACTGGGGGCTGCAAGAACCGCTCGAAGGTGCAGCTGATGGAAAGGGTGGTGGGACGGGGAGGGGATGAGCGGCCACTCCCTCGTCGAAACCGCTGCTGTGGCCGTGGCAGTGCTGAGGTACACAGCATGAGGTGGGGCACCCATCACCGAGGTATGGGCTTGTGAGTGACGCAGTCGCTTGTATATCCCTGTTGTAGGCGGTGATGCCAATTTTATAGTCGGCGAAATCTTTGGTCGTTGTGACCGACGGTGCTGCAATCGCGGTTGTCTCAACAAGCGGCATACCTGAGGAGTCTTCCCTCCACAAATCGCTGGATTCCACCAACCGGCGTGCCAATAACCGTGGCTGACTCACACGGGCGCAGGTGGCAGAGTCCGCAGATGACATCTGCAGGCGAGTGCCATCACCTTCGAAGACATTGTTCATGCTAACGGGGGGGGGGGGGTTACATGAACACCGCACAAGCAGCTGTGCTTCCTTTATATATATATATTCTCGCCACGATGTACACTGTCAGCAGGTTCTCTCTCTTTTTTTTGTGTATATACGTGCGTATGCGTAGATTCCCGTAGAATGGCACAACACACACGCACACGAGGAAAGGAGGGAGGGAGGGGAGGAGGAGGAAGAAGAGGAGGAGGAGGAGGAGGAGGAGGAAGATAGCTCCAGTCTCCAACGATGCGGGATCTCTTCCCTGCCTCTTTTATAAAACAAAAGAGGGGGAAAAAAGCAGCAGTTGGCTCGGAGACAACAGTGCTGGGAAGAGATCAAAAAAAAAAGGGGTGACGTTAAGCCCCCCCTCAAAAAAAAAGACGAAGAAAGGAGGGAGAAGAAGAAGAAGCAGAAGAGCACAACGCGGATAGTGATTGGGTTGTTGTTTTTTCTCTCTTTGAAAGGGGGAGGGGAAGACGATGATGGAAATGAAGGTGCTCACCATAAGGCAGGTCACCGTGAAGAACACACACACACACAGACAGACAGACACGCATATCAATCATGCGAAGATTAGCGGGGTGGGGTGGTGGGGGGCAAAAATGAAAACAAAAACGAAGGGAGAGGAGCGTCTTGCTCGTTCCTTTTACCCTTTCGTTCTCTCTCCAACTCCAAACACGCACGCACACACGTGCGCACGGGAATGGAAAGAGAAGCCACAAATTACACAAAGGGGGAGGGGTGGGTTGTGGGGGGAGGGGAGGGATGGATATATGTTCTCTTGTGTGTGTATATATGTGTGTATATATATATATAGTGTACGTATAGAAATGCAAAACGTATTGAGGGGGTGTAAGGAGGTGAAGGGGAGGAGGAGAGCCGGAAGAGGGGGTAGCCGATCGGAGAAGTTCTCGCGTAACAAACTCAACGATGGGCGCTCCCTCCTCCTATCTACGTGAGCGAGAGGGTTTTATTGGTTTGTGTGTGTATGTTTGCCTTTTTTCTTTGTGCTCACTTCTTTTGTCTTTTTCACGAAGCCTTATCGATTGGCTGGACCGTGTGTGTATGTGGGGGTGGGGGAGGAGGGGGCGAGAGAGAGGGGAGAGGAAAAGCGAGGGTGTATGGGAAGGGGGAGGGGCAAAGGGAAGCGCAAATACAGAGGAAAGGAGATGCAATGCAGAGGGGATGTAACACCCAGACACCTACACGTACACATACATTTATGTATGTCTGTGTGCGCGTGTGCACCATGTTGCAGATCTTCACCGCGTAAAAAAAAAATGAACGCTTTTTTTTTCGTGTTCGCTCGCGGGTGGGGTGGGGGTGGGGTGGAGGAGTTCGCAGCGCCATTTTTTTTTTGTTCATCTTTTTTTTTCTCCCGTTTCGCTTTCATAGGCGTGAGAGTGACAAGGCAGCCTCCATCCCTTCCCCAACTTTGTCTACCGCCGCCTCCGCCGGTTTTATCGGAGGGCGTTGGTGTGCGTTTATGCCTAAAACCCAACACACATGGGCGTGGAGAGGGGGAGAAAAATGCGCGGCGATGATTCGGGGAGCAAAACCGTGAGTGATTCATGAGGCTTCCCACACACATCCACACACATCCACATCCACGCACACATTGTGTGTCACCGCCCCCCGCCCCGCCCCCGCCCCCCCCCTCTCTCTCTCTTCCCCATGTGTGTTATTACCTCTTCTCCAGCGTCTGTGATAGCTCCCCTTTATGGTAGAGCGCGATGAGATCATCGTATCCACCAAGGTACTTGCTGTTGAGAAATACCTGCGGCACGGTGTGTACGCCGGTGCGGCCGACCACCTCCTGAAAAACTTCACGTCCGTTGGGTATGATGTCGATCTCTAGTGAGACAAAGCGGTGCTTCAGCTCTATGAGCAGCATTTTTAGTTTCGTACAGAACTGACAGTAAGTGGCGGAGATGAGCACAACACGGTTACGGCGCAGCATCGAGTCCAGGAACTGCGGCGCCCGGGCGGGATCGAGAGCTTGACTCATATATGACGTTCAGAGAGCTCTAACAGGATCTATGTATGAGGAGAGAGAGAGTGTGTGTGGGTGTAGAGAGAGTGTGTGTGTGTGTGACGATGGTGTCAAGTGTGTTAGCGATAAAACGAGTGCTCACGTGCGGTGCCACATCCCGCTGTTTCATGAGAGGAAAAAAAAGGCAACTCTATTTTGTACAGCCCAGCCGTTGCACGAGTGGTGGTGGTGGTGGTAGAGAGAGAATGGGCAACCTATACATACACACATAGGGAGGGGACTTTGTTACAAGGCGTTGTTCCACCTTGAATACAGAAATGTGTGATTTCAAATGACACACCACACGGTGGCCAACGTGCCTCCGTTTTCTTGCGTTTCGCTGCTTCATATGACGTTACAAGGAAGCCCTTATGTTTTTTTTCCAACCTCCTCTCTCCCGTCGGCAATGCGAAAAAGGAGGGAGTGTCGAAGAAAACAAAGAGCATGATTACATATATATGTATATATATATATATTATCCATCATAGCTGCTGTTCCTACTGGCGTTATCACACATTTGTGGTCAGGCGAGCCGGATCCCCCCCCCCCCCGCCCCGCCTCCCCTCTCCCTTGCGCAAGGCTAGCTGGCAGCAGCGGCGGGGGCGGTCACAATTAGTACACACAAGAGGATCGAAGAGCGACGCGGGTACAAAACACGAAGTCTTCCCTCCCGAAAAAAAAGGAATAAATCACGGCAGAGCTTCGCGCTATTAATTGCCGCTTCTCCCTCCCCCCCCCTCCACCCCCCAACCCCAACCCCAACCTGGGAGGTGGTGGTGGTGGTGGGGGAGAGCATCTCTCTACTAGAACTACAGCCGCTACGCCGTGGAACACTTTCTTCTTTTTTTTTTTTGCAGCGTCTCCTCTTTTCTCGGTGTTTTTTTTTTTAGGCTTCGTAAAGGTACTCTGAGGCCGCCGAAGACGACTCTGACTCGGACATGTCAATGCTGAATTCTTCTGCCAGTGTGTTGCACACCTGCGTGAAGCCCAACGCGGGGCTATCCAATGGTAGAAAATTACCTGCACTGATGCAAGTGTTCAATGTCTCCTCCTGAGGACCCAGTGATGGCGATGCAGCAGCGCCACCGCCATTAGCACTCCACTGGGGTGGCTGCTGACCGTTCTCTTGCTGCTTCGCTTCCAGATGCGGTTCATCTTCGTCGTAGGCGGTGGAGGCTGCTATGACGCTGGCATCGCTTTGCGGTGCTTCCGCGTTGCCACCAGTGGGGTAGAGCTCGTTTTGGGTGGTGTCTAATGTGGTAGGCGCTGCCGATCGCATCGCAGGGGGATCCGCTACTTCTTGTTGCTGCAGCAGCAGCCGCTGCACTTCCTCCTCCTCAGCAGAAGCAGCAGCAGCATCAGTGTTCGTATCTACGCGGCTTGAGGTTTTATTTGCGGATTCATGTCCACTCTGCTCATGGTGCAGAAGTAGGGAGTGTAGAGGCGGCATCGGTGCCTTCGAGAGAGTGGACGTATCGGCTGCGTCTGGTGATGGTAGGGAGGACGCCGCTGACATGGCCGCCTTAGACTTGTGCGCCTTATGTGCAGGTGTTGTGGGGGTCGAGGGATTCGTTTTCTCGCTGGTGGCTGTCAACTGCAGCGGAGGGGTTGAGCCTGTTTGCTCGGCGGCTGGCCCAGTCCCCGGTGCCCCGGCCTCGACTGGCTTCGCTGCCTCCTTCTTTTGCGCCGCGTTGGTCTTTTCCGGCGTTGGCGTCTCAGCCGCAGGGTCATCGCTGTGGCGCCGCTTTTCACGGGGCCGTGACGTCTTCGCGGGCTTCGATGAGTCGGCAGCGATCTCGACTCGCTGCTCCATGTGAGGCGCGTCGCTCACCAGTTCGCCACTCGCGCCACGGTCACACCCCGCACGAGTGCTGACATCTGTCGCTTTCTTTGGTGTACCCACTTTTGTCGAAGAGGCCTCGTCGCACTTCCCTTCCTCACCGACCGCGTCAACGTGCACACGCGACGTTTTCGTTCGTCCCCCTGACCTTTGTTGCTGCGCCGGCGGCTGCCGCCGTCTTTTCTGCGAGGAGGACACCGTTTCGCACGCGCCGTGGTCGCCGGTTGCCAGCGTCGCTGACGATCGTGCTGAAGGAGGAACGCTTGAGAGTATATCCCCCAGCGCTAGTTCAACATCGTCGATCACGTCAGTTACACGCCGAAACGTCTCCTCCTGCTGCGGTTGCTGTGGCAGGGCTTCCTTCGGGGAAGTCGCATCAGGGAGCGTGGCGTCCACCAGCGGAGGGCTGTCAGCATTTCGTTCGACAGCCATCACACGTTGGGAGTTCTTCCTCTTCTTCGATGCTGTCGCCCCTTTTAGGCTTGCTGCGCCAGGACCGTGCGCATAATCACCGTCATGTGCACACGTCCCCGGTGACAACGGCTTTTGGATCACCGACATCGCCTCCACTGCCGTGGCAGAACCGCTGGCGAGGCTCCCTTCGTCTTGCACGCACCTCGTCGAGGCGTCTTCGCCTGAGCTCGAGGGCCCCACTGTTGATTCAGTTGCTACGAGAGGTGTCGGCGACAAGGTGAGAGCGGCCTGCGGGTCTGACATGGACGCAGTGAAATGGGCTGCTGTTGCCGCTTCTGCTGCTCCAATTGTCGACACCAATGCGCTCGGTTCTTCCTTCTTGTGCATGACCCAGTAGTGACGATCTGCCTTCACGTAATAGCATCCATCGGGCAGTCCATCAGAGCAGCAGACGCGGTAGACACTCTCACGCTTCTCCTTGGCGTTGTCACTAGGGTTGATGCCACTGCGTTCACTTTTTTCTCCCGGGGCAGAGTAGTGGCTGTCGCTGTGATGCAGCCTCGCCTTTCGCTTTTCTGCCAGGCAGTACTGTCCATCGCCTCCAAGCAGCAAGCGCAGATTCACAACACCGGTCGTCAGGGCAGGTCGCCCACAAAACAAGATGCGCACCTGTGCGGCATCGCGAGGGTGTAGCTCCATGTGTGATTTTGGTTGGCTGGCGTAGTTTAGTTGCAGTGATGGTGGTGGTGGTGGTTGGTGATGGGGGGGGGGCAAGGGATGGGGGAGGGAAAGGGGGGGGGGAGGGAGGGAAGAGGGGGGAGGGAGGGACCTGATCACAGCCGTAAACTTCCAGACTTCGAGATGCCGACCAGCGAGAGAGGAGGGCCTCTTTTATTTCTGATGTACCACTACTTTTTTTCAAATAGTTGAGTTGGTTCGGTTCGGTTTGTGTGTTTGTGTGTGTGTGTGTGTGCAGCTTCGTACCAAGAGGATGACAGAATGATCTCGGGAAAGTTGAGGTGGATGATAACGTGCAGAGAGAAGATACATGATGGATAGCACAAGTCCTGTCCCTTGATGGCAGTTCATTTTTGTGCGCATATCCTTGACCATGTTATTTTTGTATATTTTCGCGGTGTTATTTATTCGACTCACCCCCGCCCCTTTTTGATGTCACCCATGCACACATCGCCTGCGAAAAAAAAAAGGGGGCGGGGGTGGGAGGAAGGCGGAGACACCCTCAACAACAACCACAAAACGCTCTGTAAGGAATCTCTCATTACACCTTTCACTCACGTATAATTGCCGCCACAAATTACAAACACCTGTTCCGAGGCACACTCTTCCTACCTCCCTCCTCCTCCCCAATGTGACATTGAGTGTTTCCCAGCGGAAGGCTGAGACAGGGGTGACGCTCGATCGCGCCGAGTCTTCCCTCTCTTGGTTCCATACCGACACACACACGCACACGCACACACATCGATTCCTGCGCACTTGTAAACCAGCATGACGCACACTAGCAGAGGAAGACGTCAGGGCATAAAGGAATAGAAAATATGCATCTCTCTCTCTCTCCACCCCCACCCTTCCATCCACCGATGTGAGATGGGGGGCGGGGGCGGAGAGAGTTGCTTCAGTCGTTTTGTTAGGAATTCAAATTTTCATATTGTGCGTCATCATGCCGTCCCCCCCCTCATCTCTGCGTGTGTGTATCCGTCTCTGTGTGCCTGCATTCATAACTACACACAGACTACACATACACACACCCACACACACGCACACACACACACACATCGATTCCTGCGCACTTGTAAACCAGCATGACGCACACTAGCAGAGGAAGACGTCAGGGCATAAAGGAATAGAAAATATGCATCTCTCTCTCTCTCCACCCCCACCCTTCCATCCACCGATGTGAAATGGGGGGCGGGGGCGGAGAGAGTTGCTTCAGTCGTTTTGTTAGGAATTCAAATTTTCATATTGTGCGTCATCATGCCGTCCCCCCCCTCATCTCTGCGTGTGTGCATCCGTCTCTGTGTGCCTGCATTCATAACTACACACAGACTACACATACACACACCCACACACACGCACACACACACACACATCGATTCCTGCGCACTTGTAAACCAGCATGACGCACACTAGCAGAGGAAGACGTCAGGGCATAAAGGAATAGAAAATATGCATCTCTCTCTCTCTCCACCCCCACCCTTCCATCCACCGATGTGAGATGGGGGGCGGGGGCGGAGAGAGTTGCTTCAGTCGTTTTGTTAGGAATTCAAATTTTCATATTGTGCGTCATCATGCCGTCCCCCCCCTCATCTCTGCGTGTGTGTATCCGTCTCTGTGTGCCTGCATTCATAACTACACACACAGACTCACACCCACACCGCTCGCTTTCTCGCTGGTGGCACCACGAGCCACTTTTCACAGCGGAGAGCAGAGCACATCTAGTTCTCTGCATGCTTCCTGCCGAGAGCGACCAACCACCGCAAATTCGATCCAGTTTTCTCTGTGTTTCCACATAGATGAGAAGCTCCAAGGGCGTGGCTCAACGAACCTGCTCCATCACTCAGGGCGTTCATGCGCCCCCTGCCCCACCAACAGCACACACATACGCAGATATATGCTAGGTAATAGATGTGAAGTGTAACCAGCCTAGAGAGAGAGTGTGTGTGTGTGTGTGGGGGGGGGGGTTGGGGGTTGGCGGGGGTTTCAAGACAGGAGGGAAAGACATGGTGTGTCGACGGCAATGGGAAAAGGTAGAATGAGAGTTGAAGAGTGGTGCACCCGCAGTGCCGCTTTTACGTGGTTACCGCGACGGGGCAAAAGTGATGTGTGTGGGAGAAAGTATGATTAGCAGTCTCGTCCCCCCCCAATGCCTTGCCCATGAAGGACAGTGCAGTTTCTCTTCGCTGTTTCATTTGCTATCGGCGCCGTTTCGAGTTTGTTTTAGGTGTCTTCACCGGAGTGTGTGTGTGTGTGTGTGTGTGTGAGAGGGGGGGGGACTTACAGTTGTGCGTCGGATTTTTACGTTGCAGCGCTGTTCTCTGCTTCGACACGATTCTCCCCGCGTATCTCTTTTTTTTCCTTTATGTATGACGATGTGGAAAGGGGCGACCTCCCCACTCCCTTCTCGATATGCACACACACACACACACGCAGACGCATTAACAGTATGCCCAACAGAGTGTGGTTGTTGTGCTTTACGGATGTCTCTCTCACCCCGCTCATCCCTCCCCCTGCTCGCATCAGAGGTGTGCGCACGCATCCTTGTGTGTGTGTGTGTGTGTGTGTGTGTGACCTACTTCATGCGCTCCGTCGTGGCGGACGTGGCCATGGCAGAGAGCTTCTTGTAGATCTCCATGGCATCTCTGTCTGACGTCTGCTTCGCCGTTGTGAAGGCTGATGGGGGAGGGGGTTGGGAAGAAGACGGTGTCGCCCAAGAAAACAGTTCGGTCCATGAGGACACCATGTAGAGCGCCGCCGCGACGCACAACATCAGCAACGTTGCCTGGCGCATACGTTCAGAAGATGATCCCGTCTTCATACCATCCGCTGCTCTCGCTGGGCCCCGTACCGAGGCGAATAGAGGACTTCTCGGTCGAGAGGAGCCGAGGGATGACACGCCTGTGCTGCCGCTGGTCGCTCTGCGAGAGCCTAATCCATTCTTGGCTGCTGCCGCGCGCTGCTGTCGCTGAAGCATATCTGCGATCATCGTGAAGCTCTTCGACACGAACGGCAACACCACAGTGACCGTGTAGTGCAGCGAGCGACTCATACCGAACTTGCCCTTTTCAGCGCCATACACCTTGCGCAGCACGTCTCCAAACATCTCCTCCATAATCTGCGCGTCGCGAGACTTTGACTGCGTGGACAGCAGTGCCACGTACAACACGGATGTGAGCTGTCTCGCCGTTCGAGTCCAGAACTCACGCTTGGGTGAGGGCAAAGACAATGCGGCGGTCGGCGCCTGTCCGACAACCGCCACGGAGGGTGCCGGAGGTGCTGCGAGAGGTTTCGATATGATGTCCACAACATTTCGAATGTGATAACAAGCGGACTCGGCGTGTGGCATCATAGCCGCAGTCGTTGTAGCGGTCTCCGTTTTCTTCGCTTCCATGGAGGCGTGGTGCACCTGCCATATCTGGTGACCTTCCAGAAGCACCAATGTAGCTTCCAGAGTGAGCTCCAGGTCACGCTTAGCAATGAGCACTTCTGCATGCGTTGGTGACGAGTTGCTCGTGATGCGGCTTCCATCGTCGCTGACGGCGGCGGTGCCACGGTTGCTTCGGAAGGCCTCGTGTGCAAGATACTGCAGCGAGGTTCGCAAGGATTCGGGGCGGATATGGGCAGACTCGACATCCGCATAAAGCACAGCGGCCGCGCTCGGCTTGCCTGGTGCGTTGAAGCGCGCAGAGATGTGCAAAGCGAGTGCGCAAAGGTATCGTCGAACCTGTTCTTGGAAGCTGGGGCTACTCCTGTTTCTGGTCTGTGCTGCTGGGGTGGTCTCATGGAGCTGCAGGGCTGCTACACAGAGCACAAAGGACCTCCCCGAGAGCGACACATGTGACATAGGAGAGGAAGACGTGCCTGGGGCGCTGTTGACCCATGCCTGGAGCTCGGTGTCCGCCTCCGTTGCTGTGGGAAGGCGCTGAATCGCAGGAGAGGCACCTCCGGCGTTCGATGCCGCTGTCGTGGCGTACCCACGTCGACTGCCCAGGAGAGCGGAACCAGCGACACAGGAGGCCACGATCGGGCGCCCCGTCGGTGGACAGTCCGAAGAGATTCCCATAGAGGTGAGCGGCGGTAGCAACAGCAGCAGCGTAGAGCTGCGCATCACAGAGAGTCGCGCAAACATTGTGAAGACGGCGACCCGCGCCTCGAGTACACCTGCTGGCTCCTCAGCGTAAGGAGGTGATGGTGGTGGTTCGCTCTCTCTCTCTCTCTTTCAGTGTAGTCGTTCTAAACCCCACTTACGTGCACAGTGCACATGACCCAATTTTAGGCGACGCACAAGTGACAACAGGACCCCCTTCAGCAGGACAGGGAGGGAGGGAGGGAGGGAGGGGAGGGGGGGGGCGAGGGTGCAGCGAGGCAACAAACGCATCAAGTACGTGGTGGTGAAACAAGACGTGAAGACAAAAAAATGAGGGAGTAGAGAGGGACGAAGAAGGGCGGATGGATGTGGGGGGAGGGGGGGGTGCGCAACAAATGAAGATACAAGTACGCAGAAAAGATGCCGGGCTTTATCCTGAAGTAAACACACACTGTTAGTTGGAGAGGATCGGATAATGTGCAGATGGCCTGTGCGTGTCGCTGTGCAAGGTGCATATATGTGTATGCACGTACACTTGTGATCGCCCTCACCATTCACCGATGGTAGAAGCAGACAGACAGGAAGGCACATATAAATTTCCAGGTATAAAGACTCACACCGCCCTCACACACACACACACACACACACACACACCGGCTCGCGGTTTGTGTGCGACGCAGTTTTTATGACTGCTTCGTTTTTTTTTCCGGTAAAGAGGGTCGGGAGCGAGGGGAGGAGGGATGCACGTTCGATCCGGCGCATCTCGGTTGAACAACAAGCAACAGCAGCAACCCACAGACAGGCATGGGGGCACAAGCATACACCCAAGCACAGACATTGCCACACACATACACACACACACACACAGATACAGACTCGCAGTTGCCCACAGGCAAAGAAAAAGGGGAAAAGCGGCGAGGGGTATGTCGTGGTGAAGGCATCCCTTTCTCCCCCCCCAAAAAAACAAAAGCAGAAAGCAAACGCTGATGACGGAGTGGAGCGGGGCAGAGTTGGCGCTCGCTGCGTGCAGCATCCCCACTTTTTTCACCGCCCTTCTCCCCCTTCACTGCGGCACGTAAGCAGGCGATATCCACGCATTCGCCGCGTGGCGCTGCAACCGTTCTTCCTCCTCCTCCTTCTGCAGCTGCTGTAGTGACCAGGCAGACAGACTTGATGATGTACCGATCTTTTCCAGAGATACGTACAACTCACGGAGTCGATCCTCCTCTGCCACTGCCAGTGATGCATTCTTATCCACTGACTCGTCAAAGCTTGTCTTCTGGTCAACACTTGTTTTTATTACCGTCTGTGGCGCCGCTACACTTTCGCAGTCCAGCGCCATCACCGCGGCCAAGAGGTCACGCGCGATCTCGGGCGTTGACGGCGTCACTTCCTCCTCCGGCGTCTGCGCCATGGTCCACGAGAGGGAGGTCAGCCCGCACCTCCGGCCGTCCACGGCTGTGCCATGCAACGCTGTTGGGGTAGAAGACGTTTGCTCGCCCTCGCGTGGCGCCCCTGCACCTGCTGCTTGTAGAGCTGAAGAGGTTGGTGTCGAATCGGTGACATCACAGCTTGTCGCTAATGAGGCGAGTTTCTGCAGATGACGTATGGCACGGTCGATGCCCTCGTTGCTGCCTCCCGCACTCCCCCCATCTGCCGTGGTGCGAGTGGAACCATCGGCAGCAAGCAGCTCTTGTAGCAGCGGTCCCGCTACCGCGTACGCCGGGTCGCGTCTGGCGCGATGATACACTGTGTGCATGAGTGCCTCCTGCTCGTCCTCGCTGAAGGCCGTCTTGGGAAGTGCGGAGAGGATTTCGGTCCGCTCGTTGCGTCGAGTGCGCATAAGCACAAAGACTACGTCCGCCACAGTAGACCCCGCCTCTTCGCTTCCCAGCATGACCTTGAGCATCTCTGTTGTTGTGTGTGGCCCCCACCGAACACCCTTTTCCCTACAGAAAAACGACATGGCGAGCTGCATGGTTCGGGAGCAGATCACCTCACGAGACGACGCCGCGGCGGACACAGCCGCCGACGTGAAGGGAGCAGGCGACCCGACACCGCTTCTGTTGTTTTCTTGTTGCCGCCGTCGGTTAAACAGCTCCGCAGCTTTACGGAGCACCTCCCACTTACGCGTGTGCTGGAGAGTCAAAACGTGATACACGAACATGGCATGCACAGCCACTGGCAGAGTTCCGTGGTGCTGGTTCATGTCTTGACAGAGGCGCCGCTGCAGCACGATGCCCCTCGACGTCTGCGGTGCGTGCTGCAGATGTTGTTGAGCCGGGGTTAGAGAGGGGTGCAGCATGCGAGCAAAAATGTCCGCGTCGAAGGGGATGTTGTGAGCCTCCATGTAGGAGGCGTATGCAAGTGCCTCGTCCAGCTTGCCTGCTGCCGTGCAGATGTATATCCACGCACTGTGCAGGGCCGGACTCATGTGCTGCTCCTGTTCCACCTTGTGAAAGAGCATGGAGGCAGAGGTGAAGAAGAAGCGATCCAGCGTGCAGTAATAGCCTGCCGAGCAGAGGATATCCCTCAACACGGGCTCAGGTAGTGCGAACTGCTCCTCCGGCGGCTGCTGACGGGAGGAGAACGTCAGACACTTCATGAAGTCTTCGTAGATGACGTGTGGCATCGGTGCCTCGACGTTGCACATGACATCCGCGAAGAGAAACCGGTAGTCATGCTCCATGATAATCTTCAGCGCATCGTGGTACGGGGAATGCAGTACTACTTCGCGTAGGGCCTCATATGGCGGGCTTCGCCAGAAGTCGTCCTTGTTGGGGAGGTAGTGCTGCACCAGGAGGGTGTCGCCTTGCGGGTTTCCCGCCTTCCATGCAATGTTTTGCAGCCACCGCTTCTTGAGCCCACCGCTTCGTTCCGCGGCAAACGCAGTCGAGTCGCCTTCGGGAAAGCCGTAGGGGATGTCTGGGAGTGCTGCGGACCACTGTGCTGTTTTATCCAGCGTTTCTGCCTTACTGCTGCAGACGGCGGCGGTGTTGCTCTCAGAGAGTGTGGCCTCGGGGGAGAACCCTGACGTCGTTGAAAAGGCGTTGGAGGCTCGACGTGCGGCGGTAGTGAAGGTGAATCGGTCCGCCTTACCGGCAGCACCAAAGAGGCAAGACGCTAGCGAGCGGCGACAGTACATAACCGACTCCGAGGCGATGATCTGTGTGCCACTTATGTGGTTTGGGCTCCGCGGAGCAGCCTAGGGTGACGACGGATGAACAATACACACACACACACACACACAAAGCCAGACTGATGGACGTGCATGCATCAATGATAGACGGGAATAGCGTGCGCGAGAGAGTTGAGGGGGAGGCGTGACAACATGATGTACATATGCGTCAACAGGGTGTGATGCTGTCGGAGTTCGATCAGGAAGGCCATTCATGCTTGAAGCCCTGTGCACTGGGTCACAGGGAGAATTCCATGAGGGTCCAATGCATTGTTGTTGGTAAAGGAGGGAGGGAGGGGGGAGACGGGGTTAGAGCACACAAGTCTCTCTCCATCTCGCTTCGTTCTCTTCACAGCCCGTCACAATGGTGTCTTCTGGATTTCATCAGCATTGAAGCCCGGTACTGCACAGATCCATGTGGTGTGGAAAGAGGTGGGGGCACCGTTCATGGACTTAGACAAGTGAGCATCAGAGAGCCATCATGAGTGCAGGCATACGCACACACACACACACGCAGACAAAAATAAAGGTGAGAAGAGTTGGTCGGCAGGTATGCATGCGGGGGGTGGGGGGGGGGAGGGCTGTGTAAATATGTGTATCCGTGCATGTGCGTGTGTGAAGTGGGGCGAAGAATACAACAGAAGAGAATAGGTGCCTTGGTGATGGTGGTGATGGGGAGGGCGATAAAAAGGGGGGGGGGCGAGAAGACTAGTAAGATCCTACATATACACCAGCGGAGACGTAGCTCCCCCTCCCTAGAGGGCAGAAAAAAAAGAGAGAGACGTCCAGGTCAGTTGGGTGAGCGCTAAACACGAGTGAAACGAAGGGCTTGACACTCCCACCTGCCACACTCAATCACACATGCACAGACGAATGACTTCAGGACGCTCTTTTCGCTCTAATTCTTAAAAAACTCCACAGGACACACAAAAAATAAGCAGAAAAAACATCAGACAGACAAACAGATCGTAGATAAAGAGGGGTAACGCCTCCCCTCCCCCGCCGCCGCCTCACCTTTCCATCCACAGAGGGATGTGGGATAGAGAAGCACATTGTAAATATATAAATATATATAAATATATGAGGTGATTTTGATAGGGAAGAACTTCTTATGGAGTCAAACACACAACTGGGACGGCACCGGGCCTCCACAAGACCCCCAAAAGGGGGATAGGGGGGGGTGACGGAGACGAGGACGGGGTGTTTGAAACATTCCTTCAAACTCTGTGAAGTCTTTCAGATCTCTTTTTTGTTGCGATTTTTGTTCCCCCCTCCCACCCCCTTCCCCGCTACGTTGCCCTTTTTTGTCATGGAGAGAACATGGCCTCAGAATTCATGTGGCTCTGCCTGTCCGCCGGCCTCATCGCATGGCGCAGGGAGGTTGTGGGGGGCACATTACAGCAACTCCGGCTCAGTTACCTAAGCACGGCTTCTCTTTCCCACTCTGCCTGTCCCACGCTGCGCCGATTGCCTCACATCCGCCCCCGTTATGCCAGCCCCCACCTGGTAAATCCATTGGGGAAGGCATAGGTCCTTCCTTCCCCCCCTTTCCCACCTGTAAGTGGCCGAGGGCTGAGTGTAACGCGTTCCGGTCGCCTGAACACTTTGCACATCACACCGACAGCGTAGACGTGCTCGGCAGTGTAGATCACACCGACGCCACCACAGCATTCAGAACCGGACTGCCGGATTCAGTGGCGATGGGCGGAGCGGACTTACTAACGCCACAGGTACCTTCACCATGTTGCCAGTGGAAGTGGTTCAGCAATGGGCCAAGGGGGGGGGGGGGGGGGGGAGGTCCAGAGGCAGTGCAGGGCTTTGCGACTGTGTGTGTGTGTGTGTGTGGGGGGGTCTACTAGGCTTTCGAAAACTACATGCAGAAGTGTCTACTTGCCATCAGAGATAACGCGCTTGACTGGAGAGCAGAGGCGAATCGTGGGCATATATATATATATATATGTATACATACACATATATATATATATATATACACACACACAGATATGTAGCTCGAGAAAGTTCGATCCTTCGAGAAAGAAACGCAGGCGTACTGCACCTAATGGAGAGGACTAGGCCACACGCAAAAAGCGACATGCGACACACTCGCCCGGTCCCCTCTTTCACACGCATTAGTGCCTTCACAGGTGTGTGTGTGTGTGTGCCAGTGCGCCCTTGTGGAACCTACAACACAACCACACACCAGTCCCCCTCCCACCCTCCCCCCCACCCTCCACTCCCACTCTACATTTTCTGCTTCTTTTTTTCGCCCATAGCCCCTTCGCGCGCACAACATTTTTCACTTCAGAGCTATTCGAGGTTCAGCACATCCGCACTGCCCGCGTCGTGAGTGCGCAGCTTGACCTCAAGCAGGTTATACCACTCCATGTTGGCCTCCTTCTTGGCGTCCTTGACCGGTGTCAATACGAGCAGCGTTGGCACACTAGCCAGCTGCAGGGCTGGATGCTTGCGGTAGGGGAACTCCGGGTTGCCGAGGTAGCTGGCGCGCTCCACTGGCAGCTGCAGGAAAAAGGCGTGTGCCTCACCGTATTTGTCTTGCAGTTCTGAGAATCGCTTTGCGACTTCTGCCTTTGCTGGGATGCAGTCTGGGCACCAGGAGTTTCCAGTTGTTGGGTCGGTGGATCCGGCCAGGAAGATCATGAGGGCGAACGGCACCTTGCTGTGCTGCTCCAGCAGGCGCGCCGTGATGGCCGTGAGCTCGGCGTCCAGCTGCAGTGGGTAGCGTAGGAAGAAGATTGTGCGGCCGTCTGCAGCACCAACAGCGGTCTCGCCAGGGGCGCGCAGGCGTGCGACGTACTCCTTGCGTGCTGGCCTCTCCTCCGCCTCCGGGCCGCGGTTCACCGCGATCCACCGTGGGGCTTCCTTGAAGATGCGCAGCGTCTTGATGTACTGACTGTGATCCGTCGTGAAGCGGTGGTACATGCCGGCCGGCAGGACGATGCAGTCCCCCGGCCTCGAAAGCAGCCGAATCCACTTGTCGTTGGCATCGCGTACGTCGAAGTACCCCTGGCCCTCGAGAACCAACCTTACTTCGTCGTCCTCGTGAATATGCTCGAGGAAGTGTTGCTGCGCCAGAGTCTCAAATTTTTCTTCGCCGAGGATGGAAGGACTGCGTTGGACGACGTCGTAGCTATGGTAGTTGAGCTTGCTGAGAAGTGGCTTGATAAAGCCCTCCACATCGTCACTCACTTCATTGGGGTCAAAGTGACGGTAGAAGATCCCTATCTCGCCAAGCGCCTCGTAGCTGCTGGGCACGTTCGGTGACAGACGGTTCTCATCCCTGCGATCCACCACCTCCTCAGGCATGTACCAGCAGTCTGACATAGCGAGTGATGATGTATTATGTGCGGATGAGTCTCTTGACGCAAATGGGGGGGGGGGGGGGGGGTGGGAGGGAGACGGGGAAGGAGATGGACGGTGTTGAAGGCGCCGATGCACGCGTGGATTCAGTGAATTAAAGAGGTGAGTAATTATAGAAGATGTGCAGATCACCACGCTCAGACAGGAGGGTGTGCACACACAGAGAGAGAGGCAGAGCGAGTGAGCAAAGGAATTCTTGTATAGACACACACACACACACACAAAGCCAGACTGATGGACGTGCATGCATCAATGATAGACGGGAATAGCGTGCGCGAGAGAGTTGAGGGGGAGGCGTGACAACATGATGTACATATGCGTCAACAGGGTGTGATGCTGTCGGAGTTCGATCAGGAAGGCCATTCATGCATGAAGCCCTGTGGACTGGGTCACAGGGAGAATTCCATGAGGGTCCAATGCATTGTTGTTGGTAAAGGAGGGAGGGAGGGGGGAGACGGGGTTAGAGCACACAAGTCTCTCTCCATCTCGCTTCGTTCTCTTCACAGCCCGTCACAATGGTGTCTTCTGGATTTCATCAGCATTGAAGCCCGGTACTGCACAGATCCATGTGGTGTGGAAAGAGGTGGGGGCACCGTTCATGGACTTAGACAAGTGAGCATCAGAGAGCCATCATGAGTGCAGGCATACGCACACACACACACACGCAGACAAAAATAAATAAATAAAGGTGAGAAGAGTTGGTCGGCAGGTATGCATGCGGGGGGTGGGGGGGGGGGGAGGGCTGTGTAAATATGTGTATCCGTGCATGTGCGTGTGTGAAGTGGGGCGAAGAATACAACAGAAGAGAATAGGTGCCTTGGTGATGGTGGTGATGGGGAGGGCGATAAAAAGGGGGGGGCGAGAAGACTAGTAAGATCCTACATATACACCAGCGGAGACGTAGCTCCCCCTCCCTAGAGGGGCAGAAAAAAAAAGAGAGAGACGTCCAGGTCAGTTGGGTGAGCGCTAAACACGAGTGAAACGAAGGGCTTGACACTCCCACCTGCCACACTCAATCACACATGCACAGACGAATGACTTCAGGACGCTCTTTTCGCTCTCATCCTTAAAAAACTCCACAGGACACACAAAAAATAAGCAGAAAAAACATCAGACAGACAAACAGATCGTAGATAAAGAGGGGTAACGCCTCCCCTCCCCCGCCGCCGCCTCACCTTTCCATCCACAGAGGGATGTGGGATAGAGAAGCACATTGTAAATATATAAATATATATAAATATATAATGAGGTGATTTTGATAGGGAAGAACTTCTTATGGAGTCAAACACACAACTGGGACGGCACCGGGCCTCCACAAGACCCCCAAAAGGGGGATAGGGGGGGGTGACGGAGACGAGGACGGGGTGTTTGAAACATTCCTTCAAACTCTGTGAAGTCTTTCAGATCTCTTTTTTGTTGCGATTTTTGTTCCCCCCTCCCACCCCCTTCCCCGCTACGTTACCCTTTTTTGTCATGGAGAGAACATGGCCTCAGAATTCATGTGGCTCTGCCTGTCCGCCGGCCTCATCGCATGGCGCAGGGAGGTTGTGGGGGGCACATTACAGCAACTCCGGCTCAGTTACCTAAGCACGGCTTCTCTTTCCCACTCTGCCTGTCCCACGCTGCGCCGATTGCCTCACATCCGCCCCCGTTATGCCAGCCCACACCTGGTAAATCCATTGGGGAAGGCATAGGTCCTTCCTTCCCCCCCTTTCCCACCTGTAAGTGGCCGAGGGCTGAGTGTAACGCGTTCCGGTCGCCTGAACACTTTGCACATCACACCGACAGCGTAGACGTGCTCGGCAGTGTAGATCACACCGACGCCACCACAGCATTCAGAACCGGACTGCCGGATTCAGTGGCGATGGGCGGAGCGGACTTACTAACGCCACAGGTACCTTCACCATGTTGCCAGTGGAAGTGGTTCAGCAATGGGCCAAGGGGGGGAGGGAGGTCCAGAGGCAGTGCAGGGTTTTGCGACTGTGTGTGTTTGTGTGTGTGTGTGTGTGTGTGGGGGGGTCTACTAGGCTTTCGAAAACTACATGCAGAAGTGTCTACTTGCCATCAGAGATAACGCGCTTGACTGGAGAGCAGAGGCGAATCGTGGGCATATATATACATATGTATACATACACACACATATATATATATATACACACACAGAGATGTAGCTCAAGAGAGTTCGATCCTTCGAGAAAGAAACGCAGGCGTACTGCACCTAATGGAGAGGACTAGGCCACACGCAAAGAGCGACATGCGACACACTCGCCCGGTCCCCTCTTTCACACGCATTAGTGCCTTCACAGGTGTGTGTGTGTGTGCCAGTGCGCCCTTGTGGAACCTACAACACAACCACACACCAGTCCGCCCCCACCCTCCACCACCACCCTCCACTCCCACTCTACATTTTCTGCTTCTTTTTTTCGCCCACAGCCCCTTCGCGCGCACAACATTTTTCACTTCAGAGCTATTCGAGGTTCAGCACATCCGCACTGCCCGCGTCGTGAGTGCGCAGCTTGACCTCAAGCAGGTTATACCACTCCATGTTGGCCTCCTTCTTGGCGTCCTTGACCGGTGTCAATACGAGCAGCGTTGGCACACTAGCCAGCTGCAGGGCTGGATGCTTGCGGTAGGGGAACTCCGGGTTGCCGAGGTAGCTGGCGCGCTCCACTGGCAGCTGCAGGAAAAAGGCGTGTGCCTCACCGTATTTGTCTTGCAGTTCTGAGAATCGCTTTGCGACTTCTGCCTTTGCTGGGATGCAGTCCGGGCACCAGGAGTTTCCAGTTGTTGGTTCGGTGGATCCGGCCAGGAAGATCATGAGGGCGAACGGCACCTTGCTGTGCTGCTCCAGCAGGCGCGCCGTGATGGCCGTGAGCTCGGCGTCCAGCTGCAGTGGGTAGCGTAGGAAGAAGATTGTGCGGCCGTCTGCAGCACCAACAGCGGTCTCGCCAGGGGCGCGCAGGCGTGCGACGTACTCCTTGCGTGCTGGCCTCTCCTCCGCCTCCGGGCCGCGGTTCACCGCGATCCACCGTGGGGCTTCCTTGAAGATGCGCAGCGTCTTGATGTACTGGTTCTGATCCGTCGTGAAGCGGTGGTACATGCCAGCCGGCAGGACGATGCAGTCCCCCGGCCTCGAAAGCAGCCGAATCCACTTGTCGTTGGCATCGCGTACGTCGAAGTACCCCTGGCCCTCGAGAACCAACCTTACTTCGTCGTCCTCGTGAATATGCTCGAGGAAGTGTTGCTGCGCCAGAGTCTCAAATTTTTCTTCGCCGAGGATGGAAGGACTGCGTTGCACGACGTCGTAGCTATGGTAGTTGAGCTTGCTGAGAAGTGGCTTGATAAAGCCCTCCACATCGTCACTCACTTCATTGGCGTCAAAGTGACGGTAGAAGATCCCTATCTCGCCAAGCGCCTCGTAGCTGCTGGGCACGTTCGGTGACAGACGGTTCTCATCCCTGCGATCCACCACCTCCTCAGGCATGTACCAGCAGTCTGACATAGCGAGTGATGATGTATTATGTGCGGATGAGTCTCTTCACGCAAATGGGGGGGGGAGGGGGGGGAGGGAGATGGGGAAGGAGATGGACGGTGTTGAAGGCGCCGATGCACGCGTGGATTCAGTGAATTAAAGAGGTGAGTAATTATAGAAGATGTGCAGATCACCACGCTCACACAGGAGGGTGTGCACACACAGAGAGAGAGGCAGAGCGAGTGAGCAAAGGAATTCTTGTATAGACACACACACACACACACAAAGCCAGACTGATGGACGTGCATGCATCAATGATAGACGGGAATAGCGTGCGCGAGAGAGTTGAGGGGGAGGCGTGACAACATGATGTACATATGCGTCAACAGGGTGTGATGCTGTCGGAGTTCGATCAGGAAGGCCATTCATGCTTGAAGCCCTGTGCACTGGGTCACAGGGAGAATTCCATGAGGGTCCAATGCATTGTTGTTGGTAAAGGAGGGAGGGAGGGGGGGAGACGGGGTTAGAGCACACAAGTCTCTCTCCATCTCGCTTCGTTCTCTTCACAGCCCGTCACAATGGTGTCTTCTGGATTTCATCAGCATTGAATCCCGGTACTGCACAGATCCATGTGAGGTGGAAAGAGGGGGGGGGGCACCGTTCATGGGCTTAGACAAGTGAGCATCAGAGAGCCATCATGAGTGCAGGCATACGCACACACACACACACGCAGACAAAAATAAATAAATAAAGGTGAGAAGAGTTGGTCGGCAGGTATGCATGCGGGGGGGGGGGGAGGGCTGTGTAAATATGTGTATCCGTGCATGTGCGTGTGTGAAGTGGGGCGAAGAATACAACAGAAGAGAATAGGTGCCTTGGTGATGGTGGTGATGGGGAGGGCGATAAAAAGGGGGGGGCGAGAAGACTAGTAAGATCCTACATATACACCAGCGGAGACGTAGCTCCCCCTCCCTAGAGGGCAGAAAAAAAAAGAGACGTCCAGGTCAGTTGGGTGAGCGCTAAACACGAGTGAAACGAAGGGCTTGACACTCCCACCTGCCACACTCAATCACACATGCACAGACGAATGACTTCAGGACGCTCTTTTCGCTCTCATCCTTAAAAAACTCCACAGGACACACAAAAAATAAGCAGAAAAAACATCAGACAGACAAACAGATCGTAGATAAAGAGGGGTAACGCCTCCCTCCCCCGCCGCCGCCTCACCTTTCCATCCACAGAGGGATGTGGGATAGAGAAGCACATTGTAAATATATAAATATATATAAATATATAATGAGGTGATTTTGATAGGGAAGAACTTCTTATGGAGTCAAACACACAACTGGGACGGCACCGGGCCTCCACAAGACCCCCAAAAGGGGGATAGGGGGGGGTGACGGAGACGAGGACGGGGTGTTTGAAACATTCCTTCAAACTCTGTGAAGTCTTTCAGATCTCTTTTTTGTTGCGATTTTTGTTCCCCCCTCCCACCCCCTTCCCCGCTACGTTACCCTTTTTTGTCATGGAGAGAACATGGCCTCAGAATTCATGTGGCTCTGCCTGTCCGCCGGCCTCATCGCATGGCGCAGGGAGGTTGTGGGGGGCACATTACAGCAACTCCGGCTCAGTTACCTAAGCACGGCTTCTCTTTCCCACTCTGCCTGTCCCACGCTGCGCCGATTGCCTCACATCCGCCCCCGTTATGCCAGCCCCCACCTGGTAAATCCATTGGGGAAGGCATAGGTCCTTCCTTCCCCCCCTTTCCCACCTGTAAGTGGCCGAGGGCTGAGTGTAACGCGTTCCGGTCGCCTGAACACTTTGCACATCACACCGACAGCGTAGACGTGCTCGGCAGTGTAGATCACACCGACGCCACCACAGCATTCAGAACCGGACTGCCGGATTCAGTGGCGATGGGCGGAGCGGACTTACTAACGCCACAGGTACCTTCACCATGTTGCCAGTGGAAGTGGTTCAGCAATGGGCCAAGGGGGGGAGGTCCAGAGGCAGTGCAGGGCTTTGCGACTGTGTGTGTGTGTGTGTGTGTGGGGGGTCTACTAGGCTTTCGAAAACTACATGCAGAAGTGTCTACTTGCCATCAGAGATAACGCGCTTGACTGGAGAGCAGAGGCGAATCGTGGGCATATATATATATATATGTATACATACACACATATATATATATATATATACACACACAGATATGTAGCTCGAGAAAGTTCGATCCTTCGAGAAAGAAACGCAGGCGTACTGCACCTAATGGAGAGGACTAGGCCACACGCAAAAAGCGACATGCGACACACTCGCCCGGTCCCCTCTTTCACACGCATTAGTGCCTTCACAGGTGTGTGTGTGTGTGTGCCAGTGCGCCCTTGTGGAACCTACAACACAACCACACACCAGTCCGCCTCCCACCCTCCCCCCACCCTCCACTCCCACTCTACATTTTCTGCTTCTTTTTTTCGCCCATAGCCCCTTCGCGCGCACAACATTTTTCACTTCAGAGCTATTCGAGGTTCAGCACATCCGCACTGCCCGCGTCGTGAGTGCGCAGCTTGACCTCAAGCAGGTTATACCACTCCATGTTGGCCTCCTTCTTGGCGTCCTTGACCGGTGTCAATACGAGCAGCGTTGGCACACTAGCCAGCTGCAGGGCTGGATGCTTGCGGTAGGGGAACTCCGGGTTGCCGAGGTAGCTGGCGCGCTCCACTGGCAGCTGCAGGAAAAAGGCGTGTGCCTCACCGTATTTGTCTTGCAGTTCTGAGAATCGCTTTGCGACTTCTGCCTTTGCTGGGATGCAGTCCGGGCACCAGGAGTTTCCAGTTGTTGGTTCGGTGGATCCGGCCAGGAAGATCATGAGGGCGAACGGCACCTTGCTGTGCTGCTCCAGCAGGCGCGCCGTGATGGCCGTGAGCTCGGCGTCCAGCTGCAGTGGGTAGCGTAGGAAGAAGATTGTGCGGCCGTCTGCAGCACCAACAGCGGTCTCGCCAGGGGCGCGCAGGCGTGCGACGTACTCCTTGCGTGCTGGCTTCTCCTCCGCCTCCGGGCCGCGGTTCACCGCGATCCACCGTGGGGCTTCCTTGAAGATGCGCAGCGTCTTGATGTACTGGTTCTGATCCGTCGTGAAGCGGTGGTACATGCCAGCCGGCAGGACGATGCAGTCCCCCGGCCTCGAAAGCAGCCGAATCCACTTGTCGTTGGCATCGCGTACGTCGAAGTACCCCTGGCCCTCGAGAACCAATCTTACTTCGTCGTCCTCGTGAATATGCTCGAGGAAGTGTTGCTGCGCCAGAGTCTCAAATTTTTCTTCGCCGAGGATGGAAGGACTGAGATGGACGACGTCGTAGCTATGGTAGTTGAGCTTGCTGAGAAGTGGCTTGACAAAGCCCTCCACATCGTCACTCACTTCATTGGCGTCAAAGTGACGGTAGAAGATCCCTATCTCGCCAAGCGCCTCGTAGCTGCTGGGCACGTTCGGTGACAGGCGGTTCTCATCCCTGCGATCCACCACCTCCTCAGGCATGTACCAGCAGTCTGACATAGCGAGTGATTATGTATTATGTGCGGATGAGTCTCTTCACGCAAATGGGGGGGGGAGGGGTGGGAGGGAGACGGGGAAGGAGATGGACGGTGTTGAAGGCGCCGATGCACGCGTGGATTTAGTGAATTAAAGAGGTGAGTAATTATAGAAGATGTGTAGATCACCACGCTCAGACAGGAGGGTGTGCACACACAGAGAGAGAGGCAGAGCGAGTGAGCAAAGGAATTCTTGTATAGACACACACACACACACACACACAACAACAAGAGCAGTACACCCTGGACTGGGATGAAGAGTAGAAGAGGGTAAGGTGCGTGTGTGTGGGGGGGGGTGAGGGATTCGAGAAGTGAGGTGGGAATAATAATAATAGAGAGTATGCATGTTGAGAGGTTCAGTTGAAGAAGGGCTGTCGCTGGTGCCGCACTCGAACAATGTCGCACCGTCCATGATTTGTGGGCGTGGAAGGGAAAAGTGACGCAAAGGTGTTCAGCTGAACAACGGACTCATCGTGGCGTGCGAGAGTCCACCAGTTTGTGTACCACATCCGCCACACATGCACACCAACACACCTACACGCAGGGGGGGGAGGGAGGGAGGGAGGGAGGGTAGCGAGTCCCCTAAATTTATCCATCAACGACGACGACGACGGTTGATGATGATGTTTTCTTTGCCCCTCCCCTCCCCCAATGGAGGTGTGATGCGCTGGCACAGCCCAATACACAGTGTGTGTAATATAATATTAATATAATATAATATATGTGTATAATAATAATAATAACATACAGAGAGCCAAATAGAGGGAGGGAGGAGGAGGAGGAGGAGGAGGAGAAGCACAAACAAACACTGTATGGGGGGGGGAGTAGGAAGACCACACACCACAAAAAAGGAAGGGAAATAAAAAAAAAGTACATCAACACACAAAAAAAAACAAAAACTCCTTCACACACACATCTCTCACCCCGCCAGGCGCACCACTTTTAAAAATCCACAGAGAGAATATATATTCTGAGGGACACTTGTCGCGGGTGGGCTTTGGGCAGCGAGGAATCACACAAATGTGCGCACGAGTGTGTGTGTGTGTGTGTGTGCCATAATTTGGGTCTAGGGAGTCGGATAAGATCTACTGCGGAGGCCCATATGGGCGGCTACAGGAAATAAAGAGAAGGGCCAGAGAGCGGCGGCCGGGGGAGGGGGAAGGGAGGGGAGGGGGGGGGGCAGAAAACACGACGGCTTGAAAACAGTGGGGAGAAACGAAAAGGGCAGACCCCAAAACGGATGTTGAGTACTCACCTCAGCTAACACATCCCATCGGCTTAACCCCCCCCCCCCCAAACACACACGCACATATTCAGGGATGAGCAGGTATGTATGTATATGTATATATATATATACACATTTACACGCGATTTGATGTTCGTGTGGAGGTATCTGGAAGAGAGAAGCCTGAGGGCCATGGGAGACCAGAGACTTGTTAAGCAACAGCTTCCCTGCTTGTATACTTGGCGTTCCCCCAGACTAGAGAAAGACTGCGTAACAAACAACAACAAAAAGTAGAGTGGAGGCATGTGCTGGGAGGGGGGAGGGAGGGGGATTGTATATTTTAACACCGTCATTTCTATTTTTTTTTCTTGTGTTGGTCGAGAGGAGGAGGAGTGGGGGCGGAGAGTAGGGGGTGAACCAGCGTGATTTTGTGCGCGCGCACGCACGCACGTACACGCACGCCCCACCCACCCACCCACCCGCTCAGAGACCAAGACAGAAACAGAAAGAGAGGGATATGAGCACAAAGTAACAAAAGCAAAATTCGATCAAAACGATGACAGGCTTTCCCCTACACACACAAAAAAAAGACGTTGTTTTCAAGGGGATGAAGGGACGGAGGGATGCTGATGATGTGCGTGGGTAGGTGAGGATGGTCTCTCTATCCCTCCACAGGTACACACCCACCCACCCACACACACACACGACACCGTATTGGACAGAGGTCTCGCGTATTTGAAAAAAAAGTCGAGGCATATTTACATATATGGACCCCCCTCCCCTCCCCCGAGCGAGCGTCAAAAATACAAACCACGACAAACAGCAAAACACCAAAGGCAAAAAAAAAACAGAACAACAACGGAAAATAGGGAGAGGGAGATGCATGTGTAATCTCACTAGAGGGAGGGGAGGCGAGGGGGCGATAGAGGTAATGTCGGGGTGACAAGGGCAACGCTATACATATATATATATACACACATTCATACACACACACACACAGTGGAGAAGAATCTTCTTCTTCTGTTAATTGGGTTTGTCTCCACGTTCACGAAAGGCACCGTGTATGGAGTTTTTGTTTTTTTTTTGAGCGGATCGCTTCTTCTACGAGCGCTCAGTTGTCAGCTGCCTCGGCGTCACTGTCGCTGCTGAGCGATAGGTTAAACATGTAGCTGTTACGGTTTGGTGGGATGTTCGTGCCCCTACCCCCGCTGGCATTATCCACTTGCGCTGCTTCAGCGGAATCGGTGTGGATGGGGAGAAGCGCGAGATTGCCCGCTTTCACTGGATGTGGTGTAGCGGCTCCCTCTTCACCTTGAGGCACCCGCCCTCTACCCGGCCGCACTCCCCCCCTAAGGGGTTCGCTCACTTCTGGTGTCATGCCTTGTGTATATGCGGCGCTTTGCGCAAGGAGGGACGAAGCCTCGTGAATTTCCTTCATCATGCATGCCATCCACTCAACATCCCACGAGACTTGGTGATCCAGTACTTCTGCTGCCGTCATGCGTTTTGTTGGATCGCGGTGAAGCAGCCGATTAAAGAGATCCACAAGCGAGGCGGGCAGCTGCACAGTGAATTCACCCAATACATCCATATCACTCGTGGTCATGCACAGTACGGGGTGACGAGGGTCGACGGTGTCCTCTAGCTCCGTGTTGCACAGCAACTCCTGGTCGGTGAACGTGACTGGCGTGCAGGTGTTGTGTAGGGCACCATCGTCGAAGAAGAAGGCCTGCCGGCTGTCGTTTTGGCCTACGTTTCCCTCCGCGGTGCTACTGCCGTTAACGGAGCTGGTCAAATGCGGCGAAGTAACTTTCTGTCGCGCGGTCGTGTCCATCTGCATTGCAAACTTGAGCGCCTTCAGCACGCGATGCGTCGCCGCCTCCGTGTAGTGATTTCCAAAGCGTGATCTCGTTTCGTTGGTGAGGGTGAGCGGCAGTGATCCAGTCTGTGGGATGGACTGGTACAGCTCGATGAGCGCCGGCATGTGGAGTCCGTTCAGGTGTCCCAGTGTGATGCCCATGATTTTCGCGATGAGGCACCCGAAGGACCACAAATCACAGGACTCTGTGTACGTCTCGCCGAGCACCATCTCCGGCGCCATGTAGCCCACTGTTCCTTTCATGTTGTGCAGCTTCCTTGACTCGCTAACTCTCACTGCACACCCAAAGTCTCCGAGTTTTGCCATGCCATTCGCGAAGAGCACGTTTGCAGGCTTGATGTCACGATGGACGATACCGCGGCTGTGCAGGTAGCTCAGCGCACTGGCGATGTCATGCACAATCATGACGGCATCCTGCGGACGTGTAAGCTTCGTTGCCGCCGGCCGACATATGCTTGGGCTAGGCTTTACGGCTTCACCACTCGTGTGCGTTGCCGTTCTCGGTGCCCCGGTGAAGTCCTCCTCACTGTCGGATCCGTTGCCGCTGGCGGAGTTGCTGCGACGTGAGGCACTGGTGATGCTCATGGCGTCATCTGCGCCTCCGGCCAGCGTGCCAGCGCCGCTGTGGTGGTGGTGTTGCTGCTCTTCCATTGCTCTACGACTTGTCAGGGACGGCTCCAGATGATCCGCGAGCGTCCCGTCGCACAGCTCCATGAATATGGCGTAGGCCTTGTCTTCCAGTCTGGTGTGCGAGAATGACACGATGTTGGGGTGGTCCAGCGACCGCATGATGCTGACTTCGCGGTTTATTATTTCTAGCTGCCGCAGCTTCATGTTATTAAGGAAGATGCGCTTCATCGCCAGCCTACCCCGCGACACGTACATCATCACCTCGAAGACATCTCCAAAGGCACCGCTGCCGATGTTGCCCACAATCTGGTATGCATGTTCTTTACGCATGCTGAGCATCGAGCGCAGGAGTCGGCGGCGACGGATCAGCTGCTGCACCTCCTCCAGAACGCTCCGCGAGAGGAGCCCGTCTAGCAGGTCATTGGCACGCATGACCACGGTCGCGTCCGTCATGATGTCCTCGCCCTTCACCGTCGGTGTGCTCACGCCAGGCTTTGTCGAGATGAAGAAGACTACGACAGTCTCCTCGATGGCGTGCTTGGCAAACATCTCATACACTTCTGCGCTAATGAGAGAGTCCACCCACTCAACAATCACAGCGTCGAAGAACTGAAGACCTGAGCGGGCGTACCGCAGCATCCTCGTCGTGTTTGTGACAAAGGTTGCGCAATGCCCATAGATGCCGAGTAGTTCTTCAACCTCAGGATACACACGGGTCGTGTAGACGAGCACGTGCAGATTGCCGCGCTCCTCTTGTTCAGTGGTTTCCTCAGCCGCAAAGCGCGAGGCAATACTTTGATAAAGGGTGTCTTCATTCTGGAGGGAGGAGGGGGTCGTGCTGCTGAGACCAGCGATGCGCACCACATTGCCGTTCTCGCTGTTGCTCAAACCCTTGTCCGCGCGGCTCTGGCTGGGTGAGGAGACTGAGGCAGTCGATAGAGGAATCGGTCGCACGGCGACAACGGCACCGTCATTTACGGTAGAAAAGCTCGGCGTGAACTCCTGCAGGGCTTCTGTCAGCGTGCTTGGAGCGGAGCCAGACGAGACGGGACCGTGATCGCAAGCACCTCGTCCGTGCATCTTGGCGCACCGTCGCAGCGTCGTCAGTTGTTGTGGTCGAGTGACTAGGCCGAAGATGTCTGCGAAGCCATCGGCAAACGAGTCGTTAGACTCGTCGCGCCGGCTGGGGCTACAGAAGCCGCTGCTGGAGCCGTTCAAGTCCTCCCCAGCTCCAGCCGCGCTCCTCGCAGCCGCTGGCGTGGTTGGGCTGCCCGAGCGGCAGCCGTGTTTCTGCTCCACCGGATCATTCGACACCTTCCTCGACTTTTCCCCCATCAACGGCGTCACCATATCACCCTTTGCAGCGGCTGTACTGATGGCCGGGTTCGATGAGATGCTGAGGAGGGTGGTGTGCATGGAGATACCCGTGGCCACCACCGACTTTGGTGCTTGCCTTGAGAGCGCTGACAACTCCGAGGGCTTTTGTGGGGAGGCCTTGGCGTCGCCAGCCTCGGCTACGATGGGTACCGGCAACGCTGCGACGCTCACAGTCGCCGGTGAGGCGCCGGACCTCTTCGCCCCTTCACTGTCCTCCCTGTTTCCTGCTTTCATACTGCCATCGTGGCGCTCGTCTCCCTCCTTTTCTAGTGCGGTACTGAGGCTGCTGAGGGCGGCAACGGCACTAGTGGACAGCATGTAGCCAACAATCTCAGTCTTTCCAGACCTCTGTGTGCAGACGCTGACAAATCCCTGCTCTGCGCTGTTGTGTGTTTTGTGCAGTTCCGTTTGGTTGACGCTCCCTCCCCCCAGGGGCGTCGTATCGGATTTGATGGGGTGCGGGAGGCACCCCGGGTACGGTGAGAACAGCCCTTGTTGCGCGGATCGGGTGCCGCTCAGACTGTTGTGGGCGGCCCTCTCCGTCCACCCTTTTGCGGTGGTGGACGCACCCGACTCCCCGATGGTGCACGAGGCACTGAGAACATTGCTGCTCGGGCTCATTAGTGCCGACTGCGATGTCACGGCCCAGCTTTCCCCTGACGAGAGTTCCACATGGAAGGGTGTCTGTCGCAGCTCTTGAGAAGTAGTCGCTGGCGTCCGAGGCGTCGCAGTCTGCGCAGACTGCGCAGACCGCTCGACGACATAGTGATCGGAACCTGGAGCAAGGTTGCTCTGTGGCTGCGGCTTCTGCTGCTGCTGCTGCTGCTGCTGGGGGAGGAAGTGCGCGACACCTGTAGAAACGGTCGCCGCCGTATTCACCGCTTTGCTCACCTCGGCTTCAGGCGTGACCGCTTCGGTGCTCAGTGGAGGCTGGCGTGCATTCTGCACCGACGCAAGCGGCGAGCTCGTGCGCCTGTGTAGAGTGGGCCGCTCCTTCTCCCCCTTTTTCGCGCCAGCTGCGCCTCGGTGCTTTCCTTCTGATGTCACGGTAGTGTCGTTCAGCAGCACCGTGGGCAGCTGCAAACCGGTCGCCTTCCTTTGTAGACTTGCGCCACTGAGATTGAGGCTGCTGGTGGACGCTGCCGCCGCCGCCGCCGCCGCCGCCGCAACCGCCCGGAGTGAGTCACCTTCGCTTGGCTTCCCTGCACGATTCTCAACGCTGAAGGACGGTCGTCTCATGCAATCCACCTTGCTTTTCACTGCTTCTGCCTCAAGTGCCGCCGCCGTCTTATCGGAGAGTTGTGGTTCGCCGTCGTCGTCGTCGTTGTTGTCGTCGTTGTCCGCAGCCGCCATCGAGAGCATTGACAGCCCTCTGTATCCGCTGCGACGGGTTCCACTTGTTTGCGAGGGATCCATCAGCAGCTCAGAGGCACCCGCGTGACGTTGTGACGCGCTCGCTTCCCCTGATGTGGTCGGCCAGCTGACACGCCGTCTGTCAGCAACGTCTTCGACATTAGGAAGCTCTTCCTTGCTGGCCACGCTTAGGTCACTCGCCAGCAAGTCATCTTCGCTGGCGTGCGCTGTAGAGAAGTCGAGTGTATTCCCAACTTGCAGCTGCGCGGTCTCCATCTCTGCCGTGCCAGCACTGACTGTCAAGCGTTCCTTGCGCAAGGATGCACCGAGAGGGGTCATCATCTTGTCAGGGTCCGCTCTCGTAGCGGGCGCGGCGCTGCAGGGCACCGCGGCCATCGAGCTGCTGTTAGCCCTGGTGGGGTAGCGCGCGCCATCTGGTGTGTCATTTCTCGAGCCGATGTCCGTTGGCCCGCTGCCGTTTATGGATTCCGAGAACGTCGTTGCAGCAAAGGTAGTGGTGGATGGAGTCACGAGAGAGGGCGGATGTAGCTGTGAGATCGCCGAGCTCGCCGCACCAGCTGCCGGTGGCGGGGGTTTCGAGAAAGTGTGTGTGATCGGTGCGTTCGCTGCTGCTGCTGTTGCTGCCGCCGCCTCTGTCTCCACTTTTGTGTTTCCCGGCTCGGCAATCACCGTCGTTGACTTCTCCTTACTTTCGGCTTTGTCGGCGCTGGCGCATGCAGCTGCTTTGTCCGACGAGGATTTTGACGTAGTTGTGGGCGACATCAAGGGTTCGGAGGTGACCTGCTTGCTGTGCGCATGCCGCAGGTATGAGTTCGCCACAAGATCATATCGCAGAGGGATGATCTGCGGCAACGGCTCCGCTGCCTTGGCGGCGGCCTCGTCGGTCGCCAGGTTCACTAGGTTGACACCGAGGACGGAGATCCCGCGATGCTTGGAGAGCTGCACATTGCCCAGTTGACTCAAGAGTTCCAGTCGGTCCGGGGTTGTGAAAGGGATTCGGACTCGCGCCTCGTACGTGTCGGCGCGGATGCGAGCGGCACCGTCACACATAGACAGGGTCTCCTCCATCTCTGGGGAAAGGTAGTGGGACCTCGGTACATTGCTGCGATGGCGGTGCCGGGGCTCCTGGCACTGGTTTTCGCTGCCGCTGTAGTAACTCCTCAGCGACTTGGGCCGGCGCTTGGCGGCAGCCTCGATTACCCCGATATTTTCTGATTTATTGATATGCACGCGTCGTCGCCACAGCTCCTCGTCGCCCCCTTCATCGATTTGTTGCTGCTGCCCCGTTTCGAGCATCCACGCATCTGCAATCCTTGGGTCTGGCGTGTGGATTGTCGATGAGGTCTTTGTTGTGGAGCGTCTCTTCTTGGCGTCGCCTGGTGCTACACCCGTTGTGTCGCTGATCGTTGTCACCACCACGCTGCTGGAGCGAGAGGGATATAAAGATCGCACTTGGCGACTGTCTGCGGCGAGCCGCGCTTCCACCCGCCCACGCGGATTCGATCCTTCGCGTCGCATAGATCCGCTTGCGCTTGACGACACTGCTCTTGTCGCTGCATCCGTCACCATCGTCGCCTGTGCCACGGGGAATGCTTTACACGATGACCTTCTCGCTGAGAGAGCAGCAGCACCTTGTCCCCAAGCACACCCCCTGCCCTTCAATTGTTTAACAGAGCCGCTGCAGGTGCCCAGATCGCAGCTCGCGCTGCGACGGCTTTTGTTCTCGTGATCGCCGCCCCTTGACACCGCACACGAGGCAAGTGCTCTTTGTTGCGCGTTGGCAGTCGGGTGTGTGGGGTATGAGTGCCGCTTGTGTGCCAGCTGCTGGTTTAGGTGAGAATAGTAGGCCTTGGAATGGAGGTGTCGCATGTCGTCGTCGTGTGGCTGGCGCGGTGAGACGCAGGGGATAAAAGAGGACTGCGAAGCACACAAAGGCATCTCCGTCTGGATTTCCTCGCCGTCGCCCTTGGCCCGGATTGGCGCAGGCACTCTAGCCAAGTCATGTCTTCGCAGACCATGCGGCGCCGACGTCGTTTCGTTGTCGTCGGCGCCGCCGCCAACCGAGGACGCGGCTTTGGTAGGCCCCGTCGCGGTCGGCAGAACCTCGTTGTTATCGGGGTCGGCAAACGAGCCACTGCCGGTGCCGCTGGGACTCGATGGGAGGCCGTCAGCATTGCCGTCGAGTTCCCAAGCGGAGTGGGGGAGGGCCTGCCGTGATTCCTCTTTGCTGTATAGGACGTCGAGTTCCTCCAGCTTCGCTCCCAGAAGCTCTACAATCGCCAACCGCAGCGCCTTCTGCTGGGAAGGAGTGGCATGTGCCGATAAAGACGGTGAGCTCATCAGGACCGGCGTGGCGTGCTGTCCATAGCTTTGGGCGTAGAGCGTTGAAGCTGGCTTGTTGCCCTTCGCAACAGTTTCGGTTATCGTGCCACTACCGTTGCCACTCTCGGCATTCAAGTTGTTTGTCCTCCAACTCGTGCTCAGACTGTGACTGACTGGACTGACGCTGTAGGTGCTGCGGCTCTCTTTTACAGTTTCGGTGCGTGTAGTGCGGCCACTGGTCCTCATGAGTACCTCCACAGGGATCATGTCGATGACCAGCTGTGTTTTAGAGCGCACGTTCAGGATACACGCCACCTGTGCGACACCGTTGCCGTGCTGGAACCGCAGAACGTGCTGAAGGATCATCATAAAGGCGATCGAATTGAATATAATGGTTTGCGGTAAGCGTCGTGACGTCAGAACCGCCACGATGCCGCGCTGGGAGCGCACACGGTCTGCCAGCTTGCGTATCTCAATTTGATCAACCTCATTGCCACGCTGCCGCGACGTGCTCGACATATTGCCGAGTGGCTGCGCAACACTGGTCTCCGTAGAGATCACCCAATCCGACAGCTGATGCTGCTGCTGCTGCAGGGCCGCTATCGTGGCACCGGGGAAGACACTCTGAGATAAACGACGCTCACCAAAGACTGAGGGAGTGTCGCTGCCCACGAGGCTTAAACGTCTACCGCTGTGGGTGGAGTGATGGGTGATGGAGGGGTACGAGTTCAGTGGGCTCACAGACGAGTGTGTCAACTTCTGCGAGTCCCCACGACCCCGCGCTGAGGGCGGAGGGCCTCCTGCGAATGCGACGGGGTGGTGCTGGGAGCAGCCCTTGTTCTTATCCTGGCACGTGTGGCCCACCGGTTGATCGAGAGGTGAGAACATCCGCGATCGTGTACCACTGAGAAGGGTGATCGCTATATTTGTTGCCGACGGCTGTGCGGAACGAGGACGGCATTTGGGAAAGGCTGCCTCTGAAGCGGGCTGGAGGAGCGGAGGTATTCCAGTCCACGGCTTTGTCACGGCGCCACCCTTGAGCTGCATGACCACATCATCACTAACACCATCTGCTGCTGCTGTTGCTCCGTCTTCATCCTCAGCGAGGCCAGTTGGAAACTGTTGCTGGGCTTGGCAGCTCCCTTGGTTTCGAGAATTTGTCTTCGGTTGGTGGGCATGCAGTGCCGTCTTCATCGACCGAGTCGTTCTGTTATTCCGCGGCTTCTCCCCGGGTTTATAAGATGACGGGAGGGGTAGCTCACACACTGCTGCCACCGCTGGTGGTGCTGATGCTGGCGCGCTGGCGCCGTACAGACAGTCTGATGTGGCGCTGGTCGGCTGTGCCAGATTCACTTGGAGGGGTGGGTAGCTCAGCTCTAGGAGATTGTTTTGGTTTGTGTGGAGCGACGTATTTCGAAGCGCCGAGGTGGTGCCCTCGCTATTAGCCGATGGCATCTTACGACACCCACTCGTGCGTGACGCAGACCGGTTGGGGAAGTGACTCACGCAGCGAGGGCGTTGGGAGCTGTTACTTGCGAGGTCCTCCGACGTCTCCGCCCTGCTGTTCTGACACCGGCGCCGGTTCTGCTCCGAGGGAAGTAGGGAAATAGGATGGCTGCGGTCCACGTAAGGCACACATGGCATGCGTGGCGCTTCAGCATCAAGCGGATAGGCACCACTCATTGCAGTTCCTATAGCTGTGGTGGTGGCAGAGGGAGATATGGGCAAGCGTGGCAGGCGCTGCCCTGTCGGCTGCGATGACTGTGGGCTGCGGAAGCGCGGCGCCTCCTCAAAGGGCGGAGTGAGGTGAGCTGCGAACCGCCAATCGGGGGAGGACTTCGTCCGAGGGCGCGGCTGGCGTGCTTCGAAAGCGCTGCCAGCGGACAGTGTCAATGTCGGCGGCAGTTCCAGAGCCACCGTGCGTGTTGCCGCCGGCCTTGCGGCACCAGCAGCCGGGATGCTGCTCTGTAGCCGCTGAAGGATGTAAATTTCAAGGTACCGGGTTTGACCTTTCTGCTGCTGCTGCTGCTGCTGCATCATCAACGGTGACGCTGCACCGCTTAGGTCGGATCCGAGGTCAGAAGGGCTGTTCGTCGCCACTGTTGTCATCGAGGTTCGTCGCTCAGACTTGTCCACTGCGATGGCCTCCTCGCTGTCCGTCAGCCTCGACAGTGGGGCATCCGCGATGGCGGGTGACACTTTCTTTGGGACTGGTGAGTGGGGTTGACATTGGTGAGAAGCGGAACGCGGCGGCTGATTTAACGTCGCCAAATGGGATTTCTCCAGCGACGTGCCCGCGTTTGTGGCCGAGGTCGCGGCGGCGGTGGCCGGAGGCATTTTTGATGTCGCCTTGGCGGGGAGGGCCCAGCGCGCTTTCTCGTCATTCAAGATCGTTCGCTGCGACTTAATGGACTGGCGTGATGCCACAAAAGCCGCGTAGTACGCAGAGGTGTGCTTGCAGTAGAGGATGACGTAGCTCTGGGGAACAGCCAATAGCTCGTCTAACGTTTGCAGCTTTCGCCACTCCGGCTGCGCTGCCGTGTTGGAGGACTGCTGCTGCGTTTGGGGCTCCCGATCGTCACCCTCGCCGTTGCTCGTCACCTCGCTGACCCCGCAACAGGTTAACTGCGATGTGGATGAAGTCGTGATGGCCAGCAGCGAGGCAAGTGGATTATTGTTAGCGATACTTCCGCCGGAGGAACGCACAGGAGGGGCGCGCACGAAGCAACAGAACATGTCGTCAAATGCAGGCGCCATCACCTCCTCCAGTGTGTGGCATCCCATCATGCTCACGGCGGCGTCGTTGGCGTACACGATCGGCCAGGTGCCCGGCGGAGACGGCTTCAAATCATCGTTGGTGCACTGATCTGCTGGGGATGAGTTGAGAGGAGGGCAGGGATTTTCTGCTGTCGTTGCAGCGGCGGGGTTTTTCCCCACCGTTGCGGTGGCGTTGGCTTCATTGCGCCATGACGTCGATATGCCGCGCCTCGATGTCTTGGATACCGACACCGGCATGTTAGATGTGTCCGTCCAGCTCGCCTTCGGGCCGCCTGCGCCTTCGACAGTGGCGTTGCTTGTATCCCCTTCCACTCCTGCGGCAACAGAGTGGTGGTGCTGCTGGATGCCACGGGTGCCCTCAGTCGGCTCGTCGTTTTGACAGTCAACGGCGGTGGCGTTGTCAACCAACGAATGAAGAGGGTCTGCGTGATGGGGCAAGTTCGACGATGCCACGTAGTTGGGCGCCGATCTCACTGAAAAAGAGAGGGTCTTCTTTTGTGACACGGGGTTTTCAGTTCCCGTTGTGGTGCGTGTCGCAAGGGCATCCATTTGGTCGCTCCGCGAGGAGCTCGCTGGGGTCGCGCTTGTCGTCTCGGCTGCGAGGATGTGCTCCTTAGAGTTCCCCACCACGAGCGCGGGACACATGGCCTCCGCTAGCGGACAGTTACACAACACCTGCGCCATGCAGAGCAGCAACGGATTCAGCCGTGCGACGACGTCTGCAGGGACGTCTTGTGGCGGCGACTCCGAGTAGCCTGCTGGAGCTGGATGTGCCTCTCCGATGGACATGGCTGAGCACGATGTTTGACTGCTCAGCAGCGGCGGTGTATTTGGCCCCAGGCTACACGCTGAGAGGAGCGTAGAGAACGGTGACTTCAACGGCATCCCCGCAGCAGCGCTGTCGCCGTTGCAGTTGTTGCCTCCGCCGGTAGACGTCGCCAGAGTGGGGTGCACACTCGGCTGCTGATGGGCACCGTGGTTGTGGGCGACGGAGTTACGACAGAGAGGGGACAGAGTCGACACAGCCGCGCCGTCCATTGACAGCCCTGGCGGTCTCTCCGGCATTGTCGCCATCACTGGTGATATGTCAACCTTGGCCGCCGCGCTTGACCTATTGGGCAGCGTAACATCGCTAAGCGCCAAGGCCACAGCCGGCTCTGGCGAGGTCAGGGGCACAATGGTAGCAGGCGTAGTCAATTTATCAGAATGTAAAATGAGCGGCGCCGCAGAAGAGGCAGTCGCCGAGCCACCACACTCTGAAACCGGAGCAGCAGGTTCGCAGCCTTGTTTATTGCTGCTCCCTGGGGACAAATTCGTATTTTCTGATGCAGCTTGTACGGTCTCTGCCGGAGCGGGGAGAGCGTGTGATTGCACTGGTGCCAACGAGTCAGCTGCAGTGGCTGTTGCCACCATCATCGCCACGTGTGCTGCGCTCGTGTCTGCCTGATCATGGGGGGTGTCGCTGGTGTGAATCGCTTCACAGTGGATGCCCACAGCGGTGTACTCGCTTCTAAACGTCGCCGCTGCGGGGTCAGCCGCAATGCCCCTTGACAACGGCGACAAGCAGCTCACTTTCGTGGAGTACTTGTCCATGTCGGATAGTGTGCGTATGTGTGGAGGGTGGGTGGGAGGAGGGGGAGGGGGTTATATATATCTCCCACCCACATACATACACACAGACACACAGTGAGGCACACACACAAAAAAAAAAGCAGGAAAGAAAACGAGAAAGAGGGAGAGAGAGAGGGGGGGGTGGAGAGAGGGGGTGGATGGGGATGGGAAGGGAGGGAGAAGACAACTTTCTCTCTCTGCTTATTAACAAAACGCGAAACAGCAATGCTTCAACAGTCCAGTAAACCCGAAATAACGAAGCAAATTAACGACGAAAAAGAGGAGGAGGAGGAGGAGGAGAGGAGGGGGGAGGGAGGGAGGGAGGGGGGCGAGGGGATACAGAGAGAAAACACATTCGCAACGACGACACCACTGCCACTATCATTCACTCACTCACCGACTAGAAAAAAGGGAGAGAAAGACGTGTAGGAAGATGACGACGATATGTGTAGACGGAGAGCACAAAGACGGAAGGCAGAAAAAAAACAGAGTAACACGTAGAGCAGCAGCAACTTATATACATGTGTATATGTATGTATATAATTATATATATGTGTGTGAGTTGTATTTTGTGAGGGACAGAGATAGATTGTAATCAAGCCAAACTGCAGGCTGACCACACAGCCACCCCTCCCCGCACAGCACCAAGCTATACGTCTGTGTTCAACGTAAGCACACGGAATAGACGTGTAGATTGATGTGCTTTACAACTTGCCTCTCTGTGGAGAGGGACACGGAAGAAGAAGAGAGACGGTGGGTGGGGTATATATATATATATATTTTGTCCTCCACGCGTCTATCAAGGCCAAGAAAAGACAAACACACACACACACACACACACACATCCAAGGCTGTGTGTAGATGACAGGAGAGCGGTGGCGTACGATCGGTCCTCGCAAAAAAAAAAAAGGTGAAAAAGGCACAGTGGAAATGAGAGAGAAAAAATGTTCTTTTTTTTTTCAAATAGAAGAAACCAAAAAAACACAACAGTGCTGATGTGTGTACAATAAAACGTTGTTGTTTTTTTTTTTGTGGGAGGCGGTGAGGGGAGCTGATGGTGATGCTGAATAGGGGATGCAGCGCCTTACACAAGGCGAGACAGGCAGTCACCAAAACACCCACCCAGCACTCGGAGTAAAAAAGACGGATATGCGAGAGAGTATGAGGGATGAGGGGAGGGGAGGGGAGGGGGGGGGAAGGATGAGGGCAACAGCACAGAAAAAAATCGCGCGTTTTTTTGTTTGTGATGATCGATGTGGAAAAGGAGGAGGCTGTTCAGAACGACAAGAGAAAGAGAGGCAGTGTGCCAGCGAGTGAATGATGGCTAGGTGGTGGTGGTGGTGGTGGTGGTGGTGTCGAGAAATTGCTGTGCTTCAGCCTTCTCAGTGTGCGTATGGACCCCCCGAAAACACTCGAGAGGCACACGCAGAGGTCCACTCTCTTTTCCTCTTTTGCTCTGCTTTTCGTTGTTGGAGCCTTCTGTTCACGGCGTTGGGGAGGGGGAGTTATCAGTTCTAGCCAAAAACTAAACGCTGTCAATACCGGTACGCCACTTCCTCTTGTATTTGAGTATGTATGAACCGAAAAAAAAAACGGCGGAGAAAGGGGTGGGGTGGGCTGGGAGTGTCGTCGGATTGGTCTTAGATTGCGTGCGTGTGTGTGTGTGTGTGCGCGCGTGCGTTGTCCAGCAAAGAAAATCCCAAACTTCAGTATGGAGAGCCGCGGCTATTTGGGTCTGAGCAGGGGAGGTGGGGGGGGGGAGTGAGAGTGAGTGAGAGTGAGTTGAGGGCTATGCCGTGGATATCGTGTTTTTCCCTTTTTCTCTCGTCGTGCGAAACATCAACGTAAAGCCGTTTGTGGCTGCGCCACGTATGTACGGTACTACTCTCGTTATATAGGCCGCCCCGTTTTGCTGGCGAAGAAGTGCATGCATTTGTTGGTGCGCGTTAAAGGTGAGCATCGCGCGCACCCATGGAGGATCATCCCCTTCCCTCATACATTAAAGGTGCGTGTGCGTGTGTTTGTGTTTGCTCTTCACAGACACGTGTATCAATGGGATCCCGGAGACAAAGAGGGGACAACCTACTGCTGGGCGGAGTGTTGATGGAGGCACATGGGGTTGGGGGGGGGGGGGGGGAGAGAAGTGCTGAACATACTACCGGTGTTGAACACCAGCGACGCATGAACAATTATCACACACACACACACACACACACACACATGTATACATATACGTACGCACAAAAGGGAAGCCCAGAAACGGTGTGTGTGTGTGTGTTGTTGTTGTTGTTTGGGGGGGGGTATAAAGTGCCACCAACAGTTCCCGCGGTTATACATTGTAAAAAGGGAAGGGGGCAGGGGCCAGGGGATCAGGAAATGCTTTCCGAGCCCACACATCTACACATTATCACGATGAGCTGCGTCGAGTACTTCTCCAGCGGATGTGTCTACCTCACCACCACCTCCACCACCACAACCACTAGCGTACTTGGCCAGAACCACATCGGCATACAGTTCTTCAGTGAAGTCAGCGAGAAGCGGCACATCAAACGGCGCCGTCATCGACAACAACACCGCCGCCGAGGTCCCCCGCTGTTGCTGGTGTGCGTCCTCGTCCATCAAGGTCCCAGCATTGCAGGGGTGCTCCTGATGCCCGCTGTTAAGCGAGAGACTTGACAATGGCGAATGGGGCTCCCGCATGGCACCGCTGTCCTTTAGCTGCTTCATCTGTTCCATACCGAACTGAGCGATCCCTTCAAAGTAGGCCTCCCTGTACAGATCTTCAATGTCGCTCTCGTCTCGATGACTACCGCAGTGCTCTTGTAGTTCAAAGAGCGGGCCAAACACATCGTTGGACTCTAAAAGAGGCTTTGGCATGTTCTGAGCACCATGGGCTTGTGCGACGAGGTGCAGTACTTCCTTTTCTTCCTCTAGTAGGGCTTGGAACTTGATCGATAGATTGTCTGAGACGGACCGGCATGAATGCGAAGGCGGTTCGTAGGGCGAGGAGGACGTGCCCGCCGACCACGCGAGAGAGCGGCGGACACGGTCGTGTAGCAGCTTCCGCGCGTCCGCCATGCTGCTTGGCGAGCGGTACGAGTCCTTGTGCAGCACCACCGGCGGTGTCAGGCGACGTTCGCAGCACGCTGCCCAGTCAAAGCCGTTAAAGAACGGGTGTTGGCGCAATTGGGCGAGGCTGGAGATGCGGGTGTCAGGATCCTTCTGCAGAAGTTGATTCAGCAAACTGCGCGCCTCCTCCGAGAGCGTCGGCCGCGGTGGGAATCGCAGCGCACTGTGGAGAATCGCGTGGCTCGTTTCTTGCCCGGTTTGTTTTGAGAAGGGAAAGTAACCCGTAAGGAACGTGAAGAGCACCACGCCGAGACTCCACCAGTCCACCTCTAGACCGTAGCCGCTGCGCCGGCGTGCGCTGTTCAGCACTTCAGGGGCGATGTACGCCAGTGTGCCACAGCTCGTGTGCTGACGAATCACCCGGGGCGGTGTGTTCGGGTGTACCGGCTCTCCCAGGATGCGCTTGGCGAACCCAAAGTCCGTCAGCACGACATGACCCTCACTGTCCAAGACGATGTTGTCACCCTTGATGTCGCGGTGGACGATGCCGCGCACCCGCAGGTACTCTACTGCGACGGCGATCTCTGCGATATAGAAGCGCGAAGTCGTCTCGTCAAAGTGGTGCCTGTGCGCCGAGCGCGTGTGCAGCAGGAGTTCCGCGCCAGGGAGGTAGTCAAACAGCATGTACACGCGGCTGTCGGTCTGGAAAGAGCTGTAGATCTTCATAATATAGGGGCAGTCAAGCATGTCCAGAATTCTTTTCTCGCGTCTCGCCTCGACGATGTTGCGCACGCCGTGGAAGCCGCTTTTCCGAATGACTTTCATGGCGAAGAGGCGTTTACTGAGCTTGTGCTGGACCAGGAGTACGCGACCAAAGGTGCCGACACCGAGCACGTCTAGACACTCGAAGGCACCGGGTCCCGCCGGAAAGCTGAACCGATTGCGCAGGTACCGCTCCACATCATGCGGCGCCGAGGCCACCTTGTGCATGTACGCTGGTGACTGCATCATTCCCGAGAGCTGCACGAGCTTTTGATTCCACTTATCCCGCGTGCTTGGGTTTGCAAAGAAGAAGTGATGCAGCACGCCTCGATAAATCAGACGGAGTGGATAGGCAGCGATGCACGTTGGCTCGTTACCGAGTTTCAATCGAAGTACTTCGCCTGTACCATCGTCGGAGCCGCATTGGATAGAGGGGCTCGCTGACGTGGCCACCGCGGCTGCCGTTTCCGCGGAACCAGTCTCTGCCTTTCTCTGATGTTGAGACTCGACTGTACCACCGGTAGCCTCCGCAGCTGATGTGCTCACGGTCGTGGAGGCGGGGCAGGGCAGCAGCGCCCGGCGCACCAAACAGTTTCGCTCAAAGCGGTGGACGATACTTGATTCTGTGGTGCCGCTGCCCTCCATCATGGGAGCCCGAGGTAAAGCATCAGCGACGCTGGCAGCTGTGCCACCTGTCATCGATGACATCGCCGTTTGCGACCGTAATGTGTCTGGTGAGGGAGGAGTTTCTGAAGTGCTGCTGAGCGGCTCTTCTCCTGCCGGGAACGACAGCAAGTACATAGCGCCGGTGCTACCCTTCATGCGGTACACCTCCACGTTGTCGTTCCCCGCGGTTGCCCAGCATGCGCCGAGGATATCGGAGGCGCTGGCACCAAGCGGGTCGCGAGCGCCATCGCTGTTGCGAGGCAATGCATCGGTTCTCAAAGCGTGTGAGCTCCCGGGCGTGCTTGACCGTCGTTCACCCTCCAGCGGTGTGAAGGCAGGCATGCAGCGGCACTGTTGGCCTCGTACCGGTGCGCGGTTCAGACGCGAAGGCATCAGGCTCATACTTTCAACGTCGCCGGGTCCGCTCAGGACCTGGACCGTGTGCCTTCCCTTCTGTCCCGCGGCCCTGCTGAGGTCAATGAGGGCGACTGGCGTGTGGGGATGCGGCAGGTGTGGCTGCTCCTGCATCTCTGGTCGACTGCCATCAAGGGCGGTTTCCTGCGTGTAGAGATTGTCCTGGCGCAGCAGTGCCATCGTACTTGCCACGGCCCCATAAACGTACACATAGTCATGCCGTAGGACCAAGAGTCGAGTGCGCAGCGGCCACACAGTGGCATCGGAAGAAAACTGAACAAGGACATCAGGATCTGCATCGCAGCGGCAACGACACATGTGCGTCGTCGTCGACGTCGTTGCCGCAGTGGCCCCTGCCCCGACTGTGGAAGAGTCACCGGTCTCGCCGTTGTATCCGCAGGGAATAGCTTCGGCGTAGTGCAAGACAAAGGCGGTCTCCAGCTCCATGAGAAAATTGTTTGCAAAGCGCACGTCCGTCTGTGAGGGTCGCGCGACGGTCATTGGTGTCTCTCTATTGGTGTCCAAGTGTGTGGGGCTAGTGTTACTTCGAGTCGGCCACGATGTATCAAGAGTCCTCGTCGCCACATGCGTGTTGGTGGTGGCCGTAGCGGTGTTAGGGGCGGTGCTGCGCCAGAGCGGCCCCAACATCGTTGAGCCGACAGCCGAGTCTGAAGAGGTGGAGTACGCGCGGGGACTTTCGGCGGTCAGTGTGGACTGCTGCTGCTGCTGCTGCGGTGGTTGTGGCGGTTGTGGCGGTTGCATACGTGCAATGGAGTGGTGCTGGGCGGCGGCAATCGACTTGGAGACGGCGCCACGCGAAGGCGGTGTGCACTCGACCGGTACGTTTTCAGCGAAGAAGTCGTGTATGGCCTGCGTCTGCAGAGACGGGCTCGCCACGTTGTTGTGTTTGGTGCTGCCGCTGCACGGGTCTTCGGCCTCGCCAGGTGGCTCATGGAGGGCAGTCCCCATCGCGATCGGCGAAGCAGGAGGCAGTCGTGGAAGAGGGGGGAAGCTAGCCGGGGGCCTCGTGGGGCATCTTAGTTCGCTCGAGCTGCTAGGGAACGCAGCAGTAATGGGGCGGGAAAGGGGTCGAGTGATATCCTGCTCGGTGTCGGCTGCGGGAGTTTGGCGAGGCAACAGATGCGGCTTCGCTGCGGAGTCGCTGTTCGTCGGGCTGGAGGCTGCATTGCTGAGATTGTTAGCGACCACGCCAGCGGCGGCGCTCAGCATAGTGCACGTACGATCGTAGAGGGGGTAGAAGCGTACCCGTAGACAATCGGCCACCGCTGACCGTATCTGCGCCACTGAAGAGGGTGTGCTGAGATTGGTTGCGTGAAGCATGGCACCGGCGTTGTTCGAGCCTTTGCCCGGTGCGGCAGCGAGCCGCCGGAGCTGCACCTCGATCTGTACCTGCAGGGCGGACACGATGAGCAGCGTGATGAGGTTCGTAACGTCGTCCGGTGACAGGTGCAGGTGGGCAAACGTGCTGCAGAGCGCAGCGAGGACCGCCTCGGGCGGCAACCGCTGCAGCAGTGTGTCCTGGCAGGGGGCACCAGAGGAGGGTAACCGAAGTGCCGATGAGTCCCATGCACCGCGTTCAGGCTTGAGCGGCAGGTGGCGTGACACGCCGCTGGTGGTCGTCACTAGATCTTCGTTCGGCACCTCGCTGTGGTGGATTCGACCCCCCGCGTTGAAGACTTTCCCGCCTACCACATGATGGTAGAGCGCTGAGTTGCTGCAGCGCAGATAGGCATCTGCCCTCCGCCGGGGATCGGCTGTTTCAGAATGTGCGATCGAGCTCGAGAGGCTGGAGGCGGCGGCGGCGCTGGGACTTGCGCAGCCAGCGACAGCGTTGATACCTGTTGACGGCGCTTGCAGGGCTATCCCCTGCGTCGTTGTGTGGAGCGGCGCCATTATGGGAAAACGACTGGTGGTGTAGCTGCTGTTACCGCTGCATTGCCCACTCAGATGATCTTCATACGGCGTGCGCACGGAGGCAAGGAAACCTGTGGCTGTAGATATTGACATCCCCGTGGGATTGCTGGAGCTCGACACAGGCGGCGCCTGATGTATGCCACCTTGGAGCACACTTGCCATGGTGCTGCGCGCTTTCATCGAGCGCAGCAGGCCGTTGTTATAGCTTTGATTGCCGTAGGAATAGGCACCTGAAGAGCTTTTATCAGCTTCGAGGCGAAGCCGAAGCAGAGCATCCGAGGCTTCACAGCCGAGCGGAGTGCAGTTGCATCGCATGCGCTGTGCCAGCGGCGCTGCAATGGCACGTCGCTCAGATGCAAGGATCGCGTCATCACAGCTGCAGGAGACTGGGTGCTTGGGGGCATCTGAGTGTTGATGCCCTCCCGTGCTGCGGCCCATGGGCATTGGTTGGGCAACCTGGTCCAGCGAGGCGCTCGCGCTAAAGCCGCCATGCACAGGCGCACCCAACTCACTCAGCATCGGCGTGGAGAACGAGCCGCGCGGCGCCAGCAGTTGTTGTGCTTGCGTGAGTGTGGAGAACTTTCGTCCGGCCAGCATGTTGAAGGAGTTTCGGTGGGCGTGAAGAGTGTTGGCCAATCCAGTCGAGGTGCCGGGGATCGCTGTGAAAGTGGGGCAGCCGACGGCCATCGCCGTCGCTGGTGCCGCAGAGCCTATAGAACCGGCGCTGCGTTGGTGAATAGTATTACTGGTGCCGCAGCTGTTGGTGACCCCAGTGTGGCGCGACCTCCGCTCTTCCTGCGTCTCACCGCCGTTCGCGAGGTAGGCGAGGGCCAGGACGATGCGATGCAGCCCTCTACGGTCCAGGCGAAGAGCTGCCAACCGGAGTGCAGCGCTGACGTAAAGCTCCTCCGCGCCAGCTGCAGCTTCCTCGTAATCAACGAGTATTTCCTCAGCACCCGTGGTGCAGTCGGCCACGTCGTACTTATTTTCTCCATTCCTTTCAACAGGTTCCTCGACGCTGTCTTCGCAGGCGCGAGGGCAAGACAGGGCCATTGCAGGGACTCGACCAGAGTTCTGCGAGCGCAGCCGGCAGGTCAATAGGATGGCCACCAGCTGGTCCGTCACCAGCTCCATCTCCTGATCAATGGTGGGCCAATCAATCAGCAGTGTGTTCAGAGCGGCGTTTAGCTTGTGGCGCATACCGTCCACATCACTGGTGTCATTGGAGTGGGAGGTCGTCGTGTTTGGTCCCACCAGCGGATGTGAGATGAGCTGTGCCAGTTTTGGAGACACATTTGATGACGGCAAATGTGTCGTTGGTGCTGCTGCCACAGTTGCTGCGGTGGTGGTGGTGGTGGTGGTCCCCCCTTCGTATGGCTGGCTAAACGAGGTACCCATGCTTCTTCTCGTCACCGTTTTTTTTTCTCTCTCTCCCCCCTTTTTTTTTGAGGGGGGGGGGTGTTGTATATATGTTTATAGTGGAGTTCTCACGTTGAGGGAAGTGTGCGCTTGCCTACGCGTGACACACAGTGAAGCGATTCGGGGTGACGCACACACACACACACACACACACAGACACACAAGTATGTCTACCGGCTGGCGGACAGAGACAAAGCAGACCTCAAGGAGAGAGAGAGGGGGTAAGACAGAGAGGCAGGGATGTACGTAGCCCCCTTTCCTTTCCCTCTACAACTTTTTTTTTGGTATGCGAATGCGAATTAAAAACGGCGTTATCCCTTTCAAAGTTCAAAGATAGTGTACAATTGGGGGTGGGGGGGAGGGGGGGAAAAACAAACAAATGGAGAGCACAATCACGGGATAAACACACACACACACACACACACACACACACACACACCATCAGGTGGCGGTGCCCACCCCTTTTTTGTTTCGGGGGAGGGGATGGGGACCTCGAAGTCGTCCTACAGCCGCCAGGGAAAGTGCGTGGTGGTGGTGGGGGGGAGGGAGGAGGGGTGACGATGGCGACTGTTTGAGGGTGGTCCGAGGTAAAATGAATGCAACTTAGATAAATATGTTACACAAACGCTTTTGCCGCAGTTGCGGTTGCTGTCTCTTTTTCTTTTTTCTTCTTTTTTTGCGAGACGAGCTACACACGACAAAAGGATCACAAAAAGGTGAGGAGGTAAGTGATGTGTGGGAGTGAGGGGCAGGAGGAGGGGAGGGAGGGGGGGAGGGAGGGAGGGGCGGGGGTATACAAGGACACGCTGCGCGATGAGGCAAACAAATATAAAAGCGATGGGGAATGTACAAGATATGCGACGTTCTTTTCCCCTAGGGGCAGCGCGGAGGGGGCGGAGAGAAGGCGGCAAGGCAACACGTACACACACGAAGGAGGAGGCGCGAAATCGAGCGCAGATGCGATTGAGCGAGATACGTGAGGAGGAGGTGAGCGAAGGAGAGATGCACACAGACACACACACACACACATGCGCAAAGGAAAAAAGGGCAACAGCAGCCGCGCGATTGAGCGCGGCAAATAAAAGCGGAGAGGAGAGAGGCGTCAACAGTAGCAGCAGCGGGGATATTTTTCTACAAATACAAAGATCGAAAAGCGTGCGTGTGTGTGGAGAGGAAGACAAGTAGCTGGTACACAAACACCGAGAAAGCACTGCATCCAATGTGAGAAAAAAAGATGAGGGGAGGATAAGCAGGGGGGGGCCTGGAGTTTCGATGACTAAGGCGTATGGGTGGGTGGAGGGGGGGGGGAGGGAGGGAGGAGGTAAGTTGCCGTGTCAGCCACCCTGTTATACGGGAAAAAGTTTTACTCGCTTCCCTTCTCTAGCTCACCTTGCAGACGGCTCGGGCAAGAACTTGTGCGAGCCTGAAGATGGTGCTCTCGACGTCTTATGTTTTTGTGATTTTCTTCTGTGTTTCCACTTGAAGTCTTTCTTCCCTTTCCTCACACTTGCCGCTCCCAGTGCGCTCAGCGGGAGCGATGATGCCGAGGGTACGCCCCTCCCCCCTCCCCCCGCCTCCACCCCCACTCCACCCGTTCCAATAAATCTGAACTCGCAATAACGAGAATAACTTAGCTGTATATTGGGTGTACGCGCACACGCGTCGTACTCTGGAACTTTTTATCGACGAGAAAATGAGGAGGGGATAGGGCGAGGTGGGGGAGGGGTTATTGCCGTCGATGTGGTACACTATTGGTACGCAAAGATACAAATCAAGACGAGTGGCATAGAACGAGCGTGGACGTCCCGCAGTTTATGTTTTGAAGCCGTTGTGCGTTGTGTACACGTATAACATATATGTGTATATATGTTATACGTGTGCTTGCCCCCTTTTTTTTTCAGGTGTGTGTGTGTGTGTGGAGGGAGGGAGGGAGGGGACGGCGTCAGCTTTGTGTGGCGATGACAGGTTGGGGGTAGTGGCCGCTCTAATCCACGCGGATATATGCGAGAAAAGTGGTGACATATATATATATATATATATACACAGGCCCACAGAAAGAGAGAGAGAGAGATGGACATGGTGTGCGTGTGTGTGTGCGTGGATTAGCGCGGAGGCGATTGGATAATCTTTGTCACTCATTTGCTGAGGCAGTCACGGGCCCCCCCCCCCTCCCGGTGGTGCATCTCACAGGGGCCCCCCCTTCCCTTTCTGGGAGGCAGGACGTGCCTCTGTCCACCAAGGACGCGGTAGAAGAGGTAGAAAAACAGAGGCGGGGGGGGGGGGTGAAGGTGAGAGAGGGAGGGAGAGATGCTTTGAACTCGATTTTGTGACAGAAGTGTGTGTGTGTGTGTGTCTTTCGCTGAGTGTAGTCGTCGACGGCAGGGGGAAGAAAAGAACGACAACAACAACAAAGGTGCAGCACCCCTCTAGAAGAAATGGCGCAAAAACAAAACACCACATCAAAACCAACAACGCCATCTCTCCCTCCCCTCCCCTCCCATCACCCAACACACACGCACACACAGAAAAAAAAAACGTGACAAAACCTGCCCTACCAACGGGCAGTGCTGTCTCGAAAAAAAAACAAAAAACAGTCACCACTACTGCTGCTCTCTTCTACTCCTTCCTCTTCCTCCCTTCAGCGCTGCCACGGATGTGTGAGACTTCAATCTCATCTCTGCTTCCTTACTACGGAGGCGGAGAAATATCCGGCGATGAACACCAACATCAGAGGTAGCGATTGTTGAATCTGAAGGTACTCTTATATATCCGATACACACACACACACACACACACACAAAAAGAAGCTGAAGAGACATCGCAGAGTAAAACACGAAAAGCGGTAATTTTTTTTTTAGGGGGGCCGGGGCAGACAAACAGAGACGAAAACAAGACGAGGATGGTTTGATGCAGGCACACAACATCCCTTTCCCATCCCATTTTTTTTATGCTTGGGAGGGGCGAGTGTGTGTCCCCCTCGGCGACAGGTGTGGTTGCACCATCAAACAGGGCTATACACCTTTTTCTCATACTTCTGCTGCCGCGCTGGATACCTCTTTCTTGACTCGGCGTGACCGGGCCACCTTGCGTGGCGTTTGCGGGGCGTCAAAGAATGCCGGCTGCACAACAGCGATGCTGTCCGCAGCGACAGCCCCAGTCACGGCGTGCCCCTGCTTCCTCTGAGAAGCGTCGTGAGGAGGCGAAAGACGAAAGCGGCGCGGACTCGCCCCGGTGCGTCGCGCAGACAGGCCAGATGACGCAAAGCATTCAGCACGCAGCGCCTCCGGCCGATGTGCCTCACGATGATAGTGTCGGCTGCTGCTATCCACTTCTGCCGAGAAGGCCTCGCCAAGGGCAGCAATGGCGGAGTCGACGAGGGACGCCGTCGTCACAGCTTCGCCGCTGCGCCTTCCCATACCGCTCGTTGCTCTAGTCGATGCGCGGCTCGCAGCGTGCAGCTCTGCAGCAAAAGAGAACGCGTCGCGTGGCGTTTGAGCAAGCCCACGGTCATTTTTGAGGCGGCCATGGTCGTCGTCGTTGTCTTCACCGACGTCGTACTCGGCTGCCAGCCGAGCCGCACTCTCCTCTGCCGCCGTGGTGGCGTGCCCGAAGGGCACGTTGATGTGACGCATCCGTTGACGGTGCTTGACCAGGTGTCGCGAGGAGGCCGCCTCATCGACACTGTCGCCGTCCTCCGCATTGTCGACGCCGGTGCACATCATCGGTGGCGTCGCCTGCATCACGTCGTCCTCGCGTAGACGAGGCGACGGGGGACGGCGAGGGTACTTGGTGAGGACAGTGGTGATGGTGGTCTCCACATCGGATGGTGTCAGCCGCAGCGAGTCCACCTCTGCCGCGTCGGATTCCGCTGTTCCGACAGCTTTTGTGGCATCTGGAAAGTACAGGGATGCGGCTGGGTCGATGTACCCCTTCGGAAGCGCTGCATCCCTCGTCAGCGCAAAGAAGTCTGTCCATGATGATGACGCACCTTCCACTGCAGTCAATGCGTCTGTAGAAGCCGAGTCGCAGTTCTGTAGAAGGCTCGCCAACACAGGTGTGACCGTAATTCGATCTTTGCTGCTGCTGCTGCTGCCGTTGCGTCTCCGCTGGAGGCAAACAAACTCACTATACTGGCTTAGCAATGCCTCCCGCACTGCTGATGCGGCTGCCCCGTGAGCTGAAGATCCAGCTTGACGCGTTGTCGTCGGCGAGTGCGAAAAGAGTTCGCGTGGCAGGATGCTCGCGAGGCACGGCTCCGAGACTTGCATCGATGTGCCGTCTGTTATCTTTTCTTTTAGTGAGAGTCGCGAGATGCGGTCCTTCCACATGCATGCAACCACGTGCACGTCAGCGGTCGCCATAGGGGCGGCCAAAGGTGGACGTGGCACTGCGTCCGATGCTGTGTCAAACCCGGTTAGCCAGGCAGCCGCCTGCCGTGTCCCGACCGGGTTGCTGGGCAGCGCAATAGGGATGGCCCCCGCCTTTTCTGCATCTTCAATGTGTGCCACCCTTCGTATTTCGTGGAGCAGCCGCCACTCCATCGCCGCTGTTGCGGCGGCTTGCTCCTCCGGACTGGCGGCGTCCTGGACAAAGGCGAACACCGGGCGGAGAAAACTGCCCTGTGCAAGTGCAGACGACTGCGCAGAGGGGGACGTCGGTGGCGCCGTGCTTGCGTCTGGAAGCCACCACACTTGCCGTGTGCTCGAGGCCGTCACCTGGGAGGGAAGCAGCCTGCCGTTTCGAGTTGGGTCCCAGCGCGCGGCGAGATCAGGGTGTGTCTTATCCAGCATTTCTCCGGCGTCTACGCAATGCGCGGGCTCGTCTCGCGGTAGAGGGGCCGTGGAGAGTGACGTTGAGTTGTTGGCAGATGGATCGCCCGTTGCCCTGATACGGCCGCCACAACGCGGGCATGCCGCCCGCCCGCGAGCCACGCGAGCTTGCACAGTGCACTGGTAGCGCTCTTGGCAATGAGAACACCTCCACCAAACCGGGGTTGTAGCCTCATTGCAGGATATTTCCTGCGCAATCACATCATTCAGCTCTGGCACCCAATCGTCGAGAAGGTCCGGGCGCACTACGGCCAGACGAAGTTGACGCGCGGAGCGTGTGGCTGTCGATGGCGCCGCCGCACTATCTTCAGAGGTGGTGGGGGTCGTTGTTGAACAACAGCGCAGTGTAACTGTAACGCTTGCCCGTGCACTCAACCTCCCCGCCAATAGCGGCCGCATCAACGTGCGCGCCGCTGCTGACGGTGGCAGCATTCCCGACTCGAGGGGGTGGCGTGTGCGTTGTGCCTCGCTAATACAGCCTCTCAGCCACGTGTGCAAAAGAAAACTGCAGAGTTGCACTCGAGATGTAAAAGTCTGCACAAGACGGGGCCTCAAAATATCTGCTTCGTTTTCTTTCACATGTTTGGATGCGATGGTGTGTGAGAGAAGCGGACGCATATCCGTGGCAAAAAAAAAAAAAGAGTTCATGGCCCACAAATCGCAGCAACACAGAGGAGTACGGGGTAGGGTAGGGTAGGGTAGGGTAGGGTAGGGTAGGGTAGGTTGATAATCATAGATGTCCTTCAGAGAGAGAGAGAGAGGGGGGGGGGCTGGGTGGCGTTCTGTGCGCGTGCGAGTCCGTCACCAAGCCAAATCCCTTTGTGCCATTCCCCACACACACACACACACACACACACACATTTTACTGCCCAAGAGGCTCTGTTGTGTCTCGCAAAGAGCATTAACGATGGATGGGGTTCATTACAAAGGGGGGGGGTGCGGGCATAGGTGAAGGGTGGAGGTGTTTGAAGGAGATATGGGATACAGACTGGCACTAACCCCCCCTCCCTCCCCCCCCCCTCCCTCCCCACCCCACCCTGATGCACAGAAATGGTGAAGTCTCACCCCACTCTCCTTCTTTATTCCCGCACCAGTTCACACACACACAGACCACTTAGTACCGCTTGGCCATCGTTTTTTTCGCACGTATCTTCGAGGGTGCGCTTGGTCCTGTGGCACGTGCGCCGCCACTTCTGGAGTGCTGCGGCGACGTGCTGTGCCGCCCATTTACGCGTCCAGAGGCGAATATATCCCGGGCCTTACTCTTTCTCGCCTTACGATTTGAGTGCTGTCGCTGTGCATCCTTGATACGGACGATGTCGTTTGCGAAGGCATCTTGCTGAGCTCTAAAAAACTCGAAGGGTACGGCCGCGCCATTGGAATCTGTCTGCTCGCCTGGAACGATCGCTGTCGTGCGGAGAGTCGGCAGGCCATCATTGCCCAGCATGTAGGCCTCAGCGCGGCGCCGCTTCAGGGAGGGACTACCGCCGGAGGCAGCTACGGCGGCTGTCACTGCCTTCGGGAAGCGTGCCGACATATTGAAGAAGCCAGTGCTGTGCGAAAGGGCATCGCCGGGGCTCGTCGTGTCACCATCGTTGTCCAGAGCGCTGCATGCGCCCACCTGTTTTTCCTCGTCGCCGTCCTCTTCACGACGGCGCACACGGCCAGCGACGTGCTTGTGCGGCTCCGTGAACCTTTGTTTCCCAGCACCATGACTGGTGTCGTTCCCGGGCCCTCCAAGCGGTGATGCAGACGCGTTGACGGCAGAAGAGGATGTCAGCTGTGCGTAGTCGAACTGCATTCGGCACCCAGAGACGATTACCTTCTTCTTTGGCACCAGTGTCCGTGGTTGAACTGCTGTTTGAGCCGCCGCCTTCCTCAGCTCTGCCAAGCCACTCGTTATCATCCCCAGAGGTGCGAAGCCGGCAAATTCGTCCCGCTGCTCTGGTGTCGTGACAGACTCGAGCAGGATGTAGTAGCGGCTCGCTTGCGTGTTCGGCATGCCAAGGTTGGAGTAAAGGAGGGTGCCCGCCTTGAGCGAGGACATGGTGGCTGCAATGCTCTGCCCGCGTGCGGCTGTGTCGGCGGGCAGCGTCACCACCTCATCTGGAAGGAAATCTCCAAAGATAGACTTGGTGGTGCTGCTCCCGATTTCCATCACGGCCGACTTGTCGATCCGAATGACGGCAGAGTCGCTCAGTGGGAGCAAGCCAGCGGTCTTGGCATCGTCGGGTGTTGCGTAAGCGACCTCAGCCGCTGTCAGGTGCAAGGCAGAAAGCAGCTCCGCTGGCAAGGGTAGTTGTCCCGTGCACATGAAGAAGAGGTTCGCCACTGTGCGCGGACGCTGGGCTGCAAGAGGGATGAAGAAGCTCACTGGGAGCTCTTTGAGCGCGTGAGGGAAGATAAACGAGAGCTCGAACTGCATCCTTGGTGGATGGATCTACGCAGGGGGGGGGTGTACACTGTGACACTTGGTGCGTATGCGGCACGCTATGAGACATGAGTGCGTAAAGAAAAAGAGAATAAAATATGAAGGGATAGAGGATTGCAAACGGGAGGTGCCCACTAGATGCACACGCACACACACACACACAGTGTCACGATACCTCCCTCGCGCTGCAGCATAGTTGAAAGACTTCACTCTCACACACACACACCCAAACAAAATCGCTGCACACGCGTGTGTGTGTGTGTTTGCGTCTATGTACACCTCGAGTGAGGTGCCCATGACACGCTGGAGAGGGTGGCGGCGCAGCCGAAAAGGGAGGGGGACAGTGGGCTTTCTAATGCAAAGACGAAGTGTGGGTGACTACAGCCGCATCAAAGCCGTCCCGAAGGTCTGCTCGATTGATGTCACCCTCGTTGCCCCTTTTGGGCATCACTTTAGAGAATCACGCATACACATTTCAAGGATTAACCCCATTCCCCCACCCTGGGATATGTTCAACGACACACACACACACATAAAACGAGCGCGCAAGGTGCGGACGAACACATCACTCCTCAGGAAGACTTTTATGCAGCTCAGGTGATCCACCATTGCTTTCTTCACTATCGGCAGACCCACTTTGACAGCTACCGTCGCCGCCGTCGTCACCGCCGTCCTCACTGCCCTCGGAGCCCGAGCCTGAGGCGTCTGCGTCGGTTTCGCTGCCGTCATCTCCCCCCTCTTCTCCACTGGCTTCTGCGGAGGCGGCAGCGTAAACATCGTCGTCGTCGCCGTCGCCGCCGCCTTCTTCGTTACTGCCTTCACCGTCGCCGCTCGAAGGGCTTACGTCTTCAGCAGCGTCCTTCTCCGCGTAACTGCCATCGGTGCCCTCCTCGTCCTCCTCATCCACATCGGAGTCGTCGTTTACTGGACGACGTACTTGTGCATCTTTGAGCAGCACTGCCGCCTCGTTCTGCAACAGCTGCCTCATGTAGTGCTCATCGAGACGCCTTTCCCCGTGGCAGGCCGCCGCGGCCGTGCGCAGCTGCACCACCGCACCACCTTCTTCCTCGCCGCACGTTGCCTGGAGGAAAGCGGCGAGAGAAGTGACTTCTTCTCTGTGACGAAGCGCCGCAATCGCGTGCTGCAGCTCACGGCGGTTACGTCGATTCACACGCAGCATCTTCAAAACAGCAGAGGCCAGGGCGTAGTAGGACTTTGTCTTCGATGCATGCGGCTCAACGGCGCAGATAAGCAAATCAAGAGCACACAAGGTCGCAGGGAATGTACTCTTGTCGAGCTGCTCAAGGATAAGAAAAAGGTTTCGGTGCGCATAAGCGGGCACGTCTTGCTCGTGAGTGAGCAGCTGGAGCATAGCCCTGCAAATATACGATTCCAACTGTAACGGAACGGCAGGGAGGGTGCTAGCCAGAGCATCCGCAACAGGGGAGGCTACAGGCTGCGAATCGCTCGATTGTGCCGGCGATGAAACGAGGCCTCGCGCCACTGCCAAGCTCAACAGGGACACAGACCCAGCATGCTTAGTGCTGCACGTGTCAGCGACGCCGAGGAGGGGCGTGTGCGCGGTGTGAAGAAAACTCTCGAAAACAGCCTTACTAACCATGTGAAGGCCACCGCTGTCGACAGCAGCTTTGCCCCTGTGCGCTGCAGCGGTTGTCCTGGATGCTGCACTTTTGCTGGCGGCTGCGACCATCGGCGTAGCAGAAACATCCTCGTTGCAGTGTCCTTGAGCGCCCCCGCCGACGGCGGCGGTGGCGGCATCACCGCCAACCTTCGCCCGAGAGGACAACGCTTGAATGTACTTTAGCAGCGATGGCGACAGACGCGCTGCTGCGCTCAACTGCTGTTGATGGGCGCTGAGAGCAGGTACCTGGAGGAGTCGCTGTAGCACGCACCCCAGGCGTTTGCACTCACCATCTGTAAAAGCCACAAAGTAGGTGAAGGCGGCTGTCACGAACGTCAAGGCAAGGTCAATGGCACGGCGGTGCAGCGACTGTCGCGTCTGCTCGGTCTCGCCATGCCCCACGGCCGCTGCCGCAGACTCGCTGATCGACGAGGATTCCTGAAAGATCCATGTGAAGAAGGCCGCCACCGTGACCGCCTCACGGAGGTTCAACGCGGCGCGAGGCAGGAGATACGACGCTGCCAGCTCCACAAGACGGTCATCCGCGTCAGACGCAAGCGGTGCTGTGGGAGAGGCGAGTTCACATCGGATCACCTGCAAGAGGGCAGCGCGTGCTGCGGCGGAGGTGTTGTAGAGATGCTTGTGCATGGACTCCTCCACATCTATGCGCTGCGACTGGGCGCTCAACCACGCCTTAATCGACGCAGTACGAAGTTGGACTCTCGTGCGAGCATACGTGTTCCCGCTCAAGCTTTGGTTCTCTAGACTTTGAACTCGCTCCATGCATTGCTGCCACTCGTGCCGGGCTGCGTCGTAGGGGTCTGTCTTGTACTCGAAGTGCGCGGCCGTGAAGTGTTGCAGGAGCTGCGCAATCACAGGAAGTTCGAGTGTGTGTGCATCAGCTACAGCCACCACCGAGGACGTGGGAGCCGGTACACAGTACACGGCATCGGACGGCACAGCGTCACGTGTGCCGAGGGAAGCTGACGACCACTTGAATTTGCGCCGCTGCTGTGTTTCGACAAGTGAAGCCACGTGGGGAAGGCCGACTTTCTGTACGCATGTGCACAACCGTTCCAGCACCGCGAGCTCAGTGGGCGGAGGCGACATCTCCTCGAGCGCGATGAGCATATCATTGATCATGTTGAAGCGTCCCGCTGAAGACAGGAGAATCAACTCCGCGCCGCCATCGAGGTCGCGCTGGAGCTCGTAGATGTCGCTTTGAAGACGGCAGAGATGGAGGAGAATGTGCTGACCGAGTGTGAGGCGGTGCTCCGAGCGGGCACCGCTAGCCGCCAACTTCTCCTTGTCCTCTTCGTTGGCCTCACCGTCTTCGCTTTCCTCTATCGGCACCAGACAAGGCCGCTGCATGGCGTCCAGTAGTGCCTGCCGAGCCTTGGCAAATACATCCACCGGCGACAGCAGCAGCAGCGCACTGCTGGCTGTGTCCTTCCAGCAACGAGCACGAAAAGACGTCATGGCGCCCCTGCCAAACAGGGAGGTGGTGGAGGGAGCGTAGGCAAGTGCCTGCAGCTGCGCGGGGTTGTACTTCTCTTCGTGCTCCAACGCGCGATGCGCCATCACGGCGAGGAGGGCTTTGCAGAGCTCTGTCCCAAGCAATATGTCCTCGCCGCTATTGCTGCGCAGGGCTAGCTCGACCCGGCGCACTAGCAGCGCCCCATCTACCGCATCGAGGTTGTCGCGCCACAATGTCGCAACAAAGGTTGCTAGAATCGCCACACGGTTATCTCCGTTCGCGTTGGAAATCTTCTCCTCTGCCGCGTAGCGGGCCATCATCACGAGCCCCTGCTGGATGACAAGCATCAGCACCGCTCCAGGCAATCCGTGCAGAAGACGGGTGTGGACATCGAGGAAGCTATTGTTGTAGCCAACGGCTTGTGTGAGCAAGCGATGCGCGACGAGCAGAGGCTCGGCATACAAAATGGGTCGCAGGAGCGCGCGGTATTCAACGAGATTCTCCGCGTTGAGTCGCTTCAGTGACTGAGAGAGGAGCGCTTCTCTCTCTTTCCGCAGTAGCGCGTCGTGTGGGTGCACCAGCGGCGACGGTGGCCACCTTCGTGTCCCCTTGTTGTTGTTGCTCTTCTCCTCCTTCCCCGCCTCCTCCAGCAACAGCAGTTGCTGCTTTGTCCGGTACGCCACTACGAACTTTACGGAAGGCAGCAATTCTCGGAGCCAGTCGAACATGTGCAGCGGCATGGCCGCGTTTTCGCCGTACAATACCACCCGGTGAGTCTGTGCGTCGGGGGTACTGAAGCGGGCATATATTGCAAGCACCTCCTCCATCACATCGTAGACCATCGGCGCAGGCGGCAGCACGCGAACACATGGCATGACAAAGGCAATGAGCAAGTGCTCTGTCAAGGCGAAGACTGCATTGGGAGTTGGTGGTGCAGGGCTGGTGCCTGAGAGGGTGGTAGTCTCTGCCGACGCTGGGGCGACTGCGGCCGCGGCGGTGATCTGGCACATCCATGCCAGTCGTGTCAAGAGACGCACGAGGAGCAACTGGTTCGCCAAAAAGCTTTGCACTACAGAGAGGATCGGCAGAAAAGAATGGAGGACGCAGAACACCTCGTCCCGGAGCTGCAACAACCCCGCCGCTGCCGCCGCTTCCTCGGCTGGATGCCCCTTTCGCTGCTGTTCGGCAACGTCCCACTGCTGCAGCCACCGACGCAGCAAAATTGACACGTAGTACGCGATGCTAATGTTCAGCGGGTACGCCCGACGTGGGGGCAAGAGAACGTTCACGCTCGACGCACCAGCAAGGTGACGCATACCATCCGCCGCCAAGGCGTAGTGCCCCGCGACAAGAAGATCGAGTACCAAGGAGCACGGTGACACAAACAAATCGATAATGCCGCTGCCTGCGCTTGGGCTCCCAGGAACCAGACCGGTGCTTGATGGGGGAGCCGTTGGTGGGAGCGCCATCCCGGATCCCTGCACCACACCTGCCGATGTGGCAGCGGTAGTGCTGCTGCTTCCACCGCCAATGGCAACTCCAGGGGTGCCGTTTCGTGCTGCTGTCGTAGCCACGGAGGCCGCCGCTGCGGTGAGGTGAAGGCGCCAATTGAGCGGCATTGGGTCGGGGTGTACGAGGCGCAGAAATCGACGTGTGTGCAGCTCGCCGCGCGAGGGGATTGATGACAATAAGGTACACGGCAAAGATTTCTGTTGCGGATGTTGACCGTAGCCGTTGCCGCCAGCGCCGCCGCGACGGATGCCGCGAGTGCGCGAGCCACCAGCGCCGCCTTCATGAACGCGCAATTCTGTAAAAGGCAGGTCCATGATAAGCTCTACACGAGTGTGCTCGACATACTGCTGCACCGCGGCGGTGTACCGCGCCAGCGCTTGTGTAGGCAGTGCCGGTGGTGGTGTGTCAGGCCCATTAAATGGGTTGAGTGGACATTCTGCAAAGTGGTAGATCGAGAGTGTCAGATCCCATTCCGTAACGCCAGAGTATAAAGCTGCCAGCGCCAGCATCCGCGTGTGTTCAGCGTGCTGTGCCATGGTACGGCCGCCGCGCAGCTGCGTTGTGGCGACGGCGAACAGATGAATTTTCTGGAGTTCAAGAAGACGGGTGTAGGCGAGGAGTTGGCCGAACGGCGCGTAGCGCCGCAGCCGCCACTCGACTTCACCCATGCGCAGTTCACCAACACCCGACGATGCCACACCTGCCCCTGCGGTGTTGTGCATCGATGCGCGCCGTGGCTGCCGGTGGGCCATCTCCAGTTCCACCACAGCCGCCTCCTCGTCACGCTTGCCACGGACCGCGGCTGCCATGCCGGCCGCTGCGGCACCTGTCTCACTTGCGCTCGAAAAGGGGACACTGCCCCGAGTGTAGGGGAGCACGTAAAGCGTAGAGAGAACGGCGCATAGTGTCGTAGCTAGCAGGTGACCATGCGGTGTACCTGCCCCGAGCAGCAGCATGAGACGGTCACCATAGGTGCGAAGAACCTCAATGCACTGGTGCCACTGCTGAGATGGGAAAGCTGGGCTTTCACCATGAACAATGCTGCGAGCATCATAGCGAGCCAGTCGATGCACCACGTCGTCTGCCATACACCCCAGTGGAATGCGCTGAGTGAAGGCCGTCCAACGGCGTGCGAACTCGCTGAGGACGTCGGCGAGCAGAAACGTCACTGCGGGGGCCTGTGTGAGCATGTGGGGCACATACGACTTGAAGAGCAGTGCAGCCCGGCGAAATCGGGTGCGAGCGATCGTGTCGCGGAGAAGATCAGCAGAGACATGAGACCACGCCTGCAGCGCAGCCGCCTCGCCCGCTGCCGTAGACTGGTGGGCTATCGCACCCATGGCGCCGACTGTGCCGCCGCTGTCGTCGTCGTCGTCGTCAGACAGCACCGGCGCGGTAGCGAGGCGCCTTCGACTTTCTTCACTGCAGCTGGCAAAGAAGTGCGCGTATGCCGTCGTGTCTCTTGGCGTGTGGGCCGAGAGCTGCTGCAGGTACACGCAGAGAAACGTGAACCACAGCTGCTGAACATTGGACTGCTGCTGCTGTAATGTCGCGGTGGCCATCGGAGGGGGGGGCGGCCCCAGCACACTCGGGGTTTCGTTTGAGGCCATCGGTGATGTCGCGGCTGGCATCGACGGGTCGATGTAGGACAATAAGGAGAAGATGCCGGCGACCACCGACTTGGAAGCCCGCGTGACCCCCCACGGAAGCTGCGGCGTACCCTTTGCGTTTGCCGCCGGCGCACTGGTGGCACCGGCCCCAGCCGTTGGCATAATTTTTGCCACAGCCAACTGGGCGACGTCCATCTGCGCACACAAGTGAATCGCTGTACACATGAGGAGGTAAAGGCGCTCCACCTCGACGGCGGCCGCTGCTGCAGCCGGCAAGACAGTCGGCGGGCCCAACACACCCTTCTGGGATTCTGGCACGGTCTGTGAAGCGATAGCTTTCTCGGTTCCATGGGGGTGCAAGAGAAGGTGCGACACGACTTCCTGCATTACGTCAGACGAAACACCACTCACGGGGGGCGCGGTGGGGCCCAGGCAAGCTGTGTGGAGAAGCTGCAGAAGTGCCTGTGTCACTGTCCTCTGCAAGTCATGGGCGCAGCGCTCGTGTTTGGTAGCGCCACTGCTGGTCCTCGCACCGGCATTAGGGGGGGTCTGGAGCGGCGGCGTGAGCTGCAGGACTTTCCATAGTGCAGGCCAAACAAGGTCACGGTAGAGGGACTCTGCCGTCACACCGGAAGACGATGATACCTGAGCGGCCATGCGAGTAGAGCAAATAGAAAGAGGGTGGGGGAGGGGGTCTTGCTGCGACTGCTGCTTCTTGATCAAGAGAACAAGTCGAAATCAAAGTGAAGCGGATGGTGTAGAGTTCGACTTCTTCTCGACGTCAAAGCCTTTTCCTTTCACTGTATTCGCCTTTTCTATGGCTTATCGAATTGCTCGCTGTCCCCCGGAAAACAATAACAACAACAACCGCAGAGAAACAATCGTCTCTTATACCTGTGAGTGTTTTGTCGACGTGCGGCTTTACTCTTAGACACACCCTAGACTCCTGCTTGCTTGACCAAGCGACGTGCGTGTGATGTGTGTGTGTATGTGTGTGTGTGAGGGGGGGGAGGGAGCGGTGGGTGAAAGGGAGTATCGAAGATGATACGCACCACTCCTCCTCGTATTGGAAGAAAATGAAGTACAGAGGATCCGTCTTACGGGCTGCGAGATGGGGAGAAAACAGGTTCATGCGTGCAGACAGCCGGAGTGGCTAAAGATGCCTGAGAGAGGAAGGTGGGACTGAGAGCCACACGAGAAGTCTCAGAGCGGGCCCCACGACACGACCCCTACAGTGCGATCACTACCCAGAGCAGCACAGGGAGAAGGCGAGGAGCGAGAAAAACAAAAGACATCCACCACTTTGACGAAGCACGTCACCTACACCCACCCTGATGTACACCGCCCCCCCCCCCCCCCCCAGCAAAAAAAGATATACACATATATATATATATGTATATATCAGCGATGCACATGCACGTTTTTTTGCTCTCTTTGGGCTAATCGCTAATATTGTGGTGGTGGGGTTCTGTTTTTTTTTTCGCTCTTATATACGTACAAGCACACACACACACATAAATATAGACATATATATATATATAGATGTGTGTGTGTGTGTGCTGGTAGATCAGTGCTCGTTTATTAACGTCGCGTTTTAAGATTTGTTTGCGCACATCGGCTCCCCTGTGATGCGCCTGTGAGGTGTGTTCGCTGCCGCTTCACTGAAAGAGATTCTTCACGACGACGTCGTTGCGCTGCGCGTCGTCAAAGGGCTCAGGCATCATAAAGGCGACTAACTTTTGTCGTGGCTCGTAGTTGACGGCCTTCCCTTTGGTCATACGGTGAAATCCCTTGCGGGCTCCCTCATGGGACGGCAGCAGCGCCTTTTGTATCTCATCCGTTTTGCGCATTAGCTGGCTCGCCACCGCACCACCGCGGCGCACCAACTCCCGCAGGAAGTCAGCGTCGTCGTAGATCTCGTTGTCGACATCGCCCTCGGCAATGTGCATCGCACGCTTCGCCTTGAAGTCGGGTGATGTCACGGCCAATATGTGCTCAGGGTGGGCGATGATGGGAATGTGCGAGCGATTCTTCTGCACCTTGGAGCGCAGGCGTGACTTGGCCGACAAAATGCCGGCGATCTGCTGCGGCAGTGGCTGCGCGATGGTTTTGAGTTTGGCACTGTTCGCCTGAACCAGTTTGCTTCCCCAGTACTGGAGGCACGCGTCGGCGTGCCGCAGGACGCGGGCGTGATAGCGCTCCACCTCGCGATACGACGGGGCCGTCGGTGCGCTTTCTTTCTTCGCCTTCTTTAGCTTACTTTTGGAAGAGGACTCGTGCGCGGCGCTGCCGTTGCTAGCGGACCCGCTACCCGTTGCTGCAGCGTACAGGGTACACAGCACTTGCTCTACATCGCCCTGCAGCTCCGAGTAGTGCCTCGATACGTCCTCACGCATCTGCTGTACGTCCGCCGCACCGTCGGCGTTGGAGGCTGCAGCCGCTGCGTCATCAACTTGGGCATCACCGTCAACAAAAAGCGAGTGCGCGTAGTACTGCGGCATACTGATGGCTTTGGTGACCGCTGGCTGCATCAACACGCGCAGACGCAGCAGCTGGCTATACACCATGATAAAGTGTTGCACCGCATCCCGGGTCTGCTGGGCATCACATTGCACGGCAGAAGCAGCAGCGACAGCGCTCGACATGCCGTATCCGCCCGCGTCTACTGCGGCCGCCGTGCCTACAGAGGGCATGAGACTCATCTGCGTCTGTCGGAGTTCGCTGAGCTGACGGAGAATGTCTGCTTCTTCGCTGCTCAGCACGACGTTGTCATCGCCGCCACCCCCAAAGGAGAGCGGCCGCTGGAACTGCCCTGCCTTTTTGAGTGCGCTGTGTTTCTTCTCTAGCCACGCCGTGTACTCCTCCTCTGTCAAGTCCTTCGCACGGCGGCGCTTGCGGCTGACGGCGCTCTTCTTCGACGACGCACTGCGCCCACCGCGCACGCCAACATCGTCCCTCAGGCCATCCTCCTCCCCTGCCGCGTCCATGTCCTCGGCACCATCGCTCACCGCATCCTTTTCACCATCCTCATCGTCGTAGAACTCTTCCCCTTCAGCCTCAATGTTCCCCATGTCGAGGGCACCAAAGATATCGTCCATGGCGGCCTCCACGCTGACCGGCGTGGCAGCGTATTTGCCCTCGCTAAGGCTAGCGTCTAGGGGTCCACGATGACGCAGCCGTGACGAGGACGACACGGGTTTTGCTGGCCCACTCGTGGGTTTTAGGGCGGCATATGTGGCAGACCGCCCACGACCGCCCAATTTGGCGTCATCGTCGCCACCGAGGTCATCCGAGTCGGCCTCGTCGTACTCGTAGTCCTCCGCAACACCACCTACCGCGTGTTCGTCGTCGTTCTGGTACGTACCTTCGGCATCACCACCACCGCCACCGAGTGCGGAGAGGGTCAGCTGCTCATTGACCGTGTCCGCCAGTGACTTCTTCTTTTTCTTCAGCGATACAATGTTCTGTCGCCCACTGGAGGTGTTGAAGCGCGGCATGCGTGTCGGTGCTGATGAGACTGTATGTGCCACCGCTTTTATCCTCTTCCTGCTGTTGCTCGTGCTGCTGTTGGTAGTTGTTGCTGCTGCTGCTCTCTCTAAATATTTAGGATCGATACATATATGGACACATGTATATATATATATATATGTGTTTGTGTGTGTGTGCGTGCGTGCGTGCACACATTCGAAGCGCATCGAGCCCAGAGTTGACAAGGGAGGATAGAGTGCGAGGAGATGACAAACCCCCAATCAACCAATGAGCGAACAACAGAAAAAAAAAGGACATTTTCAAAGTGGTGGTGGTGAGGAGGAGGAGAAGGAGAAGGGAATGCCATCAGTTGCCCATACACGCGCACGCGCTTCAGGGATTGTGGCGCTTCTTCTGTCCGCGCTCACTCTAATCTCTTCCCTCTCATTTTCGCATCCACTTACAAATGAAAAGTAATAATAATAATTATTATTATGTTGGTCATGGAAATCTCCACGAACACCAATTTTCACTTTTTCCCGCCCATTCAGCGGCCTCCGCAGTGCCCCCCTTCTCCTCCACTGACAAATCTGTAGGAGATGCTTCATTCACATCACAGGAGCGATGCGAAGGTATATATATATATATATGTAGATGTGTATGTTTGTGTGTTTGTTCGATTATATAATTCGTTGTTGTATTTTTTTTTCAAACCTTGAACCAAATCGTTACTCGATGATGTGATGGCGAGCGCAGGGTGAGGGGGGGGGGATCTGGGCTTCCTCTTCGGTACCTTCCTCGCCCCTCTCTCCCCCCCCTCCTCCTCCTCCTCCCTTACGTGACGTGCGCGGATCCGAAAAGTCTCTCTGTGTGTGTGTGTGTGTGTGTGTGTGTGAAAAAGGGAGGGGAGAGGAGGGGGGAGCGGGGGGCACATCAAGAGGAGAAGCAGCGAAGAAGAACATGTCCCTGGGTCGATTACATGTTCAGACCAAATCTGCAGAGTTCCTTCTCCAAGGCGCTTGTGCCACCACTGTCTCCTCTACTAATGCTCGGCGATCGAGCGGCGGCGGGGGCGGCAGCCCCTTTACGGCGCCGTTGACGTCGCGAAGCGTTACCGCTGTGGTAGGCGCTCGGCTGTTGCTGCTGCTGTTGTGGCAATGTGCTCTTACCCTGCTGCTGACTTTTATTTTGTTTACTTCTTGCTGGCACATTGCAAGGGTCACCGTCGTCTGACATTTCCCGCTCAAGACTCGCCATGGCAGCATTGTTTGCCTGCCATGGCGGAACGCTTAACGAGGGAGCAGGCAGACGGTCGCTGCGGGCTGCGTCACAGCCCGCGCTGGTTTTCTCGAGCGCACGCGGTGATGTGCAGGCGTCGCCAGCTTCGAAACCATCCTGGAATTTGAGCGTGTCGCTGCCGTCCGCCGCTGACGCTCTCGTGTCCTTGACTTCATCCCTGTGTGCTGTGTCGCGCATAAGCGTCGCGTTCAGGGTGCACGTCTCCGGCGTGTACTTGGCGTGCATCCGCTTCGTTTGCGGAAGAGGGCGCAGTCGAACCGGCAACGTGTCAAGAAAACCCTCACGCCGCAGCTGCTTATACATGTAAAGTCGTCGGTTGTTTTGACTGTAGTAGTGTTGGTGGGCTCCATCGGTCAGCACAGAGAGGAGAGGGAGGTCGCGTGGCTGTAGCTCGCCGTCTCGAAATTGCTGCAGCGTGCTCTCGATCGTCCGCCCGCAAGAGAAACGGGGCCGAATGCGAGAAAAGGTGAAGTAGACGAGAAGTGGGTCCACCTCTACCACCTGCTCCACTCCCGATCTACTCGCCTTTCCAGAGGGCGGCATCACCACGCTTGCCGGCGCAGATGCTCGTTCTTCTTATATACGTGTGGGGGTTTCCCTCTGGTGTGTGTTCTCTGGATCTATGAGATCAAGCGCTGGCCAAGCTCGTCCGAGGTTGTGAAGGCCGCGCTCTGATGAGCGGTGCGCATGGGTGTCACATGCATTTTGGTCGAGACAGAAATAGTTGCAGGGGGTGGGGGCGGGGGGGGGGAAGAGGGGCAGTGAGGGTGAGCAGCGGCATACTACCCGCAAAGTCCACCCCCCTTTTTTTACTTCAACTAGCTGCTACTACCTAAATCCTGTGTGGAAAAGACGGATCAGTCTAGCGGGCAGGGGAGGGGGGGGCGGGCGGGACTAGAGGAAGCAGTGATGGAGGAGAAACAAGACAGACCGACTTCCCATCTTCTACTCTCCCCCTTTCTTTTCGCTTGTGTTTACAATCTGTTGTTGCATTTTGTTTTAGCAACGCACACCGAAGGTGTGTGTGGGTGTGGGAGGAGGGGGGGGAGCAGACAAACGAAACCAATCCATGTGTACGCACACATACACACACACACACACACCTATCGGGTCTTCTTCCTGCTTCCGGCTCAGGGGGGCGGTGGCGCTCCATTGGAAACAGCGGTGGGACGCTTGAGAGCCTTGTATGGGAGGCGCCGCCAGAACTCCAATGCCGCCTTCACCCGGACCGTGTATTCTGCGGGCGGCGCTTCAGACGGCTTATCTTCTGGAGAATGATGCGCGACGTCCTTGACAGACGGTTGTCCATCTGTGGTGGATTTCACTGGGGTAGCGACACGCTCCGGTAAAGCCTCCGTACACATCTGCTGCTCAGCCATAGACACGGGGTCCTCCACACCGACAGCCAAGAAGGCAAAGGTGCCGCGGCAGAGGTTGCGGTCCGTGACAACGCCAGCCGGAGGCGCTCGAATATCGGGCGGCACGTAGCGGGACGCGGCGAAGGTGCACCAACGGCATCCCTTTCCGTCCGAAGGAACACCGTCGTCGTCCTCTTTCGTGATGTTCGCTGTGGCGGAAAGAGCCGGCAGACCGGCATTCCGCAGCGTCCACGCAGTTGTCAGTGGTACCCGGCTCGCGCCGGGTCGCGGGTCAGCATCGGGCGAGGACGGCGACATTGCGAGGTCGTACGCCCCATCGCGGCAATACAGACCGCCCTCGTCCATCGAGGCAAAAAGTCGGCGCGCCGCCGCAGCGTGCGCATCCTCCAAGCCAGACGAAACCGATGCAGCATTTGCGGACTCCGCAGGGGCGACGGGCAGCGGCATGAATTTTGCTAGTTGTGGAACGAGCGTGCCGATCAGCACAGCCCACGCCGGTGGGGTTGACGAGTTCACTACATACAGCATCCGCTTCGATTCGTCATGAAGCAGACCAAGACGCTCATAGCTCTTCTTCATAGTGGCGAATACGTCGGTGTGCGTGTGGTGACAGTATGTCATGCGTGGGATCGCCGAGAGCGGCAGGAGGCGCAGCGAGTTGGGCGCGTGTTCGGGGTAAACGTGAGGAGTGGTGAAGAGACGCGGCAGCGCCGGCAGAATACGCGTATTTCCTAAACCGATGTGAGCTGACAGCGTAAGAGAGGGGGACTGTGAGATTGGGATCACCGCCGCTCGCCCGCTCGCCACTGTAGCCGTTTCTTCAGCCCCCTCTTCCGCTTTCTCCCAGCTGTCCGTCTTGCTGCCGCCAACTCCGGCCACACCCGTGAGCGCGTCAGCTCCGGAGCTGAAGACACCATTCCTGGGCCCAGACGCACCGTATACGACGAAGTCGTCGTGCTGCTGCTGCTGCGAGGGTGAGGGTTCTACATCAAAAAGGTCTTCCAGGGTAGGCACAGCCGCGTTTGTGGCCGTCGCGCCGGTGCGTGATGACGGAAGAGACACCGCTGGCCCGGCGGTGGAAGCACGTACGACCGCTGGGACAGCGGAGGGAAAGGTTGGCGCATGTGGTGCCCCGCTGTTCGTCGCACTCTTGTTCCGAGCCCGACCACTGTGGGGTCGTTTCTGAGGCAGCACAAACGGACGCGTACCCGCCCATATCCGTTTTGCCGCCAATTCCTTTGCGAGGGGTATGGCTGACGTGACGAGGTCGCGCGCGTGCTTCAACACAATGAGGTCATACAACTCGGTGAGGCAGTGCTCTACGAGAGCGACCAGCTGCACCTCTCGAGCGCCGTTCGTCTCCACGTAATCCACGTCATCTTGGAGTTTGGGGACCATGCCGTAGAGATACAGGTGCAACTCCCCAAGGATGCCCTCTACAAGGTCCGCCTTCACTTTCCCATTCCCTAGTCGTGAGTGTGCCGTGGAAGACAAGAGGTGCCACAGCTCCAGTGTGTCGAAGACGAATTCGAGGTTGACGTTCATCTCGCATGCATCACGCAACAGCGTGAAGGTGCTGCAGCGCTCGCTATACAGCCACTGCTGGTCAGGATAGAGTAGCAAGATTCGGTTCGAAATATTGTTGCCCCAGCAGTTATCACCGATGTACTCCAGCCGTTCAAAGGCAACACGGCGTCGCCGGTGGTACGCGCTGAGCGAGCCTGTCATCTCCGCTAGCTCCGCCGTCGCAAGGGCTACATCTAGCACCCCCACTTCCTTCAAGGCCCGCAGGATCGTACCGACTTCAGCTGCTCGCTTCTCGATAGACCACCACGGATTCGTCATGCCACGAATGCGCGGAAACAGGGGGCAGTTGTAGAGGATGTCTGCCCACACCGTCATCACATCGTCGATGGGGTACCCTCGCACAGCCAACAGCGTCAGCGTTTCCAGCGCAACCTCGCGCACCGGGTGAGAGACGTGCCGCGCGCGGTCCGCCACTGTGATGTGCGTCCGTAGTGAACCCTCATTGTCGAAGCTTTCGCGGCACAAACGGCAAAATGCCGTAAACGTGTCGCCAGTCCCACTGCCAGCCCCCGCCGCGGAGCTTCCTCCCTTACCGCCACCCGCACTGATGAACCTCGAGGTGCTCTCCTGATACTCATCACTACGGGCGCTGGCGTCATCGTAGTCCTCGCTGTATTCACCACGTCCAGGCCCCCACCCTGTGCTGTGAGTGTTGCCATCACTTCTGGAGGCATGGGCTCCTTGAGGATTGCTGCCAGAGTCTGCTCCAGGGAAAAAAAAATTAACGGCGAGAGAGGCTGGAAGGGTGCGCATTGGAAGGTGAAAGCCAATCTTGGTGCGCGGAGGCCCGTTCTGATCGTGAGGCTCGTAGACGGGGAGTCTGTCCAGCGGGAAGTCTGGCGGTGGTACCGGGCTACGCCGCGTCAGTTCCACTTCTGTGGTGCCTTGTATCGGCAGGAAGACACCCTGAAATGGATCCTTCACTCGGTCGAGTTTGTCGCCATTCACGCGCGAGGCTGTTTCGGTGGAGCTGCGCCACCACGTCCCCGCCGCTGCTCTGTTGGAGTGGCGGAAGGAGCCAAATGTGGTGGAGTGGGCCACTGTCACTGGCGTGAGTGCCCGAAGTTTGCGCGTGGGATGCAAGGGCGCAGCCACACATGCGCTTCCGTTACCGCTGCCGATGATCGTCACCCTACGGTGTGCCGATACCAACGCCCCTTGTGAGACGTGTCGGGCTGAGTGACGGTGTGCCACCGGCTTCGTAGCCAATCGATTTGTGAGATGCGCAGCGTCGATAAGTGTAAGGGTTGGCGTCGCTGTCGCTGTCGTGGCGAGTGTGCGTGTCGTGGGGGAGCAGAATGCCTGCGTGGAGGTGAGATGGAGCGACGATGTGAGCATCGTTGTTTGCGTGCCGTTTCGAGCGTAACACCTGGCGGCGTGGTGTTCGATTGTTCGGCGAAGGAACGGCGCCGGCACTGCAAGAACACAGACAATTGGACAGACGAAGAGATACACGGAGAAAAGAAAAAAAAACCTGCCCCCCCCCCCCCGCCTCTCTCTCTCCTCCTCCAGCGCTCTCAGAGAGACAAGCGCGCCTTTTACAACCTACTGGTACAGAAATACGTGAATACTCGTGTAAGGGGCCTTATATACATACACTTATCCTTTCAGCTCCGTCTATTGCTGCTGCTACTACTGCTGCTGCTGCTGTTGATGTTGTTGTTGCGCCTCCTCCTCCCCCCATTCTCTATTATACGAGTAATACAGGCAAGACGGATACCACAAAGAAAAGAAACGACAAAAGCGGGGGCGAGGGCAAGAAGAGATGATGGGACGCTGTAAAGGAGGAGGAGGGGGGGGGAGTCAGTCCAGGGAAGGGAAAGCGACGGCAGGAGGGCTGGGGGGGTACGCGTGAGGAGGGCAAGCCATCGGAACAAACCGAAGCGCTACTGTCCCTAATAGATGATCGAAGGCTCACCAAAATATTTATGTTTTTTTTCAGCTCTTGCGAGTGTCTGTGTGGTGCGCAACCCTCATGTCGTATAGCCGATCGCCACTATTACCCCGTCTCTTCGTCTTTATGTTGTTCATTCGATCTCATTGATTATCAGCGGACACAGACATCTTCTGTGCATGTGTGTGTGTGTGTGTGTGATTAAAAATAAACACGTAACTACGATCGGGGGAGGGGTGGGTGGGATGATGGAACTGGCAGGCAGCTGTCGGGGGGCTACAGCTGGCCACCACTTTGATATTCTCTGTCCCGAATATATACACATGTAGATATCATCAATCCGAATCGGCAAAGAACTCAGCCACGTCCACCTCCTCCCCATCCGCCTCTCCAATGTCCCCTGCGTCACTCGCCGCGTACTCCGTGACCGCCCCATCCACCCCAGCGTTGGTGGGAATGGTCTTCACGCCATTCTCCAAAGCACCGACACCGTCTAGCCGCTCTGTAGACGGTGTTAAGACTTCTTTTGGACTCGTTGAGCGAGCGTCCGCCACCTTGTCGCTGTCGTTATGATCGCAATCGCCGTCGAGCATGCCTGCCACGCCCGTAGCTTCCTGAACCACCGTCTCGTCCAGCGGGTCTGCATCCATGTCCGGCGCCCAAACGTCGAACAACCCGCTCTCATCTCGGTGCTCCCCTCTCGCCCTGCCAGTGCGTTCACCACTTACATTGTCATCCTCGCAGGCTCGTTTTCGCTTGTTGTCTACCGCCGCCCCCCAATGCGAGTCCGAACCCGCTGGTCCACCGACGTGCTCACCCGAGTCGAGCCGCAGCAACGCGGTATACTGTTCATTGAAGCGGAAGAATACATCCGCTTTGTTCTCCAGAGACGGAACGAAGGTCTGAACGCTGGGGTACGGTAGATCAGGCGGTACCGGCCTCAGTGAGCAGCAATACGTGCAGGACACAGTCCCCTGGCGAAGTCGTGGGCTTAGAGTGACACGGATTGTGTTCTTCGAGTCACACACGGGGCAGTCAAACGTGCGTAGGGCGTGGATGCCGTGCGTGTTCGCGTTTTGATGATAACGGCGGGCATCGAAGCTGTGCTCCTTGTTCTTTTTACTGTCGCTGCTCGCACCACCACCACCAGTCTCGCCACGCGCTTTGCGGCTCGCGAACTGGCCACGCCGAGGCCGAGCCCCCTCCCTTGTGTCTGACATGTAAGCAGTCAAGCGTGGTTCGCGCAGGTGTGTGAGTGTGCGTGTGTGTATGGCGGGGCAGGGCTCCGCCTTTTGGATTAGACTTTTATAGATGCAGGCTTTCGCGTGGGTTGTATAGGAGAGGGGAGAGGGTGAAGAAGAGGGAACGCGTACACATGAGAGGAAAGGATTGTGAAGAATCGAGACAGAATGCACATCCCAGCACGTGCCCGTTTTTTTTTTTTTAGCTTTTGCTCGACTCGATGAATAGCAGAGGCAGCAGATGTGTCATGGAGGAGGAGGATGAAGACCATTGAAGCAACCTCCATCCCAACCCTGTGACTTGACATAGCGCGCATGACAGCCCTAAAATACCAAGTTTAAAGCTACCCATCAGGGGGTCTGATACAAGAAGCGCTGTTGCTGCTGCTGGGGGGAAGGGGGAGGGGGGACCGTACACTTCATGACTGAGTTCTACACCCCAAACAACACGCACACGCACACAACTGGAGTAAAAAAAAAATAACGCAGAGGATTTACAAGATTGGGAGAGATGTGCGGAGCTTCTGTTCCTTCCACCGTCCCGCCCCCTCCCTCACTGAAACATCTGGTCATACTCGTCATTATCGTCCTCGCCGCTGTGAACACTCTGGCGAGGGGCGAAGTAGTGGGCTGCAGCCCCCTCTACTTCGCCCTCATAGTCATCGCCGAGGTCGACAGCATGTGGGGTGTTTGGCACCCCTGTGATATCCGACCACGCTGGCATGACCAACTGGCGCTGCAGCTCTCCCAGAGACTTCACGAGCTTCGGATGTGAGATTCCTGGCGCAGTCGCAGCGACGGCAGCAGGGGGGCGCGAACCCACTCGGTCTACGGTTTCCGCGTCCACGGCAGAGTACGCCTTCCCCTCCATGCTGCCATGGAGTCCACCGAGGTCCTTGGCGTCGTGGTTTGGCGCGCCAGTGCCCAGCCTTGCCTCGCGGCCCATTTCCACCTGCAAGAGATCTGCGTGATCGCGTTGAATGAGGGCTTCATGGAAACGAAAAAACACATCGACGGGCTTCTCGAGGCGCAACACATTCCACCGCTTTGTCCCACCCGCCCCACAAAGACGGCACCGCACCGTGGCGTCGCTCGTCGCGCGAAAGATTCGAACGACAATGGAGGCTTTGGTGTCACATAAGGGACAGTCGAAGCGGGTAGGGATTTTATATTTGCTCTCCTTCTTGATGGGTCCGTTGTTGGACTTTTTGCGCTTGCCGCCCATTTCTTTATCAGACGCGTTGTGTGTGTGTGTATAGATGCATCTCTGTGTATGCGTGTTGGTGGGCAGAAAAAAGCAGAGGAGGTGGGGTGGGGGTGTGACTGAGGCACAGCATCGTTGGACATTTTACTACCCATGACGGGATAAATATCTCCCACATCAAAAAAAAAAAAGAGGGGCCAGAACGCTCCTCGTTAGTGGTGAACAAGTCTAATGCGCGCTCACGCACACTGGACAAGAGGAGTTCCTGGGGGTTTATGTGCTGCACGCATCATCATCATCATTTCCCAATGTACATCCATCTTGTTCTCCCCCCCATTGAGAGTGAGCGTGTGTGTGTGTGTGTGTGGGTGTGTGCATCTAGTGGTGCTGCAATCAGCCATAGTCTCTCTTTTTTTCCACCTTTTTTTCTGAGAGTATTCTCGCGCGAGTGTTTACAATGCCTGGCAGTCATCACCATTATCGATTCGGCTGGTGGATTATCTTTGTTTATCGGGGGGAGGGGGGGGGGGAGGTTAGCATAGACTTTACGCGTAAGAGACCACTCCAACAGATCCTCAATATACACCACTCGATGCATCATCATTGCTGCTCAAATCAACGCCAGCCTCGACATGCACTAAATGAGAGATCTTCCTTCCTTTGCTCTCTGTCTCTCTCCCTTCCTCCTGTCTCGCAGTTCACGTGTGTGTTTGTGGATAGGTGCGTGCGCAGCATTTTTTTTTTTTGCGAGAGGGGAGAAGAGGAGGAGGAGGAGAGGACAGGGGAGGGGAGGGGGGGGGGGGAAGCTTCCACGTCCTCTCATTAGTCCTTTCATGCAGTCAAGCCACTGTTCGCTGCCGCAGTCGCCGCTGGCTTCACGCTGGGTGTGGTCAGCAAATGCTGCGATCCCGCTTCCTCTGTGAGGCTACCCTTATTTTACCGGCATCTGCGCCGCTGCTCGGGGCCATGGTGGTCACTGTCTTCGAGTTGCCTTCGTTCGCCGTAGCTGTTGGTTTTGCCTTGGCCTTCGCTGCAGCAGACTCCAGCACTGAGGCCCACCGACGCTGCAGCTGGTGCTGAGACTGCAAAAGAAACTGATCGGCTTGGGCCACCCACCACTCGGCGGAGCCAATCTCCACGGGGGCTGCCGTCGCACTGGCGCCGGGTGTGGAGGATACCGCGCTGGCTGACGGCACAGTGTTGACTGACGCGTCTCTTGTACCCAGAGAGGTGGCAGTCGATCCGACGTCACCGCGCAACGGTGCTTCGGCGAATCGGAAGAAACTTCGCTCGTACGACACCGGCAGCGTGCGGGAAAGCGATTGGGAGAGCCGCTTGTAAAGCGCCATCTCACCATCGTCTTGGGTGCCGCTCGGCCCGGTTTTGCTCAGCAGCAGATGCACATGGCCAGGTCTCATTGCGCGCGCTGTACGCCCTGCGCGATGTACGTACTGGGAGACGGCCTCCGGTGGATGGTACATGATAACATGGCCCACGTTGGGGATGTCAATGCCGCGCATCAGGGCATCTGAGGCCACGACGCAGGAAACGTCAGCGTCAGATTCCATATCGTTCGCCTGGACTCTCCTGTCCAACAGTGCGCGGCGCCGCTCCGCCTCGGTGGAGAGAGTCGTGAACTCGACGACAGACGAGACCCCAGCAGCAGCGAGAAAGTGGCTCATGACACGTGCCTCCTCCGCGGAGGCGCAGAAAATGAGAATACTGGTTCCTGCTCTCTCCTCCACGTGCGGGTACGACGATGAGCCGGCGGGAGCACTCGAGTCTTGCGGTGCCGTCCCGCAGGAAAGACTTGCTTCTTTCTTTCCCCTAATATCACCGCTATCCACATCTACCTCAACCTCCAATCGTAGAGCGGCAGCCTCAGCACGTTTTTGCGCGGCTTTAACCGCAATGCGGCTCCGCAAGGCGTGTACCAGTTTAAGCAGGACAGCTGGCCGGTAAGTGTCCTCCACGAAGATAATGTGCTCCTGCAGTGTGGGTGGAAGAGCGAACTGGGTGCGCACCACGGTGCCCCCACCTGCTGCCCCACCTGTCCCTGTGGCTCCCTGTGGTGAAGACACTATCCCCTCCTCCTCGCGCTCCTTGCCGTTGCTGTCGAGGATGTAGTAGCTGCAATTGCGCAGTTTTACATGAGAAACACGCGCGATGCGTGAGGAGAGCGTGGCGGAGCAGAGAACCTTGTGCAAGATAGAGCCACCACGAGCCAAGGATCCAGCGGCAATGACCCCGCCAAAGCACCCCAGCCGTTGGAGGGTCGCTGGCAGGGGTGAATCGCAAATCGGGGAGGAATTCGAAGACATGGCAGACACGAGATGTGCAGACATGCGCTCTTGCCGTTGCAGATCGCGTCGTCGCTGTTGCTGAACCTCAAATTCGTACCGCGCGTTCACCTTCTGCACCTGCGAGGCAAAGTTGCCGGCGAGCACCTGGTCTGCCTCATCCACTACCAGCAATTGCAGGCTAACCAGGTGCAGCCCAGGGGTGTGGTCGAGGTGATGAAGAAGTCGCTGAGGAGTAGAAATAACCACGTCAACATTGGAGAAATATCGTACGGTGGTGTTCTTCATGCGGTGTTGCTGGCATCTGGAAAAGAAACCCTGTCCCTCGTCATCCTTCGCCTCGTCGCTCTCTGCCAGTTCGGTGTCCTCCTCACTCTCCCCAGCGTCACCGTAGCCAGGTACGCCCAGTTCCCCCGACAAGCTAAAACAAGGAAACACGACTTGCCGTACCAGCTCGCGGGCCTCTGCTGCATCCAGCTCTGTCGAGGAGCCCATTGTCGCCTCCACTGCTTCCGCACAGATGCACGCAACTTTTATCGAAGTCGGCCGCGTCAGGCGCTGCAGTTCGCGGTACACTTGGTGGCCCAGCGCTTGCGTTGGCACGAGAATCAAGCAGCGCAGGGCGTTGTCATCGACTCCTTTTTTGGCCTCCGTGAGGAGGCGCACCAAGGGGAGCAGGTAGCACAGCGTTTTGCCGCTTCCAGTGGGGGCGGTGAGACTGACGTCGTTGGGCACCCCACTCATGAGTGCTCGCGTGATGATTGGAATGACGGCCTGCTGGACCGGCAAGGGCTGTGGGTAGCTGAGAACGCGCTGCAGGGGCTCTCTGAGCCACTTGGAGGGCCCGATGCAGTCATCCCATGTCGCAGCAGAGGACATTGCAGTTTCGAGAAAGACGTCACAGACTCCCCCGCCCCCCCTCCCTCCCGTCTCTCACCCCGTGTCGTTTTTTTTTTCTCTTCAGTGAAGCCTTGTTTTACTTATATGGCCTTTCACCGCTTTTGTTCTTTTTGATTATCGAAATACGGGGGTCTACTGCTTTCCTGATCTTTACGGCTTCGCCTTGTAATCTGCTGCGTTCCTACAAATCCATGAAGAGTAGAGAAGAAGAGAGGGGGGGAGGGAGGGGAAAGGAGAGGAAGCGTTGCAGTGTGTCGGAGGCGGGGGGGGGGTGGGGTGGGGGGGGGGGGGGGTTTGCCGCATGCATGGGTGCTTTGTATGTACCCTATATACGCGTACACATGTATACGTCTGTGTGCGTGTGTCTTCGGGAGGGGAGGGGAGGGGAGGGGGGAGGGGAGCGGAGTGTACCGATCGCGCTGCTGGGAGCCTCTAAACAGTTTATTACTACTCCCCGCCCCCTTTCACGTCACTCCCCCCCTCTCCACTTACAAAAAAAAAGATAAAGTTTTTCCCTACTTGCGTGTCATGTGACTGCGTATGCATACTCGCCCTCGCTGACCTTTTCGTAAACGTGAAGGCTGTGCTTCTCTGCGAGTTTGAGGAGGTGAGCACGTCCTCGCATGTTTTCTACGGTGCCCTTCCGCCCCACGCAGATGCGTTTTACTGCCATGAAGTGCATTCGCTCATCCATGGAGCGCACCTTCGTAGAGACCACCGTCCCGGTGCCGAATTGATTGTACACGTCCGAGTCAAAAAACTTTGCCATGAGGGCCCGTTGGGTGATGGCGCTCTCGTTCAGCACATCATGGGTGGTGATGAGAGCCGCGATCGAGGAAACACGTCGTGTGGGGGAAGTCCCGTTCTCACTATTGAGACCTCCGGTTGCGTTTTTCACGAGGAGGGTACCATCCCGAGCGGGGCAGGCAGTTGCCGACGGCCCCACCACGCTGCCACTGGGAGTTGTCGGAGATGATGTCGCTGCACGATGGGAGATCGTTGTGTTTTGCTTTACTGCGGCCCGCCCCTCGTGCACCATGAGTCCCTGGAAGCAGACTCCCTGGATTGGCAAATTGCGCGTCGCAGTGGGCATCCGCAGCTCTTCTGGAGTGGTGTAGTCCTTGAAGAACTCACAGATTTTGTCGCGGCCAGCGCACAATTTAGAGAAGCGGTAGTTGAGCAGTTGCGATTCGAGGCGGTCCTCAATCACAAACGGTGATCCCGGGCTCGCACAGATTGCCTGCATCGCTGCAAAGGCCTCCACGTCTGAGCTCAGGAGAGGCAGAAGTCGGTACATAAAGTGTGGCTGGTGAATCTGCAGAAACGTTTTATAATCGGGGATGATGATATCCTTCGGCAGACGGGGAAGCCGCGAATCTTGTCCGGGCGTGTGTGTCATGAGGGCCAGACGGCGGTTGCGGTACCCAGTGAAGAACTCTTCAATAAGGTTTTCACGAAAGACGGCGCCATTCAACTGCAGCACCCGTACCGGGATCTTTCGCCGGTTACGGTGTCGGACAATAGCTGCATAGGAATCTCTCTGCATATCCGTGTTATATATGCATGTGTGTGGATGGCGGCTATACCGTGATGGAGGAGAGGTGCATGTCAGGGAAGCAAGAGGGGGAAGAGAGCGGGGGATTGCCGTGTCCCTAGGTTTGTATAAACGTGTGTGTGTGTGTGTGTGTGTGTGCACTTTCTCCAAATGAATATGATCCCTCTAGCTTTTCGTGTCAACGGTGGGGTAGCCCCTAGTGGTGATGAGTGGAATAAAAACCCATACACCCACACGCCCGTAGCCGGAGACCCTTACCAACGAACCACAAAGCGCGCACCGTGCGAGAGGCTTTTTTTTTTTTTTGGGGGGGGGGGCGGTGGATGGGTGGGAGGCGACAGACTAGAGCAAGCGGGATTTAGTTGATGTCGCTATACCAAGCAAAAAAAAAAACGATAACAACCAGAAAAGACGTCAAGCACCAGCGCCGAGAAAAAAATGAAGGAAGACTCGAAGATACGAAAAGGCGTCGATGAAGAAAACACACACAAGGTAGTGCAGTGTATCAGCTTTTTTTACTTCGTCAGAAGCGCAACTCTTTACACCTCACCGGCGCCCTCGCTCTCTTTCTTTGCATAAATGTGTATATATATATAGTGTGTGTGTGTATGTGTTGGTAGAGGTGGCACTCGATGTACAAACGCGCTGTACTCACACACCGCGAACGAGTCCCTGCCGAGGATGAGGGGATGTACAGAGCCACACAGCAGCTGCATATCCGAGGGGGGGGGGACGCTGCCAGTGATACCAAGCGCCGCACCGTCATACATGTAGGGCAGAAGCACCATGAGAGAAAAAAGGGAGGGGGGAGAGCAGAAAGGGGGAGGTGAAAAAAAAAGCGAGTGTGCACCTCTTATCATCAGCGCTCTATATCTGCACTACTGTCATCTTCGATACTCGACCTCTCCTCTTCCATGCATGCGTGGTTGCAGAAACATCGTGCACTACAGAAGTGTTGCAGGCTTAAAAACAGAGCCGAGGTCTTCGATTTTTTTAAAGTACATTTTTTTTGTTTACCTTCATATAATTGCGTTGAGGACAGGAGCACCCAGCATGGAGGACTGGCACAGGAGACTCTAGCCAACATTTTTTTTGGGGGGAGAGAGGGTCGGGGCAGTGGAGGTGTGAAAGCAAAAACCAAAAATGTGTATGTGAGGTTGTCGTCGGCCGACACGTGTGCATCTCTGTATGGGGATGTGTGTGGATAGATCGGAAAGGTGGGAGCCATGATGCCGCGCGAGAAGACACATGCACAGAGAGAGAGAGAGAGAACCACGTCTACTCCAACGCGCATTACTTCGAGACGCTATCGTAGCTACGCAGCGTTGGAAGCAAGCTCTGCCGGAGGCCGCTACTACGAAAGATCTGCTGATGGAGCAAGGCAAGGCCGATTGCGCGCGGCTGCTGCACGAACCGTCGTTGCTGCCGACGCTTCGCAATCCACTTCTGATAGGTGGCCTTCTGGTCTGCAGTGAGATCATGCCATGACGATGCGCGGCGATCGATGCGCGAGGAGGACGAAGCGGCTCTGTCGAGGTCGACGACATCCGGTGTGTTGACGTCCATCTTGAGGAGCTCTCGCACGAGCATCCCAGGATACACTCCGGTCGGGAGACGCAAACGTAGCTGCAATACACTTCCATGGTGCCGCGGTAGCCACGACGGCGCCGGTGGCGTTCGACGGCGGCGTGCCAGCTGCTGCTTCGTCTCCGAGCTGGATACCAATGAGTTCCCGACTGATGACGGCGCCAGCAGCAGCTTCGAAGTCCCGTTCCAGCGCCGCTGGTGACGGTAGCTGGCGGCCGTCCTGGACGCCACTGTTGTCAGTCGGCCGGCACCTCTGCTGGAGTCGTTTCTCCGTGGAGCCTCGGTTCCGATCGGTGCCACGCGACGTGATTTCCCCCCGGCGGCGCCGCCGGAGGGTCTGTCCACCGCCTCCTCATCCTCCACAGACATGCCTGACTCCACATTCAGCAGCGGTGGCGCAGCTCGTCCGCTGGCCAGGGTAACTGCACCAGATGTTGAGGGGGATATCCACGCCGGTTCCGCATCGGCAGCGAGACTCGTTCTTGCCAGCTGCACCGTGTCGAGTGCTCGAATCTGCGCTTGGGTGGACTGGCCCCATCTCTGGTACGGGTCACCTACGATTCCCTTGAGAAGTCGCCACTGCATCGTGTCGGTGTTTGGACGCACAAGCGCATGTCGGTAGGACGCACAGATGGTGAGGCCGAGCGGATTGCCGCTGCAGGCGCGCAAATCAGGTCTCATATCTATCCCATCCAGTCCAGGTTCCGCTTGAAGGGAAGCATTGCCGGCACCAAAGAGGCCCCCTTGACTCTCACCACGCACGTGGAGTGCCTCTGTGCTCAGTGTGCGAGAGCCCAGTTCCTCCTCCATCAGCGCGAAAGTGGATGTGAGATTGTAGTACGGAGACAGGGGTGCACCGCTAGAGGACACGACATCCGCTGACGCCTTCACATTCGCTGGCCCCCATCCGTGACGCGTGAGCGGCGACGGTTTGAAGCAGCGCCACTGTCGAGACTCGGGGTCGAACGGCAGCCCATATCGCTGCAACGTCACCACATACAAGTCCTCCGTGTGGTTCTGTGGTAGGCGGATGTCAGCGCCAGGCAGCGGCAGGGCCAGGTCCCAGACCGAGAACACGCCACGCTCGATTTCACCACGGGAGGCGTAGACAAACGGTGAGCCCATCGCTCCATCTTCGCTGTGGCTCTCGTGCGAGACGGCAGCCGTGACCCCGCCTGCTCTCACAATGTCGCCGGGAAGAAGCGTGAACGTACCGTAGCGCTGAAGCCGTTGGTTGACAATGTCGTTCCAGACGAAGCTCAGAAACTCTTGAATAAGCATCGCACACGCGCGCGGCCCAATGACACGCAGAAACGCCTCTGCGCAAGGATCCTCGATACCGCCACTGAGAGCCGCATCGATGGAAGCGGTATCCTTGTGCAGACCGACCGCTGCTCCAGATGCGCGCGACCGGCCTTCTCCACGGCCTCGCGCAGGCGCTGCGACTAGTGCACACCATTCAGGTTCCCGGTTGCCAAGGCCATGCCCATTAACAAGGTTATCATCATCCTCGAGCAAGGCGGACGCCTGCAGTGCGTTGTACAGAACCTGATGCATCGGTGTTCCATGTTCGGCAACGGAGCGGCGCGTCCCGGAGCGCAATAAATCAGGCAGGCGAACCCCACCGTACCCTTGGAGAGCCTGCATGCGGGGAAACGCCTGTCCGGTGCGTCGCCGCTCTGCCCCCAGCGCGGCATCGATGTAGAATTGTTGCACCAAAATGTGCGCTGCCGCCTTGTACTCACCCTTCAGCAAGTGGAGCCCGGGGTGCATGTTCATGCGAGTGTAGGTGGCGAAGCGCTGCGGCCCGTAGTAGTTGATAAAACCCTTGGATACAACGGACGTTACGGCAGGGGTGACCAAAGGAAGGTGTTTATCTGGAATACGTCGCAGGTTGAGAAGGTATTCGTACCCCATACAGTCACCGGCACGCAGGTCGTGTCGAGCGCTTTCCGCCTCCATGTCGGTGCAGAGGTACTCGAAAAGCTTCTCTGGCGCCAACCCAGGAGTTGCTGCGGCCGCTGCTGTCTCCGCCTTCGCGTTCGCTGCCCGCTTCATCTTTTTCTTGCCACTCTTCTTCCGCTTCCGCCTGCCCGACGCGGTGCTGCCATCCTCTCCATTGTGGTTCCAGTTTGCCGCGGTTGCTTCGCTGCCAGCCTCGCCATCCCCTGGTGCGAGGCGGCGGTTCAGCAAGGCGAGGTGTTCATTGATGCGAGGTGGCAGAGACTTCGACGATTGACTGAGAGCGTCTGCTGCATCGACGCGATCGTGGTAAATGACTTTGATATCGGAGAGCCGGTAGTAGTTCTCTTTCCAAAACTGGCGCTCATCATCCGTGACGACTGCGAAGCTGTCGGTCGCCAGCGTAAGCGTCTGCGAGCGTGAGTGACGGCTGCACGATGTGGGTTCGCCTATCTTATCTCCAACAGCAGAGGCGGACGGGGCGTTGTGGCCAATAAGGCGTTCTTGGGTGGTGGGCGCGTTTACAGTGCGGAACGAGAGATTCTTTGGAAGTGACCACGTCATTGCCTGGTCACGCTGGTCACCGCGTGCTGGAGGAGTTGCAGAAGCCGTGGAGGAGGGCAGGGACCTATCAGTGAAGTAGCTGCCGGCTTCATCACGGAGCGCAGCCGCCAGTGCCTCAACGTGAGCACGACAGCTGCCACGAATACGAATTCGCTGAAACGAGTGCGTGCCGTTTTCCAGCGTCCCCGCATGGGAAACGACGACTTTCGGCTCGTACAGGAGCGGAGTAATCCTGTCTGGAGCCTGTGTAATGCTGGAGCCCGATTTAGTCTCGCTCTCCTCCATTTGAGCTGCCAACGCATCAAGGGCACCAAGCCGCTGCATCTCCATCTGCTCTTGCTGCATATCCGCCAATGTGGACACAATGTCCTCGACGACCATGTTGTGTGGCAGGCCTTTGCGCTCCAGCGTGCACTCTACAACAACAAAATCCGCTGGGATAGGCAGGTACTGCCTGCGCGCTTTGCCCACAACACCCGCCGCTGCAAAGGCCGCGGGACTACTGAAGTTCAAAGTACGAGCAACGCTTGCAGTCGCTACGAGTGGCCCCGCAGACACCTCGGCGTTCCTGGCGGCCTCCAGCTTTTTCAGCTCGGAGATGTATGCTTCGTTGCCTTCCCATTCCTGCTGCCGACTGATAGAAACATAGAGGTAGTCGAGGTCGCCATGAACGTGGAGGTCTTTGACAAGGTGACCCCATGCTCGCCAGACCGAGCTGACAGAGGCACGCATGCGATCAACCGAGGGATTTTCGTCTGAGTCCTCCGCACTAAACACCACTCCAGTAACCGTGGATACCTTAGTCATTATTTTTCGAATCCAAGGGATGCGTACTTCACCACGATCCCGTGAAAAATCGTAAATGTTGTAGAGATCCCGTTCCTCCTCGCCTGACGCGGCCAGAAGCAGTGTGGTGGAGGTAGGTATTGGCTCGTGCTGCTGCATCATGGCCCTACCGATAAAAGAGCGCAGCATACGGACACCGTTTCGACCAATGGTTTTCTCTAGTTGAAATAACTCAGAGGAAAAGTAGATCTTCACTTCTACATGGGGCAACCGCTGCGAGGATGACGACGACGATGTCCTATCAGGCGCCACAAACTTGGCGATGTGGAACGGAAATTCCTCCGTAAGCTCCTCACTGGCGACAATGCCACCGGCAATCCACAAGGAGTAAGAGATATCACCTTCAGGGGCTGGGACAGTGAAAGTGCCGCTTTTGAAAGCCTGCATCTCGGCTGTGTCTTTGCGACCGAACAACGTCACCGCCATTTCAACTGGCTCAAGCAAATGCGATGAGGAAGACAGGCTCTTGTAGCTTTTTGAGCTGGATTCGGTAACCTCACCAATAAGTCGATTTACGACGGATGACTGATGTTCCTTTGACAAGAGCGCCCCGCTTTGGCGCCGGCCCCGAAACTCCGAGAGCACATTTTCCATTATGAGTTGGAGAGTTGAGGCCAGTGTTTTCAGGATCAGTGCCTTTGACGTCCGGAAGGCATCCTGCTCTCGTTTTATTTTTGGTGACATGCTTCCTAAAGTGGTCATCGCACTGCTGTGGCTGAGGCCCGCTTCATCTTTGGTGCGCGCTGCACGACTTTCCTCAAGGACAGGGTCGTCGTCATCCCACATTTCTCTGATTACATAGTCATCTGGGGAGCCCTTCAGATACGCCTGAAAGCCTGGCACACTCGGCTTCGTGAAGCGACTGATGTGGCACTTGCGCTCCGGGGCGAGCCCGTTGCGCTGCCGTTGTGCGACTTGCAGCTCGTGGTAGATACCTTGATTATACCGCTCATGCGCCACACGAAGAATTCTACGTGACTCTGGCGTGTCAAATTTGCTCTGCGCATCCTCAAGACTGAGTCCCAGAATTAGACGCCGCAATGACCATCTCGAGCTATGCATGTTATATGTACCCTTTCCATGTACGTGGGAGACAAGAGTCGAAAGCGTCAATAGTTGTATTACAGTTCTATGCTGCCCACGCACTGATTTGCCCGAAAAGGCCAGAAGCGCTGCGCGTGGTCTCCGATGCTAATTGCAAGGAGAGTTGATTCTCAAGGCCTTTTTCTTCTGCCGCTGCGATTAAATATAAATAGAGAGAGAGGGAGAACGGAGATGTGAGTCAAATTTGGGCGGGAGTTACACGCCGACCACCTCTCGTCTTCTGTGAATATAGTAAAAGAAAGTATGACATCAACAACACAGGGAGCGGCAGGGAAGAGTACGAAGTCGGCGTTAAGAGAGAGAGAGAAAAAAAAAAGCACCCTTTTACGTTCTGCCACCAGTGTGCAGTTTGCTGTGGCAAAGGCCCCTCGACAGGCAGTAATGGTGCATCGCAAGCCTGTTTTTGAGGAACGGAATGCTCCTCATCGCTTTTTTTTTCCCACCACAGTCTGGTCAGATTATAATGTGACTCAAGCAGCTTTGTAGCTGCTAGTGTTGAGCGGCACAGAGAGAGAGAGAGAGCTCTTAGGGAGGGTGTCATTATTGTACACCATCAACGAAAGAGGAGGTTAAAAAAAAAAAAAGAGGGACTCATGTCAGAAAAAAAAATGGAGCACTTCTGTGAGACAGAATCACTGCCGGAGCGCCTGGCGTGTATCACTAAAGCCGTAGATGTCACTGTAATGGATTCCTATTCGACTCACAGCGTCTTCAAGTCCCATTTCCTTAAAGAAAAAGTCCTTCATTTTGCCGTCTGGACCAACCAAATAAATGGCACTGCTGTGGTCAAACTGATAGGTGTCATCAATTTTCGGTGCTGCAACCCCGGCTGCACTGCGTGCATCGCGCTCCTCATCGGTCTCGTCCACAGACGAGTAGTAGACTCTCCAGGCGCGGGCAGCTGTCTCCACCTCCTCCTGTGTCCCACACAGCCCCCGGACACGCGGATCGTATTTGCGCACAAACTGTTCGACCACCTCTGGTGTGTCGCGAATAAAGTCGATACTAAGGAAAACAGCCTGAAGCTTCTTTTCTTCAGCGGCCAGCTTTGGGTCAGAGCCGTATTTGACATCACAGGCTTGCATGACCTCGGAGATAAACTTTAGTGTGCTGGGGCAGATCTCAGCACACTTGGAAAAGCCAAAGTATAAAAGTGTCCACTGGTTCTGAAAGAGTTCACTATTGGTCGTGTACTTCCCGGACCGACTCTCCCGCAATCGAAACGGGCCACCAAGCTGTGTCTTGGGCGTCAGGGATACAGACCGCGTTGATTGAAAGTCCGGTGCGAGCTCTGGCTCCTCTAATTTTCGATTTTCGTACCAGGTCATAACGGAGACCGAAATTGGAAAGACAGAGGCACCGAGTACGAGCCCCCAGAACTCTGCCCGGGTCCGTGATCCGTACTTCCACCGCGTGTACCATGGTCTTTCTGTGACTAAAGATCGCATAAACAGGCAACGTGATAGCTTTCGAAGGGTTCGCATTTTCCCCCCCCGGATGTAGGGGGATTCGTATCCTCCGTTGGTGTTAGTGAAAAGGAACGCTAGGGAGCTCGAAGAGAGAGCTTTTGTCTGGGATAAGAGAGGAGGCGTGAGGGAATGGTGGGAGGCGCAGTGTAACACGTAGAGGGACAGTGGTAAATGACTTTCAGTGCTACTAATCACACTATCTCAAGCATCGAAGAGGCAGCAGACATCCGGAGAGGAGGAGTGTGCATCAGTGCCTCCTTTTGTTTCCAGGTGGGTCCGAGAGAGTGGCGGGGGAGCTTCGCAGAGGGCAGTACCGTTCAGGAAGTGAAGAATAACTGGATACGCTTGCGGCTTTGGCCAAGGAAAAAAAAAAGAGGCACAGTCATTTTTATTTTGTCGTTGTATTGACCTGAAATCAAAGCGGCTACTAGAGTGAGGCTCTTGGAAACCTAATTCTGAAGCGCTTCGTGTGGCGACACGAACAGCACCTCAGTGGCGCCCTCCAGCGCTTCTTCCCACAGCACAACGGACAGAATGTGAGGAGGATCACCGGGAAGCATAAAAGATGAGCAACTCCATGCTTGCATCTTGTTACCATGCAGTGAGACCATCAGGCGGTGCTTTGGTGCAGTGTGGATGGAACCAGGTTCTATGTCTGACACGACTGAAACGTTCTCGAGCTTGACAGGATCAAGGCAGATATCATGCATTTGCAATTTCCTCGAGATTCCCAGGCCGAGGGCTTTCAGCACGCCTTCTTTAAGGGTCCAAAACAACGCAAAGAGAGTGGGCCATTTGCTTCGCGGCAGCGATTCTGCTCGTGTAAGCTCGTTTGGTGACAACAAAAGCGAAAAAGGTAATGTGTCTTGTGAATGTACAGGTGCAACATCAACTCCGAGTGAGGCGGTGGGGGAGCGGGCGCAGCACACCCACTTGGCTACGTGTGTGACGCTGAAATTTCCATTTCGATACGCTGCTGTGAGGGGCTTGCCGTATGCTGAGATAGGTATATACGCTTCTCTTTTGCAAGTCCGACGCTCGGCTTGGGTATTGTTGGGGCTGGTCAGTTCGCGCAGGAGGAGATGTCTCGCCAACAGGCGCGCTTTGTTTTCTGGGGTGGGAAACGGTGATCCGTTGCGCTTGCTGAGGAGCCCTGCCGACTCGACTGCGCGCCGGACTTGGTCCTCTTTGTGCAGCTGCTCAGTGGCGCCGCTGAACTCTTCCGGCGTCGGCCCCCAGGCTTCGGCATCTGCGACGAGGAGTTTCGCCATGCGTTCTTGCGGGGGAGAGAGAGGGGGGGGGGTGGGGCGGGTTGGTTGGGGTTGGGGGGCCAGTGGCGCTGGGCCAGGAGCGGGCTGCCCGGGGCGGAGTGCGGCCGGGGTGTTCGTGTGCGCACGGCCCCCCCCCCCTCTGTGGGGGTGGGGCCAGGGGCGTAGGAGGCTGGCCGCGCATGGCGTTTCAAGTTTGCCTCGCGGGGTGTTTTCCGTGAGTGGGGTATGATGGGGGCATAAACGCATTGTGCGCGGCAGAATGAAAATGGCGCGTGGGCATCAAGCAATCACAGGCACTAGTGTGTCCTCAGTGCGGGTCCGCGTATTGGGTGGTGGGGTTCTCCAGCGGGCGGCCGAGTTCGTGGAGGCGCCTGGCCCACAAGCGGGAGAGCAGCGCGCAAAACTTCAGTGTGTCGAGCTTTGGTGGCAATTCGCCGATGAGGTTGAACTCTCGCTTTCGCACGACATCAGTGCAGGGGGCGTCTTGCATCGTGTCGCTCCTACTCTTCACCGTTTCTGGAGCGGATTTCTCTGGTCGCTTCACGGCGACAGTGTGAAGGTCTACAAACTGCAACACCATGCTGAGTCGTACCGTGAACACCTGCAGGGCCGTCGGTGCCACAACACCGTTGGGGATCCCTTGTATAAAGGGTGTGGTCGTACCATTCTGGTTGAGGAAGATGGAGGGCAGAAGGGATGCTACATCCGTGAAGAGGACACGCTCTTTTATGTAGTCGGGCTCATCCTGGGCGCTTCCCTTGTCTTTGGGGCGGTTGGCGTTGGCATCGGATTTCGTGGCCGTGTCGGCAGGCGGCTCCACCTCTGGTATGCGGGAGCAAAAGTACAACCCACAATTTGTGGCAAAAAGGGAACCGAGGCGAAGCTCACCGCCGCTGACGATAGAGCACTGGCAGCTCACCATCACAGTGCTCGATTCCTCCGCAGGGTTAAGCTCGAGCTGGCGGGAAAAGGCGTTGAGAAAGTCGGCCTGGCGCGTCTGCGCCAGGTTTTTGGAAGTATAGTTCACCACGTGCCTCCACGCACGTCCCAGCCAGGTAGCTTTCTCGAGGCGAGACGCACTGCTGCCGCCCTTGTTTTCGCGCATCACCTCGGCATCGGGGTCCAACTGGTTCTCGGCCAGCATGAGTACTGCCTCAAAGATGTCGTTAGTGCCGTCGCTAGGGGACGGCGCCGTGCGGTACGTCAGCGCAGCAACTCGGCGAAAGTGAGGCGCGTCCATCGGTGCATCTTCGACTGCCACCGGCGGCGTTGGTGCGGGTGGTGTCGTCGGCGTGGCCCCAGCTGAGGACGACATGATCCTGTAACACAGCTACGTATGTATGTATGAAGGTGCACGTGCCGCATCGCGCGTTGGCGCTGGCACGCCGAAGGGAGGGAGGGGGGGGGGAGGGCAAAGAGCGACACCAATTAGAGCGCAGAAGGGTTCGGGGGACATCGGTGCAGGATGAACCGAGTCTCCAGAAAACAGGTTAGGTGTGGCAAACAGCGAGTGAAGGATGTGCACTGCAGAAAAAAACTGCTCGTTCGGTCTCGCTGCCTAGGCAATGAAAGAGTTCCACCATCAGAGTTCCTACCTCCCCCTTCCCCAGCAGTGGAGTTGCGCTTTCATTTTGTTTTTTTCTTCCGCTGTGGAGGCGATATACGGACATCGTCCACATCAGCGAATTCGACATTTGCAGCGACTAAGTCGCGTGGCATGAAACACACACACACACACACACACACACACACACACACACACACACACAGGCACAAACACCATGAGATATTCGGGGAGCATGAGGTTTCTCATATATGTATACGGCTGTGTGTGTGCATATTTTGTTGACGGCATTTGATGTGGGGCGCACGTCAAACACACGAAAATACAGGCAAGAAAAAAGTGGGGTGAGGAACAGGAGGAACGCACTACGGTGCACACAGACGCACATTTCCTTTGGTTTGGTTTGGCTCCCTCACTGCCCCCCCCCCCCTTCAGTTCTGGTTAACCAGCACGAGAACCATCAGGAGACAACCCGTGCGGGTGCTTCGTCTGGAAACGGACACGCACACAGGCGCGCGCGGTCGCGGAGCCGCAGCCTGAAGTCAGAGGGAGATTTTCTCAGCATCCTTGGCAAGCACCAGCAAGAGGAGAGCTGAGAGGGTGCGGGGGAGTGGGCTACGCGTTCGGCAGATGGGGTTTCTGCTTGAGTGGCTACCTGAGAGGGGGGCCGGCGGGCAGGGAAGAGGGAGGGGCCCATTAAAGGCAGATTTGCGAAACTGCGTTGAGAATGGGACACACCCCCATGCAGTTGTGCCTGAAGACCCCCCTCCCCCCCCCCCCAAAAAAAAAACCAACCCAACCCAACATGCGCTCAGCCTCCTCCGCATTTCTAGTACTCTCCAACGGACTCCTTGGCGCTCGACATGGACTGGTACGTGATGAGCGGCCGTCCGCTGCTCTTTTGCTCCGATGCCATCTCCAACAGCAGCATCAGCTGCTTCATCGGGATGTCGTGCAACATCAGGCTCAAGCAGCTCTCCATGTCCTGCTGAGAAGCGAAGGCGAGACCAAGTCCCTCGCACACCTTCGGAATTGCTGACACAGGAACGTTGGGCAGGTGTAGCTTCACCGAAAAGCACGCCCCCAGCTCCAGGCTGTCCATGATATCGTATTGCGCTGTGGTACCCACCACCAGCAGCTTCTTCCCCTCTGGCGGCGGACGCTTGATGAGCACCAGGAGGGCTTGCAGTAGCGTGTTGCTGTAGCGTCCACCAAGCTGCGAGAAATCAATGAGGCGCTCAAGGTCGTCAAGGATGATACAGCTGGCTGGCGACTTGTATGCGTCTTCAAAGGCCTTGCGAAGGATATTCACTCGTTGCATCTCGCCGTAGCCCACCATATCCTCCGAAGACACCACCTTGACAAAAGGAAACTCAGCCATCTCTGCGAGGTAGGCGCTGACCGCTGACTTGCCGCTGCCAGGGGCACCGTCGATGAGCACCGCAAGGGAGTCGATACGCTTGCCGGCGGCGCTGAGCTGATGGGTGTAGCGCATACACCGCGACTTGACCACCTGCCAGGACTCACCGTAGTCGATGATGCCACCACGTCGCAGGTTCGCGCACTCTTCCTTTGCCTTGCCGAACGCCGGGGTTACCTCTTCTACCGCCTTCATGAAATCATTGCGCGTGACAAGTACGTTCGTGTCGTCGACCATCTTGTCAGGGTGATCGAGATCAATGTGGCGGTTAAACGCATTTGACGTCGCGTCACGCACGACGCCCTCGATCTCGGCACCAGAGTAGTTCTTTGTGATTTTGCCCAGTTCCTCCAGGTCGACTTCGGTTGACATGATGTTGTTGTCTCGCATGCCGCGCGTGTGGATGCGGAAGATCTCGACGCGTCCCGGCTCATCCGGCAAGCCGATCTCCACATGCACCTCAAAGCGCCCCGGACGCAAGATCGCCTCATCGATCAAGTCCAGTCGGTTCGTCATACCGATTAAAAGAACATTGTTCAGCGAGTTCACACCGTCGATCTTGGACAAGAGCTGGTTGACAACGTTGTCGTTCACACCAGTGGAGTCTCGAACAGCACCTCGTTGTTTGCAGATCGCATCGAACTCGTCAAATATAATGAGATGCAAGCGCGACTGATCACCCTTTTCGGCTTGCTCCTTCTCTGCGTCTACAAAAAGCTTGCGGATGTTCTCCTCAGTACCGCCGACAAACTTGTTGAAGACCTCCGGTCCGTTCACGATCTTGGGTTCGTGGCAGTTCAGGACTTCCCCTATTTTACGAGCAATGAGGGTTTTGCCTGTCCCAGGAGGACCAAACAGCAGCACACCCTTGACATGCTTCAAGCCGAGCTTTTTAATGAAGGACGGTTTCAGCATCCGACTCGCGAATGCGCGGCGGAAGACCTGGCCGAACTCTGCCCGCAGGCCGCCAATGCCCAGGCTCTCTAGGTTGAAGTTGCGGACGAGCTGCGGTTGCTGTGCATCCATCTGCGCCTCCGACACGTTCATGAGGGCAATGCCGCTGGACTCGTTCGCGGTGATAATCACCTGTGTCACACCGCGGGAAAAGCGACCCATGTCCAGACTGGCGACGGACGCCTGGCTTGACTCCATCAGCTCCGTCGCCATCACGGTCGCGCGCATGCGCTCACCAGAGTCCATGACGATGGCCAGTTGCTGTGCGACGCGGAAGTACTGACCACTGTACATTTTCTCCATGTAGGCGATGCAAGCTTGACAGTCAAGCGTCATCGTCTGCCGGGATGAGATGGGCTCCACCTGAATCTTCAGGATTTTCATGTCGGGTACTTTGGCAGGAAAGGGTAGCAACTCTGCTGTGCTGTGCGCACCAGTGGATACGCCAAGAAGACGACGCTGGATGCTGTTCATTGCTACCGATCCAGGCGCCACGCTGTCGTTGCGGCATAGCGTGAAGGGGAAACCCTGTACCAGCACCACGAAAGAGTTCCCCGCGGCTGCCATCTGCGAACCCGCCACATCCGAGAAGTCACGCGAGTTCAGAAATATGCAGTTGGTTTTCGTGTCATTGTCCGTTGGCACGGCACACACGTTGTAGTAACGGCTCATGGGTATGCGCGCACTCACTAGAGGTGGCCAAGAAAAGATGGAGTGCGTATATGTGTGAGTTATGCGTGGATGCTCGTCGCTGACGTGATGCGAGGGAGGACAAAAGTGGAGGGTGACACACACCAACAGCAGAAGGGATAAAAAATATAAGGAAGTACAGGTAAAGTTGTGCGTGCGATAGCCAGTAGGGGAGAGATGCGCAGAGGCAGCGCACCACAGCGACAGGACACAGGGTGCTGAGCGAAGGTGTCAGATGTCGGAGTTCTTTACTGGGAGAGAAGAGACCGCGAGGTTCGATGGTTTGGGGTGACTCACAGAAGTGTCTAGAGCTGCTTGTTAGTCATCTTTGCGTTCCACAGGTTTGGGTGAGTTGTAGTAGATATGTGTATGTGAGGGGTGGGGATGGGGAGGCTCTCTTGGACGGTCTGACGTAATCCTTTCCCATCCGTTTTTCTCGAGCGTACACAGACGCAGAGACTTTCCCCGTATTTGTACTTGCGGGTCCGTGCGTGGCAGAGGAGAGGGCACTAGAGTCGCGCTTACCCGTCAAACATAGTTTTAGAGAACGCCTGATCGCTGACTTCTACCAGTCACACGATGGTCAGCGGCGACTGCTAGTCAGTGAGGAAGCAAAAGAGGTGTGAGGTCATCAAAAGGGGTTGTCAGACGAGTTGTTCGTCGTATACCTAGTTCATCACGCAGTCGCATTACGCAGGGCAAGCATTCTACAGTCCCACATGTCACCCCATCAGCCCTGGTATTAGGTTCGAAGGCAAGACTGATGTCACACACCGCAGTGCGAATGCGGTGTCCTTGAAGAGATGCCACGTTCATCATTTGGGGGAGGGAGGGAGGAGGGGCAGAGAGGCGGGGGGGCGCGGACGTGCTCAGACACGCGTCCAGACGCACACGTGCTCAGACACGCGCCCAGACGCACACGCACGGGTCAGTAGATTTGATGAATGGATTGGGTTACTCAAAGTGTGTCATGTCACCACGCCAGCGCCGTGCGCTGGCGCTCGACAAGAGATTCCCTGCTTTGGTGTCTCATCACACACGTGCGTGGAGGCGCGCATGCACACAGCCTCGGTCATAACAGCATCTCCCCTCTCCCGGGCCCCGGCCCCGCCCATCCATCACGCAGCGCTTCATTGCATAGTTGACAGTTTTATCGACTCGTCGCCGCAGAGGGCTCGGACTCATTACATCAGAAGCTCGTTTGTGTAGTAATCCTGCAGCGACACACGTGACCGGAGTGGAGTGGAGTGGGTGGGTAGGGAGAGGCGGGGGACACGGGGCACTCACAACAAGCGAGGCTGGCAGCAGCGCTGCTATGCGCTCACCCAAACAGACGCAGAGAGACAGACAGACAGACACACACGGGCACGGTCATTAGGATGTTTTTATACAGCCTCGTGCACACCGCGCCTCGTCAGAGGGCAGCGGTGGCACTCTGCGGAGGACAAGTTCATCCAAGTGTTGAATCATGTGCCACTGATAAGGGAGGGAGGGAGGGGGGGCGGGCAGGGCGGGTGCGAGAGAGCGGCGCACCCTGTCAGCGGCGACTGCTAGTCAGTGAGGAAGCAAAAGAGGTGTGAGGTCATCAAAAGGGGTTGTCAGACGAGTTGTTCGTCGTATACCTAGTTCATCACGCAGTCGCATTACGCAGGGCAAGCATTCCACAGTCCCACATGTCACCCCATCAGCCCTGGTATTAGGTTCGAAGGCAAGACTGATGTCACACACCGCAGTGCGAATGCGGTGTCCTTGGAGAGATGCCACGTTCATCATTTGGGGGAGGAAGGGAGGAGGGGCAGAGAGGCGGGGGGGCGCGGACGTGCTCAGACACGCGTCCAGACGCACACGTGCTCAGACACGCGCCCAGACGCACACGCACGGGTCAGTAGATTTGATGAATGGATTGGGTTACTCAAAGTGTGTCATGTCACCACGCCAGCGCCGTGCGCTGGCGCTCGACAAGAGATTCCCTGCTTTGGTGTCTCATCACACACGTGCGTGGAGGCGCGCATGCACACAGCCTCGGTCATAACAGCATCTCCCCTCTCCCGGGCCCCGGCCCCGCCCATCCATCACGCAGCGCTTCATTGCATAGTTGACAGTTTTATCGACTCGTCGCCGCAGAGGGCTCGGACTCATTACATCAGAAGCTCGTTTGTGTAGTAATCCTGCAGCGACACACGTGACCGGAGTGGAGTGGAGTGGGTGGGTAGGGAGAGGCGGGGGACACGGGGCACTCACAACAAGCGAGGCTGGCAGCAGCGCTGCTATGCGCTCACCCAAACAGACGCAGAGAGACAGACAGACAGACACACACGGGCACGGTCATTAGGATGTTTTTATACAGCCTCGTGCACACCGCGCCTCGTCAGAGGGCAGCGGTGGCACTCTGCGGAGGACAAGTTCATCCAAGTGTTGAATCATGTGCCACTGATAAGGGAGGGAGGGAGGGGGGCGGGCAGGGCGGGTGCGAGAGAGCGGCGCACCCTGTCAGCGGCGACTGCTAGTCAGTGAGGAAGCAAAAGAGGTGTGAGGTCATCAAAAGGGGTTGTCAGACGAGTTGTTCGTCGTATACCTAGTTCATCACGCAGTCGCATTACGCAGGGCAAGCATTCCACAGTCCCACATGTCACCCCATCAGCCCTGGTATTAGGTTCGAAGGCAAGACTGATGTCACACACCGCAGTGCGAATGCGGTGTCCTTGGAGAGATGCCACGTTCATCATTTGGGGGAGGAAGGGAGGAGGGGCAGAGAGGCGGGGGAGGGGGCGCGGACGTGCTCAGACACGCGCCCAGACGCACACGCACGGGTCAGTAGATTTGATGAATGGATTGGGTTACTCAAAGTGTGTCATGTCACCACGCCAGCGCCGTGCGCTGGCGCTCGACAAGAGATTCCCTGCTTTGGTGTCTCATCACACACGTGCGTGGAGGCGCGCATGCACACAGCCTCGGTCATAACAGCATCTCCCTCTCCCGGGCCCCGGCCCCGCCCATCCATCACGCAGCGCTTCATTGCATAGTTGACAGTTTTATCGACTCGTCGCCGCAGAGGGCTCGGACTCATTACATCAGAAGCTCGTTTGTGTAGTAATCCTGCAGCGACACACGTGACCGGAGTGGAGTGGAGTGGGTGGGTAGGGAGAGGCGGGGGACACGGGGCACTCACAACAAGCGAGGCTGGCAGCAGCGCTGCTATGCGCTCACCCAAACAGACGCAGAGAGACAGACAGACAGACACACACGGGCACGGTCATTAGGATGTTTTTATACAGCCTCGTGCACACCGCGCCTCGTCAGAGGGCAGCGGTGGCACTCTGCGGAGGACAAGTTCATCCAAGTGTTGAATCATGTGCCACTGATAAGGGAGGGAGGGAGGGAGGGGGGCGGGCAGGGCGGGTGCGAGAGAGCGGCGCACCCTGTCAGCGGCGACTGCTAGTCAGTGAGGAAGCAAAAGAGGTGTGAGGTCATCAAAAGGGGTTGTCAGACGAGTTGTTCGTCGTATACCTAGTTCATCACGCAGTCGCATTACGCAGGGCAAGCATTCCACAGTCCCACATGTCACCCCATCAGCCCTGGTATTAGGTTCGAAGGCAAGACTGATGTCACACACCGCAGTGCGAATGCGGTGTCCTTGGAGAGATGCCACGTTCATCATTTGGGGGAGGAAGGGAGGAGGGGCAGAGAGGCGGGGGGAGGGGGGGCGCGGACGTGCTCAGACACGCGCCCAGACGCACACGCACGGGTCAGTAGATTTGATGAATGGATTGGGTTACTCAAAGTGTGTCATGTCACCACGCCAGCGCCGTGCGCTGGCGCTCGACAAGAGATTCCCTGCTTTGGTGTCTCATCACACACGTGCGTGGAGGCGCGCATGCACACAGCCTCGGTCATAACAGCATCTCCCCTCTCCCGGGCCCCGGCCCCGCCCATCCATCACGCAGCGCTTCATTGCATAGTTGACAGTTTTATCGACTCGTCGCCGCAGAGGGCTCGGACTCATTACATCAGAAGCTCGTTTGTGTAGTAATCCTGCAGCGACACACGTGACCGGAGTGGAGTGGAGTGGGTGGGTAGGGAGAGGCGGGGGACACGGGGCACTCACAACAAGCGAGGCTGGCAGCAGCGCTGCTATGCGCTCACCCAAACAGACGCAGAGAGACAGACAGACAGACACACACGGGCACGGTCATTAGGATGTTTTTATACAGCCTCGTGCACACCGCGCCTCGTCAGAGGGCAGCGGTGGCACTCTGCGGAGGACAAGTTCATCCAAGTGTTGAATCATGTGCCACTGATAAGGGAGGGAGGGAGGGGGGCGGGCAGGGCGGGTGCGAGAGAGCGGCGCACCCTGTCAGCGGCGACTGCTAGTCAGTGAGGAAGCAAAAGAGGTGTGAGGTCATCAAAAGGGGTTGTCAGACGAGTTGTTCGTCGTATACCTAGTTCATCACGCAGTCGCATTACGCAGGGCAAGCATTCCACAGTCCCACATGTCACCCCATCAGCCCTGGTATTAGGTTCGAAGGCAAGACTGATGTCACACACCGCAGTGCGAATGCGGTGTCCTTGGAGAGATGCCACGTTCATCATTTGGGGGAGGAAGGGAGGAGGGGCAGAGAGGCGGGGGGAGGGGGGGCGCGGACGTGCTCAGACACGCGCCCAGACGCACACGTGCTCAGACACGCGCCCAGACGCACACGCACGGGTCAGTAGATTTGATGAATGGATTGGGTTACTCAAAGTGTGTCATGTCACCACGCCAGCGCCGTGCGCTGGCGCTCGACAAGAGATTCCCTGCTTTGGTGTCTCATCACACACGTGCGTGGAGGCGCGCATGCACACAGCCTCGGTCATAACAGCATCTCCCCTCTCCCGGGCCCCGCCCATCCATCACGCAGCGCTTCATTGCATAGTTGACAGTTTTATCGACTCGTCGCCGCAGAGGGCTCGGACTCATTACATCAGAAGCTCGTTTGTGTAGTAATCCTGCAGCGACACACGTGACCGGAGTGGAGTGGAGTGGGTGGGTAGGGAGAGGCGGGGGACACGGGGCACTCACAACAAGCGAGGCTGGCAGCAGCGCTGCTATGCGCTCACCCAAACAGACGCAGAGAGACAGACAGACAGACACACACGGGCACGGTCATTAGGATGTTTTTATACAGCCTCGTGCACACCGCGCCTCGTCAGAGGGCAGCGGTGGCACTCTGCGGAGGACAAGTTCATCCAAGTGTTGAATCATGTGCCACTGATAAGGGAGGGAGGGAGGGGGGGGGGCGGGCAGGGCGGGTGCGAGAGAGCGGCGCACCCTGTCAGCGGCGACTGCTAGTCAGTGAGGAAGCAAAAGAGGTGTGAGGTCATCAAAAGGGGTTGTCAGACGAGTTGTTCGTCGTATACCTAGTTCATCACGCAGTCGCATTACGCAGGGCAAGCATTCCACAGTCCCACATGTCACCCCATCAGCCCTGGTATTAGGTTCGAAGGCAAGACTGATGTCACACACCGCAGTGCGAATGCGGTGTCCTTGGAGAGATGCCACGTTCATCATTTGGGGGAGGAAGGGAGGAGGGGCAGAGAGGCGGGGGGAGGGGGGGCGCGGACGTGCTCAGACACGCGCCCAGACGCACACGTGCTCAGACACGCGCCCAGACGCACACGTGCTCAGACACGCGCCCAGACGCACACGCACGGGTCAGTAGATTTGATGAATGGATTGGGTTACTCAAAGTGTGTCATGTCACCACGCCAGCGCCGTGCGCTGGCGCTCGACAAGAGATTCCCTGCTTTGGTGTCTCATCACACACGTGCGTGGAGGCGCGCATGCACACAGCCTCGGTCATAACAGCATCTCCCCTCTCCCGGGCCCCGCCCATCCATCACGCAGCGCTTCATTGCATAGTTGACAGTTTTATCGACTCGTCGCCGCAGAGGGCTCGGACTCATTACATCAGAAGCTCGTTTGTGTAGTAATCCTGCAGCGACACACGTGACCGGAGTGGAGTGGAGTGGGTGGGTAGGGAGAGGCGGGGGACACGGGGCACTCACAACAAGCGAGGCTGGCAGCAGCGCTGCTATGCGCTCACCCAAACAGACGCAGAGAGACAGACAGACAGACACACACGGGCACGGTCATTAGGATGTTTTTATACAGCCTCGTGCACACCGCGCCTCGTCAGAGGGCAGCGGTGGCACTCTGCGGAGGACAAGTTCATCCAAGTGTTGAATCATGTGCCACTGATAAGGGAGGGAGGGAGGGGGGCGGGCAGGGCGGGTGCGAGAGAGCGGCGCACCCTGTCAGCGGCGACTGCTAGTCAGTGAGGAAGCAAAAGAGGTGTGAGGTCATCAAAAGGGGTTGTCAGACGAGTTGTTCGTCGTATACCTAGTTCATCACGCAGTCGCATTACGCAGGGCAAGCATTCCACAGTCCCACATGTCACCCCATCAGCCCTGGTATTAGGTTCGAAGGCAAGACTGATGTCACACACCGCAGTGCGAATGCGGTGTCCTTGGAGAGATGCCACGTTCATCATTTGGGGGAGGGAGGGAGGAGGGGCAGAGAGGCGGGGGAGGGGGCGCGGACGTGCTCAGACACGCGCCCAGACGCACACGTGCTCAGACACGCGCCCAGACGCACACGCACGGGTCAGTAGATTTGATGAATGGATTGGGTTACTCAAAGTGTGTCATGTCACCACGCCAGCGCCGTGCGCTGGCGCTCGACAAGAGATTCCCTGCTTTGGTGTCTCATCACACACGTGCGTGGAGGCGCGCATGCACACAGCCTCGGTCATAACAGCATCTCCCCTCTCCCGGGCCCCGCCCATCCATCACGCAGCGCTTCATTGCATAGTTGACAGTTTTATCGACTCGTCGCCGCAGAGGGCTCGGACTCATTACATCAGAAGCTCGTTTGTGTAGTAATCCTGCAGCGACACACGTGACCGGAGTGGAGTGGAGTGGGTGGGTAGGGAGAGGCGGGGGACACGGGGCACTCACAACAAGCGAGGCTGGCAGCAGCGCTGCTATGCGCTCACCCAAACAGACGCAGAGAGACAGACAGACAGACAGACACACACGGGCACGGTCATTAGGATGTTTTTATACAGCCTCGTGCACACCGCGCCTCGTCAGAGGGCAGCGGTGGCACTCTGCGGAGGACAAGTTCATCCAAGTGTTGAATCATGTGCCACTGATAAGGGAGGGAGGGAGGGGGGGGGGCGGGCAGGGCGGGTGCGAGAGAGCGGCGCACCCTGTCAGCGGCGACTGCTAGTCAGTGAGGAAGCAAAAGAGGTGTGAGGTCATCAAAAGGGGTTGTCAGACGAGTTGTTCGTCGTATACCTAGTTCATCACGCAGTCGCATTACGCAGGGCAAGCGTTCTACAGTCCCACATGTCACCCCATCAGCCCTGGTATTAGGTTCGAAGGCAAGACTGATGTCACACACCGCAGTGCGAATGCGGTGTCCTTGGAGAGATGCCACGTTCATCATTTGGGGGAGGAAGGGAGGAGGGGCAGAGAGGCGGGGGGGGGGGGCGCGGACGTGCTCAGACACGCGCCCAGACGCACACGCACGGGTCAGTAGATTTGATGAATGGATTGGGTTACTCAAAGTGTGTCATGTCACCACGCCAGCGCCGTGCGCTGGCGCTCGACAAGAGATTCCCTGCTTTGGTGTCTCATCACACACGTGCGTGGAGGCGCGCATGCACACAGCCTCGGTCATAACAGCATCTCCCCTCTCCCGGGCCCCGGCCCCGCCCATCCATCACGCAGCGCTTCATTGCATAGTTGACAGTTTTATCGACTCGTCGCCGCAGAGGGCTCGGACTCATTACATCAGAAGCTCGTTTGTGTAGTAATCCTGCAGCGACACACGTGGCCGGAGTGGAGTGGAGTGGAGTGGGTAGGGAGAGGCGGGGGGGGGGGGAAGAGGCGAGAGGGTGGTGGTAGCGGTGGTGTTCGAGTGGGAGGCGGTAGGGGGAGGATGGGTTGCATCGAGAAGAGGCGCAGGGTTGTGTGTTCATGCCGGGGTACGGCGGTGTGCGTTAGGGTTTGTGGGCCAGGAGGTGTGTAGGATCACTGTTGTATGGGTTCTATGCGGTGCCGGGCACGCTGGGTTACTTTGTCTTGGCAAGTCCACCTTACACGAGACCGTAGAGAAGGGGGTTGGGAAAGGGGGAGGAGATGTGGAGGTAAAGTGTGCGTGTGCGTGTGGGTGTGGGTGTGTGTGACGGGTTCGGGGCGGGGGGGGGGGGGGGGGGGGAAGGGGCACTGGCTGAAGACCGTGGTGATCGTGCGCAGCGATCGCGAAGCGTGAATCTTGTAGTACATGTAAGTTCGGAGTGAGGCGGGCGTCCGGCTTTGTTTGTCTTTCCTTCTGTCTACCAAGACGAGTTCTGAGGACGATACGAATCGAGTCAAGAGAAAAAGCGATTTTTTTACTGCGCCTCTTCGCACGAGGTGCCTTGTCCTCTGTCGGCGCTGTTGAAGAATGAGTACACGTCGACATGTTGATATAGCAGCCCTGGACAGCAGGGACGGGGCGCACACATACAACATACACACACACACACATACAGGCGGTGTGTTGGAGCCTATCAGGAAGTTTGTTAATCCTCTCCCTTGCTGCGTAGTTGCTTGTCTCTCTGTTCCATTAGCATTGCCAGCTGTGCTTTCGCCACCTCCAGTTGACCCTCGAAGCCCTTCGCCTCTTTCAGGAGTGACAGTGCTGCGTTTTTGTTTCCAGCATGGAGGGCAGTCAGTGAGTTCTGTTTGCGTGTCGCGATGAGGTCTTCGTGCTCAGCAATTTTTCTTTGTTGGTCCTCTATTTGGACCCGGAGCGGGGTTTCATGTTCGTCCATAATCTCCTGGATTTTCGCCTCGATCTCCTTCGCCTTCTTCAACTCCTCCAGGGCTGCCGGTTTGTCGTCGTGCTCGCGCAGGTACACGAGGGACCGCTGCTTGTGCATAGCAACCTCTTCTTGGAGAGCCTCGATTTTCTTTTGGAACTCCTCTTCGAGCTCCTCGTCCAGGTTGTCGAGCCCTTGCATCAGCTCCTCGTTGGCGTAGTCAGAGCTGTGGATAGACACATTCGCAAGCGCCTCATCGTCTATCTCTTCAAGATCACCACCACCGTTAGGATGGCAGCCGCGGTTGGCAGCCTCGAGAGCCGCCATTGTCGAGGCCTCAGAGCCCAACATGTTGGCGGGGTTGATGTCCAGTGTGTTTAGATCCTCCTCAACGTCGGGGTTGTTTTGCATGAAAGTTTTGAACGCGGCCAGCTGTGCGCTTATTTGCGCCTCGATTTGCATCGCCTCCGCCTGCGCGTGCCGGAGATCCGCATCATCGGCGTCGCTAGTGCCGCCGCCACCACCGTCACCTCCCAATACCCGATCAAAAGGCGCGTCGGGCTCAGTTCGCTTCTGCTGAGACACCACCACGGCGTGCGGGGCATCTTTTTTCCGCTTTCGCTCCGCCGCGTTCGCCTCGCGGGTGGAGGCCTTTTCCTCCCGCTTCGCCCGCCATTGCTCTTTCAGCGTTGGCTTGCGCTGTTGCGCCTGCCCTGTAGATTGCAGCGGTTTCTCCATCTCCAGCTGTTTGAGCTGCTGTCGCCGTTGCTTTGGTGTAGGGCGCGTCGGCCTCTCGGTGCGAGGCTTCTGTGTGGGTGCGCTTTGTCCCATGTATCTGCAGTTCAGGGAAACTGTAGAGTCGACTTTGTGTGTATGGCGGTAGTGTGCGTGTGTGTGTGTGTGTGTGTGTGTGGGTGCGTGCGTGAGTTGCAAGGGGTGGGGGGGGGAAGGTGGGGAACACTCGTGAGGTGGTGGTGGTCAATATCTGTAACGAGTTGAGAGTTGGGCATGTGTGTGCGCGTGCATGTGGCCGGCAAAGATGTGCCCAGGCCACCGTGCGAGTGGGATGAAGAAGAGAGACACCTCGATCAAAGGTGGACCGTCTCCCCTCCTTTTCTCCTCCAAAAAGTTCATCACCTCCATCCGCGCAATGTTGAGTGCGTACCTCGGGGCTTTGAGCGCCTCGGACGCCGAGGTCAAGGAGGGGAGGGGGGGGGCGGATGGAGGGAGAGGGGTGTGGTGGTGGGAGCACTGAGGTGCCGCGAAGTAGAGGGCTTGTCCGTGCTTGCACTTGTAGTAAATACATGCGAACACTCGAAGTACGTCCAGAACGGCGCTTTTAGGGAAGTCGTGAGGGCGAGCACGCCAGCCAAGCACTCAGTACCGCATCGAGGCGGGAAGGTGTCGCTGTCGACGTTCCATTCTCCTCTGTTGTTTCCATCAGGGCTCCATATTTGCTTGCAGAGTCGGGCGTCGGCAGGAGTCGCGCAAAATTGTGCGCACGTCGGTGCTCTTCTTCCGTGGCGAGGCACACGTTCAGCGCTTCGATGTCGCCCAACTCGTCGAGGAACACGTCGTTGTAAGAGACCCGTTGGCCCCTCACGGTGTGCGGTGCGCTAGGAGCAGCAGCAGCAGCAGCAGCGGATGCCGCCTTGCACGGCGGTGGCATCAGTCCCACCAGCGTCAGCGCGTCGGCGATGAAGTTCGCTTTGATGCGCTGGTCAAAAAGGGAGTAGTGTGTGCTGAGGGAAGGCATGATATTCACCTCGAGTAATACCGGCCTCAACGTTCTGACGCATGTCGGCACGATCTGCGAGTCGTGCGGGAGCTTACTTTCACTCTCTTTCCGGATGAGGAGCACGTCTACGCCAAAAATCTCGAAGAAAGGTGATGTCCCATGCACAGTTGCGTGGGACGATACCGCAGGTGAAGAGGGCGACGATAGCGCTTCGTTGTTACCAGAGCATCTCAACCGGCGCGCCGACGACGCTCGCAATGCTGCTCGGACGTCGGGGGTGACGGAGAGGAAGACAAGCCGCAGCAGCTCGTGAATCTGCTTCAACGTGCCGGGCCAGTCGTAGCCCATCGCCGCAAGATAGGCGGCCAGGCTACTCAGAGACCATTTCAAGTCCTGTTCACCGGTCGCAGCAACAGCCGCGGTCGCGCCTGCATCCCGCTCCGCCGCCGATGCCGGAGAGGTACCCTTGTTGACAGTGAAGTTTGTCAAGTGCGCTCGTAAGTCCGTCGCATCCGCGAGTTCGGTTACCCCCGCTGCCCCTGCTGTTCCACTGGTGCGGGTGTAAGGCGAGGATGCGATACGCACGAGGCCTTCCCGATAAAGGTAAAGTCGAACAGGGTCGTAGGAGGTCACGACGACGTACAACCGCAAGTCGAACTTGCGGCCATCCAGTAAAAAGGGATTCTCCATGTAGCGCTGTACAATGTAGTGGTTCCTGGTCGTCTCTGCCGTGTACGAAGCCGCACTGTCACTGGAGCATGAACCTGCAAGTCTCTCTTGTCGAGAGGCGGTGCCTGGCAACGACGCTAAAGGCGCGGCGGAGGAGGTAGTGGTGGATCCCTTGCGGGAGGCGCTACCAAGGCCGTTGCTGAGCCCGCCAACAGCAGCCATCAGCGCTGTCACCCCGTTCTCACCACCGCCGTATATTAAGAAAATGCCTTGACCACCGGCTTGATTTGTCGGCTTCACGATAAAGAGGGGCGCGGCTGATCCAGAGGGATTCGGCTGCCGCAGCGCGTGCGCGCACGCTTCCGCGTCTTGTGGAAGAAGCCAGCTTTCGGGGGTCAGGGACTCCCACGCCATCGCGCGTGCCGCCGCTGTGCTGTCGTTGTTATTGTTGCCCGCACCAGTCAGCGTCGCTGACAGCTCCCCAGACGCTCTCCACCGCAGTCCAGCGCGCCTCAGCAGCAGACAAAGCTTGTCCTTGCGGCCGAGGGCGTGGGTGCCCGGGAAGTGGTTTACTTTTCGATAGGCCCCTGTCTGACGTTCCAGCAACTGATCCACCATGCTCGGCAGAAGATGCTTCACCCAGAGGAGTGAGTGCGTCTTGTGAAGGAGCGCCGCACGGCCCGAGACGCGGGTGAAGCCCGCTACACGAAGAGTACTGAGGAGTGCCGTAAAGGGTTTGCAGCTGTCGTCCATGACATAGCTGAGGCGACTGTAGGGTCCCCCGGGAGCACGGGCGACGATGCGACGCTGCGAATGCGCATCCTTGAACAGGGTGCACCCCGGGCCTCCTCCTTCACTGTCGCCCAGCGGGAGTTTTTCTGGTTGAACGAGGACGTAGACCGGCGTCCCCGAGTCGTCCCCTTCCGTCTCCTTTCGTCTGCGATGACATTCGTCGCCGGCTGCGGGCGTGTCATATGGCACGAATTCAATCGTAGGGCGACGCCGCTCGTACGGAGACGCGACAAGGTGTACCTCCGTGCAAGCGAGACCAGCATTCTCGTCTGCTGATGTGTTCGTGCTCGAGAGGTCTAGTACGACACTCGGCGACTCTAGAAACGGCTCAAGCGCTTGTCGCGCGCATTGGGCTGCTGCTGCGACGTCGCTATCTGGGAGGGGTACGCTTTTACAAAGCGCCATACCACTTGACGATCGCCTTGTCCCGCAGACACACACACACACACACACACACACACAAGCTGTATATTCGACTGCTCTGTGTGATGGGGGGAAGAGAGGGGGTGGGAGGGGAGGGGAGGGGGGAGTGCGAGGGGGGGGGACGGACGGAGAAGGGAGCAAACTCGGTTTAGTGTGGGGGGACACTAACCACGAATGACCTTGCCGCAGATTAATGAGGACAGTGGGAGGAGGGGATGATGTTTGTGCTGCGGTGTTTTTTTTCTTGTACCTCCTCCTCCTAGTTCCCTCTTTGACCGCACAGCAACGGAGGTCCGTCGTGATCTCCAACCCGCCGCGTCCTCGCATGAGCCAATCACGGTGGTCGTGTGGACGTTCGTTTTCTTTTTTCCCCCACATTTGTGTGTCTTAGCGAGGAGCAAACATACAAACACGAAAAAGGAGCACCGCAGGGCGAGTGCTGGCAGGAAAAGGGAGGGGGAAAGAGAGAAGGTGTGCGTCTGGAGGAGGCTGCCCTCTTGTGCCGGGCCTTCCCACACATACATGACGGCACGATTTCCCGTCTCCACTCCACTGCACTCTGCTCTTCTCCTTTACATATTATGCAGTTAAAATGAGCTCCCCCGCCCCCGAGTCTTTTCCAAGGTCGGCGAGACCACATGACGGGATCTCCCCCTCCCTCCTCAGGGTGATTTCGTTGCTACTTGTCACTTTTATCTCTGTTCATTTTATTTTTCAAGCGTCGTAGTCGCTACTGTCTTCAGCATCCGACAGGGGCGCGTGATGATACTCGTCGTAGAGTGTCATGCCCTCGTCCAACGCCTCACGCCAGTCATCCTTCTCCATTACATACGCGTCGCAGTAACGGTCCATCTTGTAGCGCAGTGCCGTCTGCGCCATAGTGTTGATGTCGCGCAGCATTGGTGCTGTGGCATAGGTGCTCAGCACATGGGCCCCAACGTCCACGCTCTTTAGAGCACTGCGTAGCGAGGCGGCGCCAGCACTGCCGCCGTCCCTAGTTGGACCTCCCAGCGCCTTCGCCGTCGCGGCAGGGTCAGGAACCAGAAGTTCCATAGGAAAGCTGCTGGAGATGGGGTAATTTACTTCTGTCAAAAGCGGCAGGTAGGAAGAGGTGCGGAGAGGGAGGGCGTAGCGCAGCATAGCCTCACGCGCTGGATACACTGTCACGGGAAGAGATCCGGCACCGCGGAGGCTAACTGCGTGACCAAGCACTTGCCCGGCCGGGTGAGAGGTGGGGTAGGTTGACATGCTGTGCGTCAGGGAAAAGAACTTGGCCTGAAGTCGCCTCTGTGCATCGCTCTCGTTTTCGACCCTGTCCTTCGCACAATCCATGCGCTTGTCAAGCTGCGGTGCGTCGGGTAAGAGCGGGTTTGCCTGCAAGAACTCCCAAAGCTCTGACGAGGCCGAGACGGGTTGCGGTAGAGCGCCCATTGCAGCAGCCACTCGCAGCGACGGGGCTGGCCGGACTGCACGGCACCACTCATCCATGTAGCACTGCGGGCCCTGCGATGGGGTTCCGCTTGTACGGCTACCATCGCGGAGGCCGTACAGGGCCGTGTCCATGACAGCAGCCAACAGCTGCGCCGTCGCCCGATCGTCTTGCAGCCACTGAGGCGCCTCGGTTGGCGATGCAGCAGTGCTGGCGCCCCTGAAAAAAATTTCCCAGTTGGACAAAGGCACGGGAATGTACACCGCTGATGGGTGACGCGAGAGGTGCAGCGTGGCGAGTAGCTGGTTCAAAGCCACCTCGTCCATGCGGCGTTCACGGAATGCGACCTCGGTGCGGTAGGCTGGATCCGTCATATCCGCTGGCAGAGGGGCGAAGATGCTTGTGTGAACGATCGGCGTCTTGGACCCCGCCTCGTCCCAGAATTGCTCGAGCACGTTCGCCGCCGCCCCACCGAATAAGCCGTCGCCGTCGGTGAAGCACTGGAGACCTTGTAGATGGTCAGCTGCCTCAAGGTTGTGGCGGAGCGCGTCGTTGAAGTATTCGATTTCCCTTGATTTTCCATCGTCACGGAGGTTGGCCAGGCCGTAGCCAAAGCTGTGGAGTGCTGGCACATCGCCAGCAGCGTCCACGTGCTGAAGTGGCTTGACCGAGGTTACACTGTTCGGCCCCAGGCCGGTAGTAATGTACCGCCACCACGGGATCGTCGTGCTGTGCTCATCGAAGAGCTTCCGCTTGAGGGCTGCTTGGCGTTGCGCTCGAAGGTCGTCGACGGCGGCGGCGGCGGTGCCGGGGCTTTGGCCGCCGTTGTTGTGAGCCTCTTGCTCGTCTGCATAGAGCCACTGTGCATCCTTATCGTCGTCCCTATCCTCCTGAGGGTTGTCTTCACCCTCGGTGTGATCATGCGCACCGTGGCTGCCACTGTTGTCGTCAACGCCATATGGCTCCAAGGTGTGACGTTGCACGGCTTTGGCCACATTCGCGACTCGGTGATCTTCGTGCTCAGCAGCGTTGCCTTGAAGCACTCGATACGACCAGGACGAGGAGCCTGCCGAGGGGTTGTGAGGAGCATCGTCGTCATCATTGTTTTCGGCATCATCCTTGTATTTGCGTGCCCAGGCTTCAATCTCGTCAAAGGTGCTCGCGTAAGGGGCGTCCAGGAGAAGAAGACGCGGTACCCGGACGCGCCCGTTGCCGTTGCTATCTCCGCCTAACACATCCTCGTTGCGACACTCGTCGTACAGGGTGTTGTGATGCACGTCGTAGAGCGACGTCCCATTTGCCCACTGTGCAGCCACGAGAGAGCTGTAGTTTCCAAAGGCCAGTGTTATGATTTCACGTTCTGGAGGCATTCTCTCTCTTTCTGTGTGTGTGTGTGTGCTTATGCGTGCGGTGGAAAAGGTGGTGTGCTCAGAGGCGGGCCCGTGGGAGGAAAGGAGGGGAGAGGGGGGGGGGGGCGGCGCTGCGCAGCACAGTTGGAGGCCAGAAGCGAGAAGTATCGGGGGATCATGTACGAAGGAGAAGTCCGTGTTGGGAGGTGTATGTGTGTGTGTGTAAAAAGCACATCGTCAAGCCAGCGTGTAGTGGGAAGAGTGAGGGAGCTGGCAAGTCACAAGGGCAGGGGGTCGGGGGAGGGGGGCGGTCTTATTTTCTGCGCAAACACAGGCGTGGGTGCACACTTTGTGGTTCGCCAGTCCCCATATTACCGCTGTGCCCGTTTCTCTGTTCTCGATCTCTGCCGCCCTTGCTCGAGCGTGACGCATCCCCCCCCCTACCTCCTCCCTTGTTGCCCCCCAAAACACACACACACACACACACACATGCCTCTTGATTGTTTCGGTTGCTTTCCTCTATCACGTTGCCTCTTCTGATACAAAGGTCGGGGAAGGAAGAAGGGGAGGGGCACAGACTCCTGCTGGGTCTTTTGAAAATATTTTCGTTGTTGCGGAGGACATCTCTACATATAGTTGTCCTGTTTCTCCAACTCACTGCCGTCGCGCTCACCCACTGCGTCATCGTCATCATTTACGACGTAATCGCCGTCATCGTCGAGGTCCTCCTCAAAGGCGGTGCTGTCACTGTTCGAGAAAAGGAGGCCGCTGCCGTAGACGCTGCTGTGGTGGTCGTCGTCGTCACCACCGTCGTCGTCACCCTCCACTTCCTCTTCACTGTCCTCCGAGCCGTTGGGGTTTCGGGGCCGCACAGCGCCACCCCGGCTACCACCCCCACCACCGTCGGCGCGCACCGCAGCATACTTATTCAGCTTATAGAGCGTCTCCGCGCGACGCACCAGCCGTTCTGCTCGCTGGCTTGCCACCGCGCCTTCCAGGATATCAAAGTGAAGCAGCTCTTGCGCCGTCGGGCGGTTCTGCGGGTCCACGTCGAGACAGCTCTTCACGAACTCATAAACAAGCGGATTGCCGGAGAAGAGTGGTGACAGGTCAGGGGTGTCCGTGAGCTCTGTGAGGTACTTGATGATTCCCATCCCCTGCGCAGACTCCACGTGCGCGAACGGTGGACTGCCAGTGGCCATTTCCAACACAATGCAACCCAGTGACCAGATGTCGGCTTTGAAGTCGTAGCCGAGCCGCTGCTCTGCGTCGGCGGTGAGCACCTCGGGGGCCATATACTGCGGTGTCCCCACCATCGTGTAGAGCGACTCGTAGGGACCTAAACGCTTCACAGTACCGAAGTCGCCAATCTTTGTGCGGTTTCGAGTGCCAAGCAGGAGGTTGGCCGTTTTGAGATCGCCGTGCACGTAGCGCTGCTCGTGCACGTACGCGAGGCCGTGGCAGATGCACGAGAGGTGGTGTACGATCTCCGCAAAGGGTAGCGGCACCCCTGGCAGCTCCCGAATTTTGTCACGCAGCGTGCCACCAGGGGCCAGCTCCATGTAGAGGCGCAACATTGTGTCGCTCTCCTTTTCGCAGTAGAAGTACTGAATGATGTTCTCGTGCTTCAACATCGACATGGCTAATATTTCGTGCGCCACCTCATCCGCCAGGAGTCCGTCGTGCAAACGCATGCGCTTCATTGCCATCTTGCCGCCTGTCAGCGTGTCCTCCACTTCGAATACGTCTCCGAAGGCGCCCTTCCCGATGCGTTTGCCGACTTTGTGGCGCTCCGTCGAGCTATTCGTGAAGGTGCGACGGATCAGCTCAAGCCGCTCTTCCTCGTCCCGCATTTCCATGACCAGCTGCTCAGCCTCCTGCATTGCAATGTGGACGAGGGCGCCGGATCCAACCTTGGGCAGCTCCACCACGGCGTGGCGGTCGAGGAGTTTCTGGACGCGCCAGTCGCTGAAGTCCGAGGCCATGACCACCAGTGCCAGTCGGGCGGACAGAATGCGAATGTCGTCGAAGGGGTCATCGCCTAACAGAGACTCGTAGTCCTCTGAGACCACATCAATGTGGAGTGGGTCAATGAGCAGAATATCAGCCGTGTTCATCTCCAGCTTGCGCCCCAAGTCGCGAAAGTTCGTGACGGGGACGACCGCGTGTTGCCGCGCCCACAGCACGCGGCACAGTTGCTGCTGATGCAGGCGGTTGTTGTCGGCGACAATGACCGTGAGGGTGCGCGTGGCGCCAGACAGCGGCGCAGCTGCGCCGCCTCCAGCACAACCACCGCCGTTCTCGTCATCCCGCCCGTCGTCGGTGGAGCCTGGCACGGCAAGCAGCGGCAGTTCGATCCGCACCACGTTACCGTGAGCTTCCGGCCGGGTGAAGCCGTACACAACCCCACCAAGGTTGGTCAGTATCTTCTCCACCCGCTCCAAGTCTGCGCCTCGATGCGTGCTGGCGGCTGACGAAAAAGTGAAGGACTTTTTGTTGGCGTCAAGGCCGTTGTCGTGCTCTCCTCCTCCTGCGACACACTCACCGAAGGCGGGCTCGCTTGTGTGTGAAGATGAGATCGGTGAGGGCTCCTTGTGGGGTGTTGCCACTCCCGCAGCATCGACAGGTGCGCCTTCTGACACCGCCTCGCCGGTGGTGCGCTCACTTGCCACAGTTTTGGGGTCTCGGAGGCCGGGAATGGTTGGTCCGTCGTCGCGAAGCTCAAAGCGAATACGCCGCAGGGTCGCTGTGAGGGCACTTGAGGTGGGTGCGCTGGTGAGGCCACGCATCCCTGTTCCAGTTGATGCCGTAAAACCAGGTGGAGGTGCTGCTGCGACAGGAGTTGTTGAGCCGTCCGGCCCGCCTTGTGTGTGGCCCCCGTTGCCAAGGTTTCCATCGCTCACGAGGGTTACGGGCGGCGAGTCGTGACTGTGATAGGGCCGGGCAATTTCACTTCCTCTGGGTGGATTAGGCTTTTGCGCGTTCGCCGCCTGCACTGTGGGGCCGTCGGGCGGGGGATGCGCCGTGGCGATTGTCCCAGGCGGTATGCCAACATCCGCATGGGCAAGGGGGGTAGTGTCCGTGTATGCTTCTACAGCGGAGTCAGGCATGTACGTCGGCAGATCGCTGGGCTTGGCCACCGCGGCCTCTGACCACACCACATTACGCAGTCCCTCCGCTGCGGCGCCGCTGCTGCGGTCCTCTGGCGCCGTTATCAGCGGCGAGGACAACGGGAGGAGCGGACCGGTAGGGCTCTTGATGTTCCGGGGCACCGGATTCGTGCCCTGCGGCACTACTACACTGACGCGAAGCTCTGCATGAGTGACGATGGGGTTGCCGTCGTCATCTACGTTGGGGCACCGAAGCGCGTCGCCCAACAAAATCCGTAAAATAGCGAGCACCTGCGGTGCGTCCAGGAACACCTCTCTCTTAGGCTCCACCAAGTCAATATTGCAGTAGTACTCATGCCTCTGTTGCCGGGCAAACTCCATTGCCTCCACTGCGAAGCGGCGCAGCAGCGCTGGTATTCGCACCGGGCGCCACGACTGGCTGACCACCTCCACGTTGAGCATTGAGAATTTCGTGAATTGCTCCACCATCGACATACACGCGTCGAGGTTGCCGCGCACCTGCAAAACGTCTTCAGTCGTCACCTGCCAACCACGCGACTCGATCTGCCCCATGCGGCGCTGGAACATGCGCAGCTGCGGCTTGAGCGACCCCTCTAGCCACTTGGCCACGTCCGCTGCGTACGTGCTGGCCGCCCGATACTTTCCCTCCCGGCCAATCAACAGGAGCACCTCTGCCGTTTTTGAGCAGTTCGACGGGATCACCGAAAGCGCCAGCCCAACTTGGTAAAGTCCCGTGTTTTGGCGGAACGGAAAGACGCGCTGCTCCTGCAGCCCATGCATACAGTAGTGCTCCCACTTTCCTGCGAAGCGCGCAGCGAAGGCGAGTGTGTCGCGCATGTGTTGTCGCCCATCGTCGGAGACGATGAAGTCGAAAATGTTTTTGCCAATCACATCAAATGGCGCATAGCCGGTGACCCTCTGCGCCACGGAGTTCCATCGAATGATCGTGCCATCCACGACGACAGCAATCAAAATGCTCTCGTTCATGCTCATCGCCTCAGCGCTGAAACGGTAGAGATTTCGACTGCCCGAAAAAACGATTTCACCTCGTGTGCTGATGCGTCGCCGACGACTCCCTGTGGTGGTGGTCGAGTGCTTGGTGAAGCTCGTGCCCCGATAAGCTGTGCTGAGGGGCTCTGTGGCACGCAAGTAGCGGAGGTGACCACCATCACTGCTGCTTCCCTTACCCCTATTCACAGTATCTGTATTGCCTTTTGTCACCGTCAGCGAGGGAATTTTAGGCACCAACGCCTCTCCCGCGCCCGCGGCCGAGACGGAAAAAGTTTTGGTCAATGCCGAGCTTGCGACGGGGCTTTCATTGACGCCCGGCGCCGCAGGACAGCACATGCCGGAAGACTCCATGCCTGTTGCGTCAGGGCCGATGGCGTTCACTCCTCCCGTTGTCAAGGACGCCAACATCGGGGTTTGCTCCAGGTGCGCCGTGCTAGGGTGATGAGGGCCACTGCTGGCGGTCGTCCCAGTTACACCGCTGCTAGGGCCGATGGTCCCGCCCACGATGCTGCTTGTGAAGGGGGTGCAGTTCTGCTCGCGCTGAGTGCATCGTAGAGACCCCAGATTCCTTCCGCCATGGGAGCGGCCGCCTTTGCTGCACCCTCTCTCTCGGGATGTGCCGTCGCCGTTGTGCGAGCACGACATAGTGCCATCCACTCCTCTCGCTGACCGTAAAAAGTGTTGCTGCTGGGCGAGTCGTCTGTGTCGGCGTCCCGCCGGTCCGACGTTCAGTCGAAACAGCATGCGCCGCATCTCCTCCTTCAACTTCTCAGGCACAGTGGACTCGAAAAAGTAGTAGTCGGGGTTCAACAGCATGCTTCGCTTCATCTCCTCCATAACGGGGCAGGCCATGATCGCCTCGAAGTGCAGACGGCTGATGCGCGCCGCCTGCACCGGTGTCGTCGCGACAGCGGTAAACAGGCCTTGGCACTTGAATACGAATTCCGTTTCGCCGACCAGCTGGCCCTTTGACCGATCCACCACGACTGCAACCCCGTTGCTGCTGAATGTCCCTGTAGGGGTGGCTAATGGGGATGTCGGGGAGGCGCCGGGAATGTTCGAAGCGTTGCTGTGAATGCTGGGATCGAGCAAAGTGCTCATGGACTGCCGCAGAGGGGCTGGAACAGAGAGCGATGACGGGAGCTGATGGCCACCTATATCCAGCGGCAGGATCGCTGGTGAGGGAGGCTGCGGTGAGACCTGCCAGTCACTCGCGCTGTTGTGCGGCTGGTTCGGAAATCGACGATTGCGTGAGCACGAGCTGTGGGACGGCCGTGACCCGTCGTCTGGGTCCTTCGCTTCGAGGTGGTCACCGCCGCTTTCACTGCGTGTGTTCTCGTACGTCCTTTTTGTGTTGAGCAACGGTGGCAGGTGCTGCGTGGGGACTACGACGCCATGTGAAGAAGTCGTCACAGTGGACAACGGACAGCGTTTGCGACACTCAACCGAGAAAACAGGACGATCTTTAAAATGTTGTGGGTGCTGAGCCCCTGTGCTCACGCTCGCCGCTGTCACTTGCGCCAGAACTGTGGGGGTCAGCTCCTGGGAGGCGTCGATGGACGGCGGGAACGAGGGTGCCAGGGAGGCAGCGATGCCAGAGGGCGGTATGGGGCTTCCGGCGATCGTCGCAACCGGTAAGGCAGACGCGAAGCTGGACGTGAGTGCCTCGCTGATCACTGTCGAGCCCACGCAGTTCGAGAAGTTATGCGACATAGCGGTCATGTGGTGCGCATCGTCCTCACACCCGGCGTAGTACTTTGATTCTAGTGCATCGCTGGTCTCTCCACCAAAGCTAGATGGAGGCCGGTGTGTCATGCGGACGGTGCCGGACATGAGCAGGTACATCCACTGCACTGGTGCACCTTGCTCCGTCAGCTTGGTGCCTTTGCGCAGCCGACACACCCGCAACGAGTCAGCCAGTCGCATCTTGACGTGTGGGGGCATTCCTTTGAAGAGCACACACTCGTTGACGTACTGCAGAAACATGTACCGTCGAGCGTCCTTTTCATGAATGACGAGCTTCTGATAGTCTTCTTTTTTCAGAGTGTAGAACACCACGGTGGGCGCTGCGGCTGTCAGGGTGACACGGCTACGCTTCACGTGGTATGACATCTCCACTTCACCGTAAAATTGACCACGAGTCAGTGTGCGGGTGACAAGTCCTTTGCGGGAAACCGCGAGCTTGCCGGATACGATGAACAGCAGCTGCAGCAGCGTTTGATCACCCTCGCACACCGCGGTGGCACCGCGCTGCAACTCCACACGCGTCATTGTGCGCACCAAAGTCTCCAACTGCGTCTCATCCAAGGCGGCGAAGGCGTCGTAGTGTGCCACGACCTCCCGAACCACATCTAGCTCTCCCGGCACAATCTGGTCTTCGCGGGAGAAGAACGAGTTCATGGCGACCACGACGGACGACGTGACCAGAGGCGACTCCAAAGGTCTTGAGGTGTCAAGGGCGGAGTGGGTCGTTGACGTTGTTTTCGGCGGGTGGAGAGCAGCGACTGGTGCTGTAGTTGGGGTCTTTGTCGAAGCCGTGACGCGGTTGTTCACTGGAACAGGATAACTCTGCCCTTCAATTGCATCCGCGCTAGGGAGAGGCTCCGTTGCCACGATGCCGCTGCTGCTGACACGTTCGCCCATGTCGCAGTTGTCCTTGCTGTGGCTGTGAAACGCGGCTCGCTCAGAATGAGTTCCGGCCGCAGCGGCAAGAGCCACCGCTCTTCTCAATGTGGCACCGAGATCGACATCCTCGAGCGTCACCTCGTCGCCGGCGCTGTGTGGATGCTGGCGGGGCAGAGGAGGGGACGGCGAGTCTGACGCGATGTCACCCCAGCCCACTACCCCGCTGCTCCCCCTTGGCGTTGCAGACGAGAATTTAGCTGCGCCGCTGCAAAGTCCCGGGCTGCGCCAGGGTCGTTCTCGGGTGGCCGTCACAGCGGCTGAGCGAGGGAGGTGAGCGTCTTCAAAGGTCTCCAGCGAGTGTCCCAGGACGTTGGTGGCACTGGCCTCACATGTAGAGCGTGAGTGGGGGCGCCACCCTTCCTGGCGCTCGCGCGAATGGCTGTCGGTGCTCGAGTCGGCGATCGACTCGGTGGTGCTGAGCAGAGCCGCAGACTCCGCTGGCCGCTTGTGCGCCATCATTGGGTTAGCCGTCTCATCTACCAGGCCACCCGGCCGATCGGAGCTGCCCTGTGGGGTGCACATTGTCACGTTGGCATCCACGTCGAGGCTCTTGCCGGCGTCACCGCTTGTGCCGCACAGCTCTAGAGGCGTCAAAGCATCTCTGTCCCCATTGCTGGGACTTCGCTGTGTGTCCTTTATCGCACCCAGGGGAGCTGTCATGTTCAAAGCCGGAGTCTTAGAAGCCGCCGCAGCAGGAGTTGGGACTTGGTAGATCGTGTTTTGGTCTCCCGCATCGGCTGTGGGGCTTTGATACAAAGAAGTTACGTGAGTTTTGGCAAGAGGGGCAGGGGACGGGTCTAGGAGGAGGCCATGCCGCAAGGCTCTGTTCTGAGATTGCTGACTCAGATGGGTGGCCACGTTGCAGCTGCGGCCTTCACCAAACGCGGCTTTGTCCTTGTCCTTGTTGCTGCCGTATGCCTCCCGTACATTAGCGGCAGCGGCTGTGCCTGCAGGGCTGCTCCCTGGTGTTGTGGAGTTGTCAGGATCGGCTTTAGAGTTGGCCTCAAGTTGAATCGGCGGGGCTACAACCGTTCCGTGTTGCCTCTGCAGAGGGATTTCCCTCAGGGCGAGACCAGAGTTATCTGCGGAGGACGACGGCGCTAGTACACTCAATGGCGGTAAGCGGATGGTGGTGGTTTCACTGTCGCGTGGCTCCTCTGTCGCTTTTCTGAGCGCCGAGTGCTCTTGCACCTGGTGCTCGGCTTGCGATGCCGCCGCAGGGGTGGAGACATCACCGCTGGGTGGTGATGGTGAGGAGGCTTGACGACGCGCGTGCGACGGAGCAGCGTCAGCCGACTTCCCAGGCAGGGGCAATATGTTCTGCGATAGGTTACACGGAGAAGCGTTTGAGGTGAGCCCGTCACAGCGGTTGCCAGGAGCAACCGGGGCGGATGAGCCCGCTGGCAGCGGTTCCGCACATGCGGTCGCTGCAACGGTCCTCACGAGTCGCTCCTCATCCGGGCCTTCCAGCGCTGAGGGAGGGGACACGCCACTCACCCCACCGCTGGTGCTGTCGCTGGAGCCACGCGCAGAGGCATCGACACAGGCAGACAGCGAGGTCACGATGCGAGGTGTCTCCTTGTGTGGGGAAAGTGATTGGAGAACGCTATGGCTTAACGCGTCCCGCACCAATGCCTCCACTGATGCAGAATCGGCTCTGGAGACGGGGTCAGAGCCTCCGTCCTCTGGCGCTCGGCTCACACCGCCCAAAGGGGCAACGCCACTCTCGTTAGAGCCGCTCGTTGCCACGGCGGACCCCGGCCCACTCCCACGGTTGCCAAGGTGTGCCAAGTTCGGTGCCAGGGCCGTCGGGCTTGTTTCGCGCCCAAACGTGCCCAGCCACAGCCTCCCTGAAGTGTGCGGGCCCACCAGCGGCGACTGCCCTTCACCTGACAGGCCCCGGGCCTCCAGCGCCGCGTCGGTCGCTCCTTTTGCCATCCTAAAGAGGCCGCGACTGCAGTTCGATGCATCACTGATGGTTGTTATCATGCTGATCGCTGCAGTCTCTGGCGTCCCGGACACATCGCTGTCACCACCGCTGCTGCTCATCAAGCCCTCCAAAAACACAATGGCAGCGGCGTACTTGCTGGCAGGCAGTTGGTCGAGCAGTTTGCCTAGTCGACGTGCCGACTCTCGCTTCATCTCAGCAGAGAGTGGCGAGGGGGCCACCGATAATGTTGTTACCGACCCCGCCGTGCCTTTTGTCAGTGGCAGTCGCGGGTTTCCTTCGCCGTTGGCGCAGCCGGGCAGTGTCGCGGTATTGACATCTGTGACATTCCCAATCTGCGCTGCCATGCTTTCCAACACCGAGGTGCCTCCTCCACCGAGACCAGCGGAGTCGCTCGTGCGAGTGCCAGCCTCCGATCCAGCGAGGCCGGTGGAAGGATTCCCACTCAGCCTCGGGGAGGCCACCGGCTGCATAATTGCCAGAGGCCTTTCATCGAGGACGCCCACTCCGCCACCGCCACCCATGGGCAGATCGGGAGGGGTGCGAGGCGTAATGAGCGGCGCCGGCAGTTGCGAGCACCGCGCCACCGCGGCAGCTCCCGGGTCAGCGTAGCGAGCTGCTGCACTGGTGATATTGGCAGAGCGCCGACTGAAGCTGTTGTTCGGCACACCACGGCGGGCAAAGCTCGTGTTCGTCAGTCCACCACCTCCCACCAAGTCGGAGAGCATCGGCGTGGGTAGGACATTAAAAGCGGAGGAGACGGGCCGCGTCGCATACGAAGGAAAGCCCGTCGATGGCATGACGGCAGCGGTGATGTGGGGCTGGGCAAGGTGTCCGCCTCCGACCCCAATCGCACTCGAGGTGGCGGAGGATGACGGTGCACCAGTCCCACCCCCCGCTGCTGAGAAAAACGGTGGTGATGGCGGCGGTACCCCAGAAGTGCGGTAGTCAATTATTTCGTTTGTCGCCGTGTCTACAGCGAGGATGGGAACGAACATGGCGAGGTTGAGGTCGCTGTTGTCACCGTCGTTGGCGTCCTCCTGGGCTGTGTCTTTCACGTTCTCATGGCTTGCAGTCTTCGCAGGCTCACTTAACCCAGTGATAGCGCTGTGGTCGTGACAGTCCGCCTCTTCGACTTCAGTCGCTTTACCTGTGCAGCTCGTCAAGTCTTCTTGGGTTACATCACGCTTCGACGGTGATCGGGTCACCGGGGAGGCAATCACAGAGCACACGGAGCCTTCGTCGCTGGTTTGATACACTCCATCGTTCTCCCGCTCTGCCTCCGCTGGCCTCAGCCCAGTTTCCCCATCACGCTTTTCCTGCTCCTGCTCCTGCTCCTGCGCAGCGAGGCTGAGGATGTCCTCCGCGTTGATGCCGAAGCCGCCTACTCCCGAGACGACTGTAGATGCGCTTGCCACTGATGGCAAGGCTGTAACCTCGCTCTGGACCGGGCTCGTGAAGATGCCTCGATCACTTGTGTAGCGGTCACCGGGACTGCTGCTGCTGGCACGGCTTTTTTGAGTGCCCAGGCGACCCTTCTTTACCGAACCTCCAACGTCAGTGGCACCGGCATGGGTGGTGCGCAAGCTGGCTGAGCTCTTTTTTCCCCCTAGCCTGTCATGAGCTGCCTGACGCGGCATCCGAAGCCTATCCGCTGAGATGCTGAGCGCGACCCTCGTTGGTACCCCCCTGCCACGCGACGGCGGAGGGCCACCACTGGAAGAGGACGAGGTGCTGGCGGGTGTTGTCTGCCGCACACGCAGATTCATGGGTGCCAACTCCACTCCACCACCGCCGGGGGGCTTGGAGTCAGTGGGGGTGGACGGCGATGACAGTGACGAAGACGCTGAAGTAGATGAGGGGACTTCAAGGATGGGAGGAGGGGTGCTCCGCGCAGTTTGAATCGTCGTTACGTTCACATCATCAGCTTCCCCTATCGACGCACTCGATTCTTGCACCGTTCCTCGCGACTGTCTATGTTCGACAGTTTCTGTGCGGCGTGGCACCACCACCATCACCGAGGGCGATCCCCATACAGACGAACCGCTGTCGGCGCTGGCGCTTGTGCTGCTCATCGAGGCGATGCATTCGTCGAACGATTGCACAGCACTGTCAAATTGGCGTGTGCTACGTCGTTGGATCGCCTTGAAAGTCTCTTGAATATTCCGGTCTTCACCTCGATGGACAGCCTTGTGCTGGGACCTGTTGTGCCGGCCAGAGGTGCTCTTTCTCAAGTGTGAGAGGCCCGGTGAGGAGGAAAATTGGGTCGAGTGCACCACGGACGCCGACCGATCGATTGACGCATCCGATTTCTCCTCGCCGTTGCTGTCGTCGCCACCACAAGTTGCCAGCGCTTTTTTTGCGTCTTCACTCGTTCGATGTATACTCGAGGTGGTGCGGCGGACATGTAGGCGCAGATGCCGCTTCGAGCGACGCTGGCGGCACGGGGCTTTCACGGAGCTTAACCTCTGGGCACCGCCTCCACTCGCCATGTCACGCATCGCACTGCATTCTCTTTCCTGAAAAGCAAAACTGGAGCCGCTGTGTAGCTCTGTTGAGCGCGTCATGGCGTCTGCGTTTATCGGGGGTTCTTGGCTACTTCGCTTGCGGATGTCACTGACGCTGTTGGTCTTGTCAGCGCCTTCATGAGCGTAGTCGTCGTCGTCATCTTCGCTGACAAGGCGGTCTGCCAGCCAGTCACGCGTGAACGCATGCAGGTCAAGCGGCTTTGCCGCCATCAGCGACAGCGAGAGCTGCCCAATAAGAGCGGGGATATGAAACATATCGAGGTATGCCTCGTCGCTCAGCAGCCGAGTGTTGACAGTGCTGACAGCACTGCGAGGGTGTTGGCAGTGTGAGCCGCTCACGCCACGGCCGGCTGCGCCCGTGCGTGTAGGTGTCGGCAATGTGAGCGAGACTGGCTCCACCGCGGCCCCCCCGAGGTCGAATATACTTATGGATTGCCTGGAGGCGCGTCGTGGCGAGTTGGGCGAGCAATCTGGAGGCGGGAGTGCAAATGGAAACCCGGAAGCGGAGGCAGAGAGGGGGCATCTTTGTTGTTGCGTCGGCTCTGCCGTCGACTCAGTGGCGCTACCCAGTGAGTCGCCGCGTGCTCGGGGTCGAGCACCTGCCACACGGTGGCGCTGTCGTTGCTGTGTATCCCACCTGTCGGGGCTGCCCTTGACTTGCGGATCTTCGAAGGCGATTATCGGGGATGGATGGATGGGAGCCGTCTCCGATGCCGCTGGCGAATCCCCATCGGAGAGGGGCACACCTTTACGTTCGGCAGCTTCCACGGCCGCAGCTTCCACCGCTGTCTTTGTTTCGCAGGCCATGAGAGGAGGCCCGCTCTCCGATAAAGGCATCACCGTATCACAAACAGCAGTCGACCCAGGCTCTAGGGCGCCAGCAAATAACGACGATGAATCACCCTGCGGCTGCTGGAACTCCACCCGACGCGTGAAGACATCGTCATTGCTGCTACTCTCACTCACACGCGAAGAAAAGTTAGACATGGTGCCTAACTAGAAAAGATCGAGATGTCCACACACCCCGTAAACCTCCAAAAGAAAAAAAAAGGGAGCAGCGGACGTCTACAGCAATTACTACGAGAAAAGCGAATGAGAGTACAAAGCTTCTGTACAGATGTAGCGTGCATACAAAGATGTGTGTGCGTGTGTCTATGAGACCAGAGACCGTCTTTCCCTTCGTTTTCTTTGTTTTTTTTTCGAAGCTACGGATGCCCACTACGAATAAACACAGACACACACAGACACACACACACCCACACACACACAAATGAGCAGAACACGTTCCTACGGATGCAAGTGAAGAGAAACGGTGGGTGGTGGGGGTGGGGGGATACAACGATATACAAATATATATTTGATGGGGAAGGAGGAAAGAGAGGGAGAGAGCGAGAAGAAGAAGAGAGATGATGCAAGCAAGGTCAAGGGCGATAAAGGGCGCTCGGTCGCCAAGGCACAGGCATACGCTCACGAGACGAGAAAAATAAAAAATGCCCCCCAAAAAGAAAACACGAGCGAAAAATGGGAGGGGGGGGTGGGGGGTGGTGGTGGTGGGTGAAACGAAAAGAATGAGAGCCGAGAAGCGGACGACAATCAGACTACACAGGCACACAAAACAATCGACAACGGGTGACGTAGGAGAAGAGAAAAAAAAACACGAGCGATGCACGAGAGGAGAAAGTAACAAACACACACACACACACACAGATACGGTAAGGTGAGTCGGGGTGAAGGAGAAACTAAAGAGGAGAGAGGGAGGGTGGGGGAGGCAGGCAGGCAAGCAGGCCAAGGTGGTGCGGTGACAGTGACCTGACAAAAATAAAAAGAACGTCAATTCACAGAAACGCTACGTTTTGGGTGTTGAAGTGTTTTTCTTCGCCTATCGCGTGCGCAGATGAGCAGCAGGCGCACATGTGCGCGTCTTTTGTTTTGTTTGTGTGTGTGACCCCCTAAGCAACACAGTGGGGAGTGCGTGAAGTGGTCAGAGATTCATGAGAAGAGGACACTGAGTAGGGTGGGGCGGGGTGGCAGCAGCGATTCTACTTCGATGAAGAACCCCCCCCTCCGCCGTGACACACACCTAGCAGAGGATATATATATATATATGAGAATGGGCGTCCGTTGCTGTATGAAGAGGGGGAGAGATCCAGAAGTGTTTGCGAACAGATGGAGCGGATACTCGCAGACGAGAGGGCTATATGGAAAAAAAAAGGGCAGGGGATCCAACAAGCACACTCAGATAAAAGTTGTAAGAGACGAGATGGAGGTGATGTAATGGAGGATGGGAGGGACACAGAGACGCTAACACTTCAAAGGGGGGGGGAGGGGCATAAGAAGAGGGTGACGGTGGGAGACCGATAGTTCGTCCTCAGTATTTACTTTTTAGGACACACCGTTATCGCTGCGTCCATCAGGTGCACATATATATACATACATACATATGTGTGTGTGTGTGTAGCCTCTCTCCTTTTATCATTGGTCCGATTTCATGTCATTTCGTGTGTGTGTGTGTGTGTGCTACGGATCTGCTTCGATATCACGGAAGGGGGGGGGGAGAGGGGGATGGCCGGGGGATAGGGGGAAAAGGCGAATATCTTTAAAAAAAATGTCAGGGGCATACGGAGGGGAGGCGAGGGGCATGTCCGCCCAATCACCCTACTACCCCCCTCCCCCCTCAGTAGAAAAACAAAGAACTGTCCAGTAGGAGTGCGGATCACTAGAGACGGCGGGGGAAGGGGGAGAGAGGGAGGGAGGGAGGAGGGAGGGAGGGGGGGAAAG